>NW_026533196.1:1800000-2337902 GCF_028296485.1 Oppia nitens
ACCAAATCTATTGCGAGCCGTTAATAGTAATGATATCTATTCACAACTTCTTAAAAGTCTAAAGGATAGAATGCCAGTCAATGTAGAAGTCGAAGAAGAAGAAGAAGAAGATGACGAACAATCGAAACCTATTATACAAATAAAATCTGATGTAAAAGAAAATGATATTCAAAGACCTCAAAGTAATGAAACTAAAGACAAAGTTAATGTTATTACTCCATCAACTAATACCTGGTCTTCATTACTGCCAAACCCACCCCAAGAAACGGAACAGATTATTGAAAAGTTAGCACAAAGAGTGTCCGTCAATGGCAATCAATTTGAGTTATCAATTAAGAAATTAGGAGAAAAACGATTTGATTTTGTAAATCCGGGTCACATATATCACGCTCACTATGTTAGACGTAAATTATATTATTTAGAGGAGAACAGGAAAGCAACTATAGCTCAGGTTAAGGCCAACCAAAAAAAAACAAACAAAAGTGATGCCAATCGACACAAAACACCCGTCAGTTTCAGTATTAGCTTTAAAGATAAATCAAGTGTTCAAACGATTGTCACCGATGACAAAATGGTGACGACAATGAGTTTGTCCAAACATAAAGACCAACAAACCTCTAATACTGAAAGTACTTCAAGTATTCATACGAAAAAATCTAGTGATAACGCACTCAAAGATATGTTGGCTCAGGCCGTCAGAGATAAGGCCACAAAAGATAAACAGGAAGAACGCAAACGAAAGGCTGCGCTATTCCTTAATTCAATTAAAAGTCAAACTAAAGTGCAAATCAAATCAATTGAATCGCATACAAGTGAAACACATAGTATTTTTGGACCAGAATTGCCGAAAACCAGTACAGATAGTGCACCACTTTCACCAACAATAGCAGCTATCACTTCACCCAATTCCAGTCCAATACATGATAAAAGTAGTGACAGTTCCTTATCGGAAACATTGCTAAACCCTAAAGCCCTCGAGTCAGCCAAAAATATATCCCTTTTACCATTTATAGTGAAAGACAAACCACTAAAAGATTTGTCATTGTTGTCATCGCACAGTCATCATAGGTCACGGCACTCCTCATCGCACAAGAAGTCACACAAAAGAAAGAGATCAGCGAAGTCGCGCTCACGAAGTAGTTCCCGTTCTCCGCCATCTCATAGAAAGAGTAGAAAGAGTTCCCGTTCATCAAAATCTCGTTCCCGATCAAGAAGTCGATCCCGTTCTCGATCTCATAGACGACATTAATCTTTAGATATTTTACATAATTAAGACCTTATTTATAGTTTTTAGTTTCTTATTTATAAACAATATATTTGTTATAAAATTTATGAATTTTATACACATTATTATTATACAGTACTGTACAACAAATTTATTAAAATAAGATTTTATTAATTAATTGTTATTGATTTAATTTATTTTATAGCAATGATTGGCATATTTGTGTATATAATAAATGCATAGTCATATCATTATATATTTATAAAAACTGAGCTTAACTTTATATACTGAGCAAAATTGTTAATAATTATGAATTTGGTGCTAATAAGGTTTATGTGGATAATTTATCAATAAATCAATATTAAAATACATATTGTTAAAATAATGTTAAATTAATTTTTAAAGATAAACTACTGGTTGACTTAGAATCACTCAATAATTATATACATATATGTATTATTACTAAGTTTATTAAAATTTTTACTAATTTTATTTTTATTTGTCATTAAATTTAAATCAATGTTAAAAATTCGACAATAATTCAGTGTTGATCATTGAATTTTTAAATCACTCCCAAAACAATTTTAAAATGAATTTATATATAATTAATAAAATTTTTATAAACAAGAATATTCTTGTCTGAAAACAATGCAATGATATTAACTTTGGCCACAATTACGGTTTGGACGAAACGATAGTGTTGTGTTTGACCACTTGTCTATATTTATGTCCATTTTGTATCACAATTGAGGTAAAAGTGTTGATTAATTCAATTCAATACTATTTAGTAGACCGTAATTGTAAACAAATTAAAATCATTGCCAACAGTATAACAATGATTACAATATGTTTGGGTTTTTAATTTCATTTTGTTGTTTATATTATATGAATAAATAATAATAAATGGTTTGAAATACTTTATGAAACATTATTTGATTCATTTGTTTGAGGAGATTGAAGGAGAGGTAATGCCGTGACTTAACATTTTAAATGAAGATATTGTTAAAGCAATTATCAAATAACTAATGTTTTTTAAATACAGGTATAAACTATATATTAAAATAGTTTTCTATTTGTAAAGACTAAAATTGATAAAAATTTATCACTAAATTGTTTTTTAATTATCAACTATTATAAAATAATAACAATAAATAATTTTAAACCTAATCGTTTAAAAAATAAATCTATATATTAATTTTAAATAATATTATTAACATTATGTATAGTAATGACAAAAATGAGTCTATTTTTTAATTTGAATATTTTTATCATTTTTTTAAACAATAATATTGTCATTCAATTAAATTTGATTAGTCATCCTATAATAAAATAGACTCATTTAAGTTATTACTATTAAATACAATTGTAATTATATATAAATATATATATAAACTACATTATAATACTTTAACAAGAATTTGAAATTTTTAAGGTAACAGTCAGTTGGTATTGTATTGTATGGTATGCTATGGTTTATGGCTTGAGATGTTGTGTCGATTTTTCGGTAGTTTTTTTAATACTATAATTGAGGCGAATCTCGATTATTAGACAATTTATTCCTAAAATATTTATTTAAAATATAAATATTATCTAAATTTGAGAAGTTGTGTATTTATGTGTGTGTGTGAGGGCTGTCAGGTGTGCGATAAGCCCTCTATAAACTTATAATATGGGCTTTAATTTGCTTTTGGCGTCGGAGCAACTGTTGTGCAAATGGGAGGTAATTAAAAAAAAAAGAAAAATATGTATAGAAAAGCTTTTAAAATAATTAGTATATAATATAATATAATATTAAAATATAAATATAAATATATTAAATCAAATTATATAATAAATTTTGTCATTACAAACTCAAAAAAGTGCAAATCAATAGTACAATGTCTTACATGCAAATGATTAGTGACTTGCGATGAAATTTACACACAAAAAAATACATGCAATTTGTTAATTGATATTTTGGATGGCATTTTAGTAAGTATTAGCGTTTAATCGGTGCTAAATATGGAAATAAAAAAATCATTTGTTAGTAAAACAAAACATTTATGTGCCGATAATATATGTGCTTAAGGGTAATAAAAGTTTCCCCTTAAAGTAAATAATCAATTAAATAAAATTAATGAGTAATTAAATTAATGGTTGAAGTGATTTCGTGTAAATAAAAATTTGCAAAAAGCAGTTTAAAGTGAAAAAATGCAGTGAAATGGAAAAATAATAATTTTAACAAAAATAAAATTTTGTATAAACAGTGTATAAAATTTTTTTAGGCATTTAATAAATTCGTCTCAAATGAATGTTTTTTGGATAACAAACTAAATAAAGCAATAATTCAAATAAAAACTTTCGTTAGTTTAGGATTACGATGAGATATCACTTACCACACCATTAAAAGGTATTTTTGGAGTTTGGGTCGGATATACAGCTATATCTGTAATTGATAACTAAGTTTTGGTTATTTTTAAACACATGCCAGGAATCGACTAATAATATTGTTGTGTTTTAATGATGGTTTCATACATGTTATTGTTTGATGGGTTTATTGTAAATAAATTAATTTTTTTAATTAAAATTTTTTTAACAAAATTTTTCTGTGAATAAATTAGATGTTATGAAATTTACAATTCAACATAAATAATAAGTCAATAAAAATATTAACTTTTATGTTATTTAATTAAATACAAATAATGTCTATGTAATCAATGTTATTCACACATATTGTATAATTAAATTATTAAAACAATAACTACTGTATTATATTACTTGAAATATGTTTCTCAAAGCAATCGAAAAACAAAATTTATCTATAATTAAGTTTACAACAAATTAAATAAAAACCTAAAAATGTACAAATAGTTAATTTTTTAAATATATTATTTTAAAACTTAGCTAAAATTATACATTAGTTTTCTGTATAATATTTAAGCATTTAATTACCATAAGATATGAGAGAACTACTTATCTTTTTTGGAAGTAATTAAACAATACAAGAGATCGTTAATTACTATGAGAAACATGCGGTTCAATAAAAAAAATGTGGTGTTAAGTCAATCAACACATAATTTAATACTTACGGTAATTTTTGCATTCATATTGAATGTCAAAATTAAAACAATTTATATTTGAAAAAACAGATAATTGATAACTAAATTCATGTGATAATTCAATCTTATAATTCTATATAAAACCAGCAAAATATAAGATAGTGGTAATTGGAAATATGAGGAACTGGTTATAAAAACTGTTATTAGATCGTTATATACGGTAATTAGATCCAAGTCTTATCACAGACCAAAAAATGTAACAAAAGTATATATAAATTTCATGTAAAATATAATGTTTGCGAAAACAAAAGATAAAATATAAATATAAACTTTCAATAATTACTAAGATTTATAATTTAAATAAAAATTTGTATTTAAAAATTAAATAATGTATATATATATATATATATCTTTTGTTAAACAAACACTATATGTTACCAAATGGTTATAAAAAACGGTTGAAATATAGAAAATTTGTTTTAGAAATTAATTTAAAACACATATTAGAGATAACAAAGCAATTAATCGGAGATAACATTAGTTAGAATTGATTGAATGTCAATCAATTCTGTGGAAGTGGAGGTCAAAAGAGCAAAGTATAAAACCCAAGCGCTTATTAAATATATAATTTCCAGAGAAGAACGGTTGTTACCATCAATGAAATTCCGGGCCACATATTTTAATGTCTCGTCTAATAATATGACCGGTAATGAGATCTTTAATACGGCCCACCATTCGTTTACCGTTAGGGGACATACAGAAAATACCACCTAATTTTGTATAAAAATATATTTTAATAATCGGTATATAATTAATAATAACTTATTATAAAATTATTCAAATCACCGAAAGAATGTCGACATAAAGAATCATAAAGTGAAGAGTCATGGAAAGAGCCATCGCTGACATCAACCAGATGTTAGTCCACGGAGGCATTGCTAACAATGACTGGTTCTCCGACAAACTGATCGTACATTACATTTATAAATATTTCAATGATATTTCCAATACAATCAATCAATTGATTAAATTATTTCAATTACCTGTTCAAAGCGTTCAACATTTCAATGGTTACGAGAACTGACAGAGCCATAGTCATGGGGTGCGGGTCGTGGAAAATATTACAGTCAACACCTTTGAAATTCTCTGCGTCACCAATGCATGAAAGATGATGTGACAGATGATAATATGTAAGATGAGGTCCATCGGGTGCTACCATAAACCACCAGGCTGCTGCACCCACTGTAGCCGCTCCCACATAAGCTAATCAAATATAAACTCATTACTTATAACAAATGCAAATTACCGGTAATTATTTATTTAAGTCATACTTCCGACAGCCATATAACGGAAGAAAAGCCATCCAGTAATTAGTGGTTCGTTGGCTCTACGGGGCGGACGTTCCATAATATCAAGATCTGGTGGATTGAAACCAAGAGCAGTAGCCGGCAGACCATCAGTTACAAGATTAACCCAAAGAAGTTGGACGGGAATTAAGGCTTCTGGCAGACCAAGTGCTGCCGTCAAGAAAATACTGTAAAATTAAAGAATAGTTTAATATTACTTTAAATTAATTAATTTAATAAGAGGTCAAACCTGACGACTTCGCCGATGTTTGAAGAGATGAGATAACGAATAAATTGCTTCATATTGTTATAGATAGCGCGTCCCTCTTCAACAGCTGATACAATTGATGAGAAGTTGTCGTCAGCCAAAACCATCTCAGCGGCAGACTTTGCGACAGCAGTTCCCGAACCCATAGCGATACCAATTTCGGCCTTTTTGAGAGCGGGTGCGTCATTCACACCATCACCAGTCATGGCTGAGATCTCTCCGTCCGCCTGCAAGAACTCCACAATTTTACTTTTGTGAGCCGGCTCTACACGTGAGAACAGTCGAGATTTTCTGATAGCATTTCTTTGTTCGTGAAGCGGTAAATCATCGAACTCTCGGCCCGAATATGACATTCCAGTTGTGTCCTCATTTTCACCGAACACACCAATTCGTCTGCAAATTGCTTCAGCAGTATTTTTGTTATCACCAGTGATCACAATAACTCGGATACCAGCGGCACGACATTGTTTGATTGAGTCGAAGACTTCACGACGAGGCGGATCCAACATACCGACAACTCCGACAAATGTCATATTAACCTTAAATCAAATTTACAAATAATTTAAATAAATATCTATAGAAAGTTGGGAAAAGTCATACCTCATAATTGGCAAATTTAGTGGAATCTATTAAATCCATTTCATCGGGTCTAAGAGGATTGTCAACAGTGGCCAAAGCCAAGCATCGGAGAGTGTCCCGACCAGTTCCGTAATGTCGAGTAATATCCAAAATTCGGTTCTTAAGGTTTGAAGTGATGGGAACCTTTTTATCTCCGATCCTCACATGTGTACAACGATCCAAAACACCTTCTGGTGCACCCTTTATATCAACAAATGGTTAATATCTAAAATGTCGACTAAAAACTATGTAATTGTTTTACTTTGACAAACAGTTTGGGTCCGGATCCTAGTTTAACGGCCTGTTTTGGCACACAATAAGAACTCATTGATTTCCTGTCCCGAGAGAACTCCAAAGTAAACTCCTTTCGCCACATATTCTTGATGTTCTGGTTGACAACAATGGCGGCATCACGTCTGTTGAGTCCACGTTTCTCAAAGTTCCACGGATTCATCTTCTCTGCCAAAACAACTAAAGCTGTTTCAGTGGCTTCGCCTACTTTCTCGAACAGTTGCTTATACTCGTTAAAGTCGATACTCGAATCGTTACACATGGAACAGATGGTCGATAACTCGAACAGTGTCTCATACTCTGAACATTTAACTTTATTTCCTTTCAAAAATACTTCACCGATTGGCTCATATGTAGATCCGGTCACTTCAAACTCGTGGAATTCAACGTCATTTCCATCGACATTGTTCACAACAAAGAACTGAAATCAAACCATTAGTATCAGTTGTAAACATGAATCATATGATTATCTAAATAACAATCTATTGAAAGAAATATAATACTTACTCGACTAACGGACATCTGGTTTGTGGTCAGAGTTCCAGTTTTATCGGAACATATGACTGAAGTGCAACCAAGAGTTTCAACAGATGGTAGCGAACGAACGATAGCATTCTTTTTAGCCATACGTCGAGTACCTAACGCTAAACATGTAGTGATAACAGCCGGCAAACCTTCGGGAATGGCAGCCACGGCCAATGCTACGGCAATCTTAAAGTAATAGATAGCGCCCTTAAGCCAAGAGCCGCCGTGAGCGGGGTCATTGAAATGACCGATATTGATGGCCCAAACAGCCACACAAATCACTGAAATAACTTTAGAAAGTTGTTCACCGAATTCATCTAATTTCTGTTGAAGAGGTGTTTTCACTTCTTCAGTTTCAGACATTTCTGTCCTAATTTTACCGATGGCTGTCTCCAAACCGGTACCAATTACAACACCCATTGCTTTACCGGCGGCAATGTTTGTACCCTAATTCAGTTTAATAATTATCGCCAATTGTTATATAAAAACGTGAATTAAAAAGCTATAACTAACCGAAAACAGTATATTTTTCTTGTCCTGATTGACAGCTCGAGGATCGGGAATAACTTCATTGTGCTTAATGACAGAAACAGATTCTCCGGTGAGAATTGACTGATCGACTCGAATAGTTGTCGACAAAACTTTAATGAGACGAATATCTGCGGGAACTTTGTCGCCGACAGAAATCTCAACGATATCTCCGGGAACTATCTCTTTGGCTCTGATCTTCTGAACCCCTGCTTTGTCCATTCGGATAACTTTTCCCATTTCTGGTTCATACTCTTTAAGCGCTTCAATAGCACTCTCGGCGTTTCGTTCCTATAATCAAAATGTGTTAACCATTTGTAAGTAATTTTTAATTGTAAGCACAAGTATAATGACGACGACATACCTGCCAAACACCGACCACAGCGTTAGCGATGAGAATCAATAAAATAACGAACGGCTCGACAAAAGCCGTTACCGAGTCTTCATTTTCTTCAAAAAAGGCTAATATCTGTCACAATCATTGATTCACAATATTTAATCAAATAATATATCGTAAATCATCACAAAAAAACACTTACAAATGATATAATAGCGGCTAATAATAAAATTTTAACTAAGAGGTCGTCAAACTGTTCCAACACTAACTGCCAAATCGTTTTGCCTGTAAAAAGTGGTCACAAAATTATCAATCGTAACATTATGTCAAATCATTATCACAGCAATTGATCATCCAATTGGTACACACCTTCTTCAGCGGGCAATTCTAAAGCCAAAAGCCGAATGAAAAGCAGGAAATAAATGCAAAAAAAATTATAAATCGATTGATAAACAAAATGTTTGGTCACTGTTTCAGACTTACCGTTTGGACCGTACTTTTCCTGGTTTTTCTTGACCTGTTCCGGTGAAAGGCCTTTGTCTGTATCGGCCTGAAAGTAGTCGACCACTTCCTGCCAAGTCTTTGCGTGCGCCGACTCCATGTCTGCCAGTGGTTCTGCAGCCGATCGGCACTTAAAAATATGGTATCAACCGACTACTGATGACAATTAAATTAAATAAATCACTGAATGACTTAAAATCAATGAACAGTTTGTTATAATTGAAACCAAATGTCGTTTTTGTGTCTTTGAAAAGTGTTAGTCTGTGTCACACATTAGGTATGGCATCACATCATAGACATAGACTTTAAGCACTCATGTAATACACGTAACGACTCGTTATTGGTCTCCAAATCACTGCATATATTATAACACAAACACTTCAATACAAACGCACAGTCAGTCAGTCCATTGAGCGCATGGCGTCAGTCAATAGCGTATGGCTTTCCCATTGACTCTCTATTTATATACGTTATACTATTGAACAGTACTTTTTTCGTCAACTGATAGCTCGTGTATATATGGGTTGTCACCTAAACTGGTGTTTGGGGTGTCATCATCACCAACAGCGCCACCAATTCATGTCTAAAAACTATAAGAAGTTTACAAAAAAAAAGAAGAAGAAGATGAGGAAGAAGCGGAAAGAATTGTCTAAGAGTTTGATATTTAACTTAATATAACTATCCGAAGCACTGGTACCCTAACCAGTATTCACGAGGCATATATACCAGGCCTTGAGTTGACCTTTATTTTTGTCACTTTTTTGGCCGCACTTCTTGCTTAAGCTATACAATCAATGCATAGTTTTTTTGATACTCTGGAAAGTATTCAAAACTATTCGCTAAAACATTAGATTTGCTTTAATTAACATTTATTTATATAATTATATAAAATATATACTCTAATGATAGTCATTGAAGATCTAAAACTCTCTCTCAATCTTATAATAGTTTTTTTTCATTGCCTTTAATTTTTTAGTTTTGAATGCAAGTCTCAATTGGATCAGACTTTTAATTTGATTTTTTTATATGCTTTTGAGTAAATATATGTCACTATTATATGGGGATTAAAAATAGATCAAAATTTTTCATTTTAACAATTAATACAAAGTTTCCTTAATGTTTAGCAATATCTTTGGCATTATGTCTATAATTTCAATTATAGTGCACTTTATCTCTTTAGTTAGCATTTAAAAGATTTTATAGCTTTATTTATTTTAGACTACAATACAATTGTATATTTATAAATCATAAATAAATTATGATGATAGTAAATTGAAATATGTCAATATAGTGTATAAATAAATTTAATAGTTATTTCTTGAAAATTAATTATATTAAATTTTAAATAATTTTTATGTCGTATATAACAAACATAAATAAATCACAAATCATTTGATTTATCCAAAAGTTTTTTATCACTTTGGCTTCAATACAACATTGACTTACATTTACTTAGGTTTTATGATTTGCATCACTTATTCTCTGATATTTTGTCACTAAATTTATAATAATTGACTTAAAATGCATTGCTTTTACGTTTATATGAATTATGTTTTTATTGTTATTATTATTATAAACTCATTATTAGATGCACTGTATTTCACTGAATATTTTGCTATTTTTAGAAAAGTATTTGATTATTAAACAAAATAAATTAATTGCAATTAGATTATAAAGTGATAAATTAGCTTTAGTTCAAATTGATTAGATTTATAACCTGAGTATATCATTATAAATTATATTCATTTTTATATTAAAACCTAACTTAAATTCCATATAATTTTAATTAAAAACCAGTTGAGAATGCTAGAAAGCATTTCCACACGAATTCCTAATCATAATTAAAAATTAAATTCAGTATGATAAAATAAAATCAACTATAGTTATGTAGTGTATCAAACGATTTAGTATGACAAAATAAACAACTATTTTCCTAAAAAATAAACTTAAAAACGAAAAAAAATCAAAAAAAATCAAAAAATATTCAAAACAATTTTTTAAAAAAATTCAAAAAAAAATTCAAAATTTTTTTTTAATTTTTGGACACCATTTTCTTAAATTTCCTAAAAAATAAACTTAAATAAGAAAAAAAAAATTCAAAAACAAATTTGTAGCGCATAGTGGATTCGAACCTATGTCCTCTTGGGACAGACAGACCGACAGACCGACAGACAGACCGACTTATAGAATGCATATACGTATTCCTTTCAGGAATTCGTGAATATTTTTAATTTATTTACATGTTATTAAATTTAGACAATGCATTATACTGTATATACTGTATATATATATTTATAATTATAATAAATATGTTATCATACGATAATTTTGTGTTTATTTATTTAATTAAAATTAGAAACTTGAAAACTTGAGACATTTAATTAGTCTAAAAATAGCAAAAAAAATTAACAAAGTATTTAAATAAAAACAGTTTTTTAGGTAAAACTGATATATTGTGAAAAACAAATAAGATATCCATTTGTAAGGGTATTGTAAATAAAGTGATGTAAAAAAGTGAGATCAATATATCTTTGAATAACCGATTTAAATAAGAAACTACTTTTTGAAAAGATTATTATTATTAATACAATCCTTTAAATACAATAATAATATAATTATTATTATTTTATAATCCAATATATGATATAATAATAGTTTTATTCTTAGAATTGTTTCCAATACTACTACTATTTTCCTAAACTTTATATTATACTTGACTTTAATTATAGTAAACTTAACTTTTAGTTTCATAAGTGTTATCAATATAAATGACAAAACATTGTCAGTCCTTACAGTTCATGTGATCCGTTGTCGTCATAATTGAGTTCAAAGTACAGTATTGACGACAATCAAGACATCATATTCTTCTCACTTTTAATTTGTTTTATTATGTTATCATTAATTACTATAAAATTACCAAAAAATCTTATCATTTTATTTTTGTCAATACACTTCAACTATAATAGCTTCCTAATTATGGAAAGTTTGCAATTATTGTTTTATTATTTTTATTTATTATGGAAAAATATTTAATTTTAATTCTTTAAAATTAATGTTAGTTTTAAAAATATATTGCACACGAAAAAATATAAGATATATTTAATATATAAATAATAATAATAATAAATTGATAAATAATAAATACAAATTGAAAATAAATTTATATTAAATTAATAATTAATACTGTATTTACAGTGAAGATAAGTTAATTATGCTATTTAATATTTATAAATTTATTTTTAATAAATATGTGATCAATTTCAGGGCCAATTATAATGTACAAAATTTCTAAATACAATTTTATGTTGTTAATCATATTTAAAAAATTATTTTTTATATTAAATATTTTTTAGACAATTTTTGTATTTTAATTTAAAATAAATAATTGATTAATTTTTTTTGTAATATTTACATTAATACGTTTTACTTAATTTAATATACTGTATATATACAGTATATTAAATATAATTATATATATAAATTATATTAAATATACATATACTTATGATAAAAATTTGATCTTTTGTTATACTATATATTCATATCAGAAAATTATTGGTATCATATTGTAGTTATCGATAGACGACACGTGCGATATAGTGTATATCATATAGAAAAAAAATATTTAATACCATTTTCAGAATAACAGAATACTGTGTACAATACAATGGTAAAGATTATATGATTATTATCACTATTTTAAAATGGGTTAGTCTTTATGTTTACAATATATTTAAGTGACACATGTTTTAAAACAAAACATAAACTTATATATATATGTTTTATTTTAAACTCAATAACAATTCATTGAATTACATATATCTTAACATATATTGCTATTTAAGTTGTTTTTGAGCATTAAGTCATTGTAACTTACAATTTGTAAGTTATAGTCATTATATTTCATGTACTTATCGGCCAATAAAATAAAATAATTATTCACGGAATCGTATGTTTAGAAAATCACTCCATAAATATATTGATAGTGTATTAATATTTTCCGTAAAATTTATTATTTTCAAAAAAATTATCAATAAATCAAATTGAATATATATATATAAAATACACAAAAATTTAGTGAAATATGAATGAATACAAAATCAAATATTTTTGTTTTATATTTAGTAACAATGAGTTTTAAAGAAAAATTTGCACATAATTTTATTTAATTAATTAATTAATTTAGACAAGTGTTTAGATAACTGAGTTTCAAATTTTACAGTTGAATAGATATAAGATGTTCATTATGCTATAATATATACAATAAAATAAATTTATTATATATACAGTATATATTGAACACTAATGTAAAGAGTTGAGTAAAAGATTATTAAGTTTATAACATTTAAAAAGTACTATAAATCTCACAAAATAGTTGTATAAAAAATACTTTTATAGCTATAAAAAATAATTTTATTGACAATTTTTGTAACAAATTCACATTAAATACATATTTCAATTGCTATCATTGTTTAAGGTATTTAATCAAACGTATGGACAGCATTGCTGTAAAACCAGATGAAATAGTAAGAACAGACCTACAAAATCAATCAATTTGTTTATTAATTAATTAATTTATTTAATAAAATAATTTTTATTTTTACAAATTTAAAAAAATGTCAAAAAATATGATAAAATATCGGTATATATATTCATGACTTACCATAAAAATAATCTCATAGTCCTGTTATGTTTGTAGACATTATAATCGGACACTTTTATGTTAGCGTCGGTCCGGAAGATTTCTACAATTGTCTTCGCCCTAACAAAACAAAAATAGACATAAATATTATGACTTGTTTTTAAAAAATATATAATATTATTAATAATGTTATAAATGATGTGTAAAATAAATATATGTTTAAAAATAATTTTCCCGTTATCTCTTAGAAAACATTTTTACAGCAAAAAACAAAGAAATGTTTTTTTTGCTGATGAGATATAATAAATAAATTATATTCATTGCTTTAAAAACATAGCAGATTTTGTGTAAAAATTGTCTTATTTTTATATATCATAGTCAATGAGTTGATACAATAATTTCTAAACAGTTGAAGCACATTTTTCAATCAAATTGTTGACTATAAATCATATAATATTTGATGTCAATTGCATTTTTATAGATTAAGTAAAACAAATAAATAACTCTAAATGATAATACCATCTGTATGTCAATTAATAACTGATTCATTAGAAATGCTATTTATTTTTATATAGATTTGTATTATATTATACAAATAAAAAAAATCAAATGTATTAACTATTTAATAGTAAATTCGTTTAAGTAAAAACATTTAACATTTTTAAAACTACGTATAAAATAATTAATTTTTTATGCCAAATACTGTATATATTTTCTTTGAATTTAACTTTATTTAAAAGTAGATGTTATTGCTAATAAACTGATGTTTTGTATAGCGTTTATTATGACTAAAAAATATAAATTTTTTTATTTATATACTAAATAGAGTACAGAAAATATAAATAAATCCTATTTTAGCACATATTTTCTCAACCATTAATGACTTCTAAATTCTGTAAATATTTTAATTATGGGTTATGTTATGAAATCAGATAACTAAAAGTATGCAAAACATACTTATAATCTCTTAATATGACTACCAATGAACTTAAAAAACCAAAAACAACGAATTAGGTACTGAAGTCAAACAAAATATAAAAATTTACATATACTGTACTATACAACAAACCAATGAAATTGTTAATGAGTTTAAAAACAAATCCTATAAACAGTATATAACTGTATACAGAATATTAAAATATTTTATTTTATTCATCATATTTTGCATAACATGTGTCTTAAAATTTTTAATTAATGTTTTGTCAACAAACGTGTAAACTCAGACTAACCCATTTAACTGATGATCATATAATCTGTCAAAATAATAATAACATTTCAATCTAAAAGTAAATGTATAAATTATAATTGCAATTCATATAACATCTGATTTAATAGATTTGTTTATTTTCATTTTACACGGTTTTTCTCGAACAGTGTTTATAAAAAATATCTATAAAATTACTTTTAAACATAACATTTATAAAGTTTTGGAAAATTCAAACAAAGCCTGAGATTGAAATGGCATTGACAGCAATATATCGTCTAAAAATTTTGTCGACTATTTAATTGTATGCTAAAAATTGTCATATTTATTGAAAAAAGTAAACAACATAAAAAATTATTAGATATAACTGGCCATGAAATTGATGCTAATGTATGTGTCTCTCTTGAAAAGTAAAAATAATATTTTAGTCTAACTATTGGTTTATTTTTAGAAACTTTTTAAATGTTATAATAAGTGGAATATAACTTATAAATATAACTTTTAGAGTACAACAGTGACTAGTATTAGGAAATGAAAATACAGTATTAGATATCTACTGTATATTGTTTTCCATAAAACAATAACATATTTTTACCTAATTAGTAAAGTATTAAATATTTAAAGTACTCTATTATTGATAACTAAAAATAAGATTTTACTAATTGTGTTATAATTAACGATAAGATAAAATTGAAATATTGGAGTAAAACTCACAAAATGATGACTTGATTGCCGTCAATACTACACTTAGAGCTCAATTATGACGACAACTGATCACATGAACTGTAAGACAACTAACAGTGCTTTACAGCTCAAGAAGTAGGTTTGAAAATATTAAAATGTATTATATTATCACATATTGCTGTGAATTGGCCTTCAAGTATGGTTCAAATCAATTGTCATTTGAGGCCCATTTCCAGCGATGACAATAATGTTTGTTATCTAAGATAACATTTACAACACTCTATAGTAGTTATTGAACGACAATTATATTGTAGACCAATAAATACAAGAATAGATATAAATGTGAAAATCATTACATAATAATCGTGTTATAAATAAAATTTTTAGATAATGTTAAAAACAATAATAATCTCTTAATAGCTTTACTTTAAATCGGTTATTCAAAGATATATTGCTCTCTCTCTCTCTCTCTCTCTCTCACACACACACACACACACACACACACACAAACATACATTTATTTATTATATATTACAAATGGGTGTTTTTACTTGTTGTTCTCAGTATATGATTATTACCTAAATTGTCAGTCAATAAATCTATACTATTATTATTAATCAAAACTACCACTTAATAAAGTAATTTATATTTTTACAATAAAACATTTTATTTATTATAAAAATTTCTAAAAATAAAATGATTGTTCTGTAAAAATCACTGCATCTAATAATAAAATTATTTAAAAAACATAATTAATATAAACGTAAGAGCAATGCTTTTTTGAAAGTCAATTAATTTTAAGGACAAAATATTAAAGAATAAGTGATGCAAATCTAAAAACCAAAGCAAATGCGAGTCAAATGTTGTATTGAAGCCAAAGTAACTTAACTATAGTTCAGATGATATAATTTATTTATATATCTCTTATACAGTATATCAAAAATAATTTAATTTATAAAATTAATTTTTAAAAAATTACTATAGATTTTGTTATATGATATATCATTAATGCATTATAATTGTTAATATCTATTCTTAAAAATGATAAATTGTGGTCAATATTTGTTGTGACTAAATATAGCAATAATCCGATAACGAAGATAATACAAAATAAAACTAAAATAATAGACATTGTGTTAAACATTATGATATTACTATACATTAATTGTTTCAAAGAATTTAAAAGTCTATTTTTAATCCCATATAATAGTGACATACATTCATTCAAAGGCACATAAAAAACAAATTGAAAGTCGCATCCAATCGAGGCTTACATTAAAGTAAAGGCAAAAAATATACTTATTATAAGATTCACAGTCTATTATATATTACATTCAGTAGATATATAAATATATATAATTAAAATAAATCTGATTTTAGAGTCAAGTTTTGAATGTTTTCCAGATTATCGAAAACTATGCATCGATTGTATTACTTAAGCGAGAAGTGCGGCCAAAAGTGCCAAAAATAAGAGCCTAACTCAAGGCCTTTGTATTTTAACTCGTGAGCACTGGTATGACAAATATGCTGTACAACAGTTATATACAGTATATTATTAAAAGTAATAATATATTCAACTAATTCATCTATTTTTTGCTTATTACATTTGATGCATTATTTTTATAATAAAGTATATACAGTATATATACACCTATATATACAGTACATTTACGTAAAATTGCTTTTAATAAAATATTTCAATATTATAAATATAAACTTTAAATTTTAATAATATAATAAAAACATATTTAACTCACATTTTATGACTATTGGTTGCAATCAATACCGAACTGTTTGTGTCAATCACTTTGATGTCAGCGGTTCCGTGTTCTGCCAACTTTGATGTCAGCTGTTAGTGAATCAACAAATTAAAACGATATTCACATTATTACAAATCAATATTACAAACACAGATATGCACAACAAATAAATAAATAATAATAAATAAAATACAAACTGTTGTTAAATTAAACTTTGAATATTTGTTACGCTTTCGTGCGAAAAGCCATTTGGATTTAGCTAAAGGATTTGGTCCCGTAATAGACTATTTAATTGATAAAAATAATAATTAATTAACAAATATAGGGACGTATGAGTTAATGTTACAAATATATACTAAGTAATGGAAATTAGCGCGAATTAGATTGATTTTGTTGACATGATTTTCAATCACTTTTAACATATCAAAGAAGACGTGATCTTGAATTTCGTTACCATCGCTGTTAATATAGAAGTTTAGTAAATTATTATAAATATTTATTATTATTACCCAGAGTTTTTCACTAATAAAATGTGGCTAACTTTTAGAAAAACTGCAAAATAAATGAAAAATAAGAAAAACATTAAAATAATAATTACCGGTACTATAAAAATATAAGATATTACCAAAAGCAGTAGCAAATGCATCAAAACCAGCGTTATGTGGGGAATAAGTATCAATGGCTAAAATATAATACAATTACCGGTAATTAAAAATAATTAGTTAAAATTTACAACAAAAAAACTCATTATATAAAAACCTTTATTATTTTCATTTGTTTTTTGATAGACCATTGGTGTACCAGGAAATGCATTGACCATATCGTCATCTTTAAGTTTTGCATAGACTTCACCTAACGAAGGGCTCCGGAAAATGTATGCAAATTCATTCAAATTCTGAAATTTTATTGTTTTTAATAAATATTATTATTTCAAAATAAAATTAATTATTATTAAAAACCTGTTTCTCATTAAATATCATACATTTGGTGTCAAAAATGTATGGAAATATCGAATGAAGTGATGACATGAATTGTTTCATTTTCTCTAATTTTATAATAAGCTTAAGATTAATGAATTTAATATAATATTTAAACAATTCGTATAACAAACTTGGAAGTGGTTTATAAAAATTATGATACATAAGGAGTAAATCCATTAGCATATTGTGTCCAACAATTGGTCGTTTGATGTCAATTAAACATTTGAAGACTTTAGAAAAACCAATCATTTTATCGATCACTTGTTCCCTTTCAGATCCGTCTTCTTTTAAGAGATTAGCTCTTTCTTTCACATCAATTGGTCGCACAATAAACTTGCCATTCATTTCTTGAACCCAAACAGTGGGAAAATTATTTCGTAATTGTTTGATAAATACATAATTAACTAATGGATTAACTGTTGGCCAACATTTCAAAATCAATTGATTGCCACAGTCTTTGTCAGACGATCTCTTGTTTAGCCATTCAGAAACCTGATGACTGCAAGTCTCATATCTTATCGGACAATCAATAAAATCAATGTCAAGAAAATCATCAAATCTGTTGATAAGGTTTTGTTCTTCGATTTCATTCAAATAGTTGATCCCAAGTTTGGCAAACTATTTATTAGATATGATATTTAAAAAATTATTTTTTTTAAACTAAAGCAAAGCTAAGACAATACTTTGTCAAACTCGAAGTGATTATAGGCTAAGAATTCAATGGCTGACATATCAAAGGAAAAGTCAGCTCTTCGGCAATTCAGAGATCGCGGACACAAATAAAATGTGTAAGTTTTGGCTTCATATCTGATAATTGAGACAATAATTATGATTAACAAAAAAATGTTAAACAAGTAATATATTAACGGTTAGCTCACGAGTTGCTCTTATAGTCCCTCATAAACAATGAGAGACCCAATTGACAGACAATAAATTTGTTGGCCGATCGCCGTTGCTTTGAATACCTGGCCTCCAATGTATCAAACAAACTGGGAGTACATGACTTGTCGCATACCAGTCCTGTCATCTCTGTATCGATGGCTATCACAATCAAAAAGGTATGTATTTATCGGTTAATATAGTATTGCATCAACTTTTTAGACCAACCGATAAAAGACGACTGTCTTATGTCTTCATATATAATGGGAAACATTTGTTCAAAGTTGGCACTCGTTATCTCTGTCATTGTTGTGATAATTAGTTAGTTATATCACTATAAATCAGTAATAGTAATAGTTATCGATAGTTAAACAAATAAATTCATAAACTAATAATCAATTAATGTATTGAAAATAGTTTTGTTTTTGTTGTTTAAAAAAATCAAAACATATTTTGTAATAATAATAATATCAATGCATTTTCTTAAATGTCATACATATTACCAGCATTAATGTTAACATAAATATCGACTCCATTGTTAAATAAAACAATTCATTTCATAGTTATTTAGTCTTTATGATGGAGTCGACAAAACTGATTAGCTTAATAGCTTCTACAACATTAGAATTTTAAAAAATAGATTTTAAAAATTTTAATCAGTCAACAGTTTGCCGCTAAATATCATATGTTAGTTGAAAATAAATTATGTAATAAAAAATAATTAATATTTTCAACTAATATATACTACAGTATACTATCAATAAATAGGGGATATTATTTACATTAATTTTATTTAACGTTATTTATTAGTCTAATAAATCAAAAAACATAATGAGATAAATTTAATGAAAATAAATTTTAAAAAATATTGATTACCTGAATATGATATACAATATGTATTAAATTATTATATAATTTATTAAATATTATAAAATGTGGATAAAGTAATCAATTTTATAAATTTATTTTTTTATTTATTTTTAGTGAAACATTTATTTTGATGAAATAGTTATTTTATATTTTATTAATCAATTAATTAGAAACAAAAATTTGTTAATTTTAATAATTGTGATGCAATTGATATATTAATTAATTTTATAATTATTATCTAATTATTGTGATATAATAAGTGATTTTTTTTAATGATTTTTATTAATATGTTAATCACAATAAATCAATTAACAATAGGGCGACTAATTTTGAGGTCAACTAAGAGTTGGATAATTACCCGACGCGACTATTGTCGTGTAGTGGTTACCGGTATCGGTATAGTGTGTCCATTAGGTGTCGGAAGAGATAGGGTTTGGAAGAATCTGATTGACGGCAAGTGTGGCATCAGTCCAGTGGTCGGTGACGGCTATGAATCAATTCCCTGCAAAGTTGCCGCTTATGTGCCAAACGATGAGTTAGATCTCAATAAACGATTTACGGCTAATGAATTGCGGACTCTTTCAAAGTCAACGTTATATGCCTTAGTGGCCGCTGAAGAGGCATTAAGTGACGCAAATTGGAAACCAAACGACGACAAAGACAAACAACGGACTGGTGTTGCCGTCGGAATGGGAATGATTGACATGAATGAAGTCATACATAATGGGACTGCCCTTCAAACACAAGGATTTAATAGAGTTAGTCCACATTTTGTCACTAAATTGTTGGTCAATATGCCAGCCGGTCATATAAGCATCAAATATGGTCTAAAAGGACCAAACCATTCGGTATCGACTGCTTGTACGACAGGTGTCCACTCAATTGGCGACGCATTCAGTTTCATACAACGCGGTGCCGCCGATGTCATGATCTGTGGCGGCACAGAATCGGTGATAAGTCCGCTATCGATTGCGGCATTTTCCCGAATCCGCGCACTTTCGACCAAATTTAACGACAAACCCACAGAAGCATCGCGTCCTTTTGATTCCCAAAGATGTGGTTTTGTTATGGGAGAGGGATGTGGTCTTGTGGTACTCGAAGAGCTAAATCACGCCATCAGCAGAAAAGCTAAAATTTATGCCGAAATTCTTGGATATGGATTGTCTGGTATTTTACATAAATTATTTTTTAAAAATCCACAAAAATTTAAAAATAATTTATAATCTATGTTTATATGTAACCTTAATTTGTATAAAAATGTAAATGAATTTTAATTGTTTTGATAGGCGATGCAAATCATATGACAGCTCCGGGAAAAGATGGAATGGGAGCCATGGAGTGTATGCAGGCCTCCATTGATGACTCGCACATACATTTGGAGGACATCACGCATATCAATAGTCACGCGACATCCACACCAATTGGCGATGAAATTGAATTAAAGGCAATTAAACAGTTATTTGGTGACCACTCCAACAATATAATGATAACGAGTACTAAGGGATCAACTGGTCATTTGTTAGGAGCAGCGGGAAGTGTTGAAGCAATTTTTACGATACTATCTTGTAATCATTCATTAGTTCCGCCGACAATTAATTTATCTGAATCTATAGATAATGACTTAGATATAGTGGCAAATGTGACCAAAAAATGGTTAAAAAATAGACGAATAGCAATCACAAACTCGTTTGGTTTCGGCGGAACCAATGCGTCGCTCGTTATCTCAAATTTTATTCTTTGACAAACCCTTGTCTTGAAACCACTGATCACTCTTGTCTTCAGTCATTGCCTTTCATTAAATACAATAGTTTTAAATTAAATAAATTAGAAGAAAATTATATACCTTTTTAAGTTCATTATCAGCGTTTGGATCCATTTGTGATAATTGTCTAAATGCATGGTCACCAACAAAACAGATCTCATGTCCATCGGGATCGGCCAGAATGACCACTTGAACAGTTGCTTTTCCGGGTGTATCTAAACTGACTAAAGGAGTCAAAATTGTTTGGTTTTCGGATTTCATTCGTGATTCTATGTCAGGCAACTGCTCTTCAGAACAACTGAAAGCGATTCTTCCGAAAGCCTTTTCATGATTCACTTCTTGCTTGATATCAATTAACTCTAATTTACATTCGCTATCATTGAAACTAAGAAGAGCTGTTTGATCGGTCACTTCATACTTCTTCATATTTAACAAATTGTGCCAATAGTCGACCGATCGACTCAACGACGAACTCGACAGTGAGACACTCGTTATCCTATCGCTGGTATCATCGCTGGTAGCCATCACCAAGAATTTATATCCATCGGGTGATAAAATACTAATAATTTCATTGTCTTCAGTGAATTCATATTTTTTAGATTTTATATTATCGATTAGACTATTGGACTCAATGGTGATGGCATTCAAATCATTTCCTAACTTATAATCACTAATACCATAATTATAAGTCAATTCTAAGACAAAGTGATTGTCTTCAGGTCCAAAGCCGATCATTGTCTTCGACCATTTGCCATCATATGGACCATTGCATGAAGCCTTACAACCGTCTGTAAACTCTTCATGTCTTAACACCTAATAATAGATGATAACAGTTATAACTTGAGACCTGTTTATTGTGACATTCAAATCATACCTTCATTTTTAAGATATCGGTAAAGAAATCGATGTTTTTGAAACGATTTCCTATTTTTAAGACATAATGAAGTGCTCTTCGTGTAGAAGACATTGTTATTGTCTCTGAAAAATGGGATCAAATAAGCGATAAGTGTCTCGAAATGAAGTCAAATGATATCGCAATCAAAGCAATGGTTTTCATTCACGCAATTCATTCACTGATTGTTTTGATTAGACTATTGTTTACATCCATTCAAACAATACGTTTGCATTCATTTGACAAAAACATTGGCAAAGCATTGAACCCCACAATCATGTGATTACAAGTACTGCTCTATAAAAATAAATTGTATGAAAACTATACATTTGGATATTTTTTCTGAATTTTTGTTTATTTTTCCATTAAGTAACAATAGTATCAATTATATATATATAGAAATTAACACCAATTTAAAACAGTAATTTTAGCCAATTGCTTGTAAATTAATTATTTGGTTATTTTATTTTTTTATAATTGAAAATTTAAATTATTTGATAGTGACTTAATGACCCTGATACTATATTGATATCATTGACTATCGATGGAAAATTTGCATTTATCGTGACGTTATTATCCTATATAAGTGTATATTAAATTGATATATCGTATATTAATGAGCTAACACAAACATAAAGTATTAAAAATATATAATTTGTATAATTTTTATATATTTAATATTTAATATTCATTAATCCGGTTTAAGCGTGCATTCAATAAATTAATAGATTAGGACTATAGTTAGGCATAGCATGTATTACTGTATTATTAAGACTATAATATTATATAATACTGAAAAAACCTGACTAAGTCTTTAAATTCAATGTATAATTTAATTTAATATTAATATTATATTTTAATATAACGGATGAATCATTTGGAAATAAGCAACGAATCATTAGTGAAACAAAATTAACTCTGATTTTAATTGACCTAAACTTTTATTGAATGCTTAAATTATTTTTTTTTTACTTTTCTTAATAATAAATATGATTACATTGTATTGAGAGCACAGGTAGGCGTACAGTTAGAGATGAAACTGATGTCTGAAGTGTCTGAACGCACAGCTGGCAAATGACATACCAATGACTTGAATGTATGATAAATGAAGTTTGCATTCAATACTTATAAAGCACTTGAACTTAAATTTTTGTTGTGTGAACATATAATTGTCGACAAAAAATAAAATAAAAATTTATAATAAATATTATATATTTTTAGCTTAAAATAAAATTTTAAGTAATAAAAATGTATAAACTTTTATAGTGTAGTGTCTGTACTTTAAAATTTCTATTTCCTATTTAACTATCAGACTATTATTGGGTTTTAAGTTATATATATATGAAAAACATTTTGCGTGTGCTTTGATTGCATTAATTCACACAAATAACAAGTGGTTAACAGAAACATATAATTTATTTCAATGGGTTAACGCTTTTGTTGAATATTTTTTGTTGTTGAAAATTTTAATTTTATTATGTAATACATTACTGTAATATTTACTCTCTCATAGAGGGTTTCCCATTGTTATTATAACGTATTTGTCGAAACCTGAGGTGTGTTTCCTAAACGATAGGATATATTGTACAATAAATAGTAATTCATCATCACTTTTATGATTTTTTAGTCAGCTTTTCTATTATTTAGATATACTGTATAAACCATATATCCAGCATATTATATGACTTATCATTTCTGATGACTAACAAATAATTACTTTAATATATTGAATGCAACCTAAAATTTTTATGAGACTTTTTAACTGAAAAACTCGTTTCATTTAATATATATATAAAAAAACAATATATCTCACAGAGAGTTGTAACAAATGGGAAATAGCGGTATCTCAATGACAAAGTTAGGGTTACATAATATTTTTTTATTAAATAAATTGATTAAAACTTTGATATTTGAAAAGCTCAACCCAATGATATACATGTGAAAAATAATTATTAGATAAATCATTTGGCAAATAGTTTAATATGTAAATACAATATATATATTTAACTTGTTATCAAAATTGATTTACTTGATATACGTTTATTTGTATTTATAAAAATATTTCCTCATAAAAATAAATGACAAAAATATGTGATTAAGTTTAAATTAAAATATTTTTGTTTTGATTTCATTAAAAATTCCAATCTGGTTGATATGAAAATAATAATAATTTTTAATATTGAAAAAAATATAATTAAAAAAATCAGTGGGCATGGTAAATTGGTTTTTAAAATTAGAAATCCTATAATTAAAATTGCATGTTGATATAAAAATATACATAATTAAAATTTAATATTATAAAAATATTTATGCATAAATGAATATTTAATATACAGTAGTAATTTAGTAGTTTTGTTTAAACAAAATTAGCAAATTTTTATTGACAACTATTAATATTTAAGTAATATTTTCTTAAATGTTAAAATATACTGTACATACAATTTGATTTTGTAAATTAAAAAATCAAACAAATAAATGAAAAACCAGTTTTTTCGACTTAAAAAATTATTTAAATACAAATAATAAAATATGAAACCAAAAAAAATATTATAAAGGATTAATAAAATTATTGATAAATTGATTTTAAGAAGTTTTATAATCTGATTATAAAGTTCAAGACATGAACTTCACGATGTATTTCAAACACAACTGTTTCCTATGAATACAGATTTTGGTCTAAATGTTGTTTCAAATTATCATTTTATAGTTGCAAACAAAATCACATTAATATTATTACAAACAATTAAATACTGTATCATACTATGAGATATAAGTAAAATAAAAATAAGTTTATACAGTTTAAAAAAAATATATTTTAAAAATAAATCAAATTTTTCAATCATGTTATTCAAATAAAACATTAGTATTACGATAAAAGAAAAATAAATAATTAAAAAAAATAATTAAATTAAATTAAAAATATATTTTATTAATTGAAAAACAATTTTTCATAGAAAACAATGCATTAATTAATTTGAATGAATAGTAATACAAAAACTGTTGAAAAACTGTAACGCGATTTCAGTGTTGAAGTGATTTGATTGACATTTTGATTGACATTTTGATTGACATTTTGATTGACGAGTGATTCTCAACAAACAGTTTTCGACAATAGATTTGAAAGAGACTTTTGACCGAAAATAACACCCGATTTGTGGACAACAATGAGTGAATCGTATGCTAAGGGAGACACCAATGAGTGTCTCAGCGACAGTACAGCTAAAGACACACTGATTCGGCTCAGAAATAACAAGAAGTTGTTAACCAATAAGTTATGCCAAACGGCCGCCAAATCCATACAAATGCAGAAACAGATGGAAATGAGAAAGTCTAAAGTTATGCAATTGATGGACAACAACAACAAGATTGTCCAACAGTTGTCACATATTAAGATTCAATCCGATAATTTGGAAGAGAAGACCCAAAAAGTCGAGTCACTAATAGATCGGAGTCGGCGTTCAATTGAAGAGTTGAGCCATGAATTGGCCGAAAAACGATTGCAACAGTCATTGGCTGTGTATTGAATACCATATCTTTGATTATCAATTAAGTGATTAATAGTGACTTTTTATTGATTTCATTATAGGGAACAAATTACTGAAGATATGCACGATTTGGCCAAACAAATGACAAATTTGTCACTTCTTCACGTATGCAACAAATTGTTTTCATTTGTTTTTACAAGTATTATATGATATCAAACTGTTTTGTGATGTTTACAGAGCAAACAAAAGGACAGTCGTGAGATATGTGACCAAATTGTGGCCATCGATGCGCAAAATCAACATAATTATGACAAACGTATGGCACGTAAGTAATCAATTAAACAATGAATTCAATGTTAAAATATTATTAATTTTATTTATAAAAAGTGATGAAACAGCTCCAGAAGCTTAATGATGAATACGAGTACTATTTGAGCGGCAGATCAATGGACAACGGATACGGCGGTCAATACAATTGGAGTGATTGGCCTCTAGAGCACCGACGCCTATCAGTGTTAGTCATTATTACAATATAACTTAAATTGTGACCTTAACTATACTTTTATTATTTTAGTCAAATCTTTACCGATGAGAACCGTTTGTATGCCGAAGACATTGAATTCTTGAACAGTTTGGGCTAAATATTATTTATTTAATGACCGGTTTTTAATTAATTTAAATAATCTTTAATTCATTAATTTTTTATTAATTTAATTCGAAAATACTCATTGATTTCTTTTCATAAAAAGTATAAAATTAATTTTGATTTTAAATCTATTTTCTCAAATTATAGTTAATTACTTAAAATTTATCTTATTTTAATTTCTCATAATTTTCGTCAATAATTTATTAATTTTTGTTTTCCTAATTGTAAAAAATAGTTTTATAACGAAACTTTTTTTATGTTATTATTAAATTATTTGAAATAAAAAACAATATTAAAACATATGCTTCAAGTTGTTAGATAAAATCGATGTCAAAGTAATAACAATTAAATCCCAATTAATCTTTAATTAGATTAATGTTCAGTCATGTTATTAGTATAAGTTATGACTCGTTTGACGTATCAATTATTTATAATCAAATGCTTATCTACTTATGTATCAATTTTTTAAATATCATTTATATTATAAGTTTGCGAATCAATCGCTCTAATTGTTGGTCTTCTAACTAAACAGTGGCCCTATAATTATCAGACAAATAACAATTTAAAAATGATATTTTTTGTTATTTTATATACAGTTATCGTTTTTTCGTTATAATACATAATTCATATGAAGACCTATTTATAAATTTATAAAAGAAAAAATAAATAAACCAATACTTAACTCTTAATTACGATTATATAATTTGATTCACAAAAATACTTTCTGTGGTTTTGTTTCAATGTTTGGCAATTAGTTTTAAGTCTACAATTGAGATCTCACTTGACATAAAATATAGGGTTTAAATGTTTGTTTTGTCTTTATTTTTACTCTCCTAATCCAAATGCATTCAATTATAATTTAAATACTGTATTAAATACAGTATATTATATAAAATGATATTTATAAAAGTAAGCATTAATTTAAGTTTGATTTATTGAATTATAATTATTGCATATGATAATTTATTTGTCTCATTCAATATCATTATTATTGATAAAACTCTCTCTCTCTCTCTCTCTCTCTCTCTCTCTCTTTCTTTCTTTCTCTCTTAAAATAAATTGTCTTAAAAAATGTTTTTGATAACTCTATTAAATTTATATACATTTAATTTCTCAAAAAATTGCAATAAAGTGCACACTTATTACTATTAGATGCAATGTCGAGATAATCTATTTTTCCGTAAAAATATTTGCTTTTTATATACTTATAATATTTATAATATTTTTGTGTTTAAAAAATAGGAAATACATTATATTTTTTTGTAGGAAACAAAACTAAAGTTTAATCGATTTTTTTGTGTTGCTTTAGATAATAGTCTAATAAATTTGTTGATAAAAATTAATTATTTCAATGAATTTTAATTAAGAAAAACTTTTTTCTCGCACACATTTTATTAAAACAATTGGAGGGCAATAGTAACAATTGTAAATCATATACTATACAACAAAAATAACTATAAAAAATAAGGCACTTATTTGATATAAGATAATAAACATTGAAACACATATAAATATAAGTTGTAAAAACTTATTTGTTTTTATATATTATATCTCCAGTGATGAGATTAAGATTTGCAAATGCATTATATGATAATAATAATACTATATATTTATTATAATTATTAAAATATTTGTTTCTAAAAAATTATCAAAAAAAACTTTTGTTTGTTTTTTGTTTGTTGTGATACACATATAAACTACTTGTGAACCCATTTTTGTGGCGAAAAACTCATTTAGAATTTGAAATGAATTTTCCATAAAATATTCATTAAGTCATGATTTCATTGCCTTTTTTGTTGCTTTTTATATGTGTTAGCATTTTGTTTCAAATAATAACCACTAAAACAATAATAATAATATTAAAAATAAAATTCATAATAATATTATTATTATTAAATACAATATTATAATATTAATCGCAAACATATAAACTTTTTTAAATGCAATTCTTTGACTGAATTTCTTTGAGATTATTCTTCAGAAACGCCAACTTTGTGTGCAATTTATACTTTGATTGCATTTCTCTTGTTTGTGGCACACATTTGTGTATTTAAAGACATTAATTACATATTTTTATAATAGCCAACAATATAATTATTAATAAATATATTGTAATTCAGTTTTGTTTAATTAGGTTTGAAGGTTACGATTGATTGACGCTTTGTATTGCTATTAATAAATCTAGCGATCAATTATTATATCATAAATTGGTTTTCACTATAAGTCATGTTTTTCTTGTTTGATTTCAATAAAAAAAATTTTGGTTATAATTTATTCATTGATATATAAATATCTATCCGATTACTTTATATTACAATTTGAAAATAATATTATTGATTTATTAGACACAGATTGTCGATATTGATTAACAATATTTCCAATGACTTAAATGATTTTTATTTAAACTAAAAAACTAAAATGCAAATATGTTAAGGGTATAAAAAGACTAATTAATTAGTGATATAAATATTTTCTCACAAAAATATTTTTTCATTAATTAAGAGCTGAATATAAATTTTCATCGGTTATGGCTATGAATGCCATAAATTTAATATTAAGTGTTTCTAATTTTAATGAATATCATTTCCACTGTAAATGATATGTATATATAAATAGAGTTTATATAAATATATTAATATATATTTTTTGCTATTCATGTAATAAAATGAATGATTTATTTGGCTTTCGTTAGAAATCTCAACGAAAGAAAGAAAAAAAAACTTTCAGTGAATGTTATATAAAACCCATGTTTGCAGCGATTATTATATGAAGTGATATTTTACAACTGACTTAATATAACTTGATTTTTTGACTATACATTTAAGTGTAAAATAATATCGACAAAAAACCTATAGGTTTAGGAAAGTAATGTTTGTTTTACTTTATTTTTTCAAAAATAAAAAAATAAAACTTAATAAAAACAAAGTTAGGAAAAGTCTGTTTTCTATTTACAAAATATGCATAAAAACTATTTATAAAACATTATTTGATTTTTGAAATAAAAAAACAAATTGTAAACACAGACTGACTATTCTCTCACCAAATATAATGATGAAGTAATGGGATCACTGAAGCATAGCTTGCATTAGAGGCCAATACATGACTTTAAAAATATAATATATATTTATATAATCTTTTGGGAAAACATCCGATCAATTGGATGACAACTATTTTTCCTTATATAGCTGTAGATAATGATCTAATATACTGAATATAATAAATAACTGCAATAATAATGTTAGCAATAAGCGTAAGAAATTTGAACACAATTATAAATTGATAAAAAAAATTGTTATAACATTGTCTTAACGGTCATTGACTTAAGACAAAACGGTTTGTCTAAAATAAAAATTAATTGTCTTAAAGATATGAAAAATGATAATAAAAGCTAATATACGGTATATCAACATCCTATACACAGTATAAACTTTATTTATAAAATAAAAATAGTATTTTAATTATTTAGAAGTATGAATTTTAAATCTAATCAATTTTCTCAAAATAAAAACCAATTAAAATGATTGATTAATTTTACTGATAAAAGTTGGTCAAAACAAATTTTTTTTGGGCTAATAATTGAATTGTTTTAGCGACATATCATTACAATTGATATTTATTATAAGTTTACCTAAAAATCTATATTTTTACAACCGGCCCTTTATTATAGATATTTGCAGGTAAAGCCCCGGCGCCCTAAACCCCCTATTGTGTGATGACATTAAAAGTTTTTGTTTGTTTGAAGTTTATTAACAACAAATTATTTGTGAACCCAATTGCTTGAATTACATGAATAACTCTCAACTTTTTTTGGGCAGTAATTCATAATTTGTTTTCTTTATTTTGTTTTAATTGCTAATTGTTTTTGTTTTTAAAATATAAATTTAAACAAAAATATTAAAACTTAACTATGAATCAGTATTAATTTACAAATAATCTCTTTAATGTAATCATTTATATTTGTAATTAATACTAAACATGACTTTAATAGAGTGAAAAATTATTTTTTTTGTTTGACTAATTTTTATTTTATTTGATATATGTAATCAACTGAAATTAAAAACAATATACAATGAAATAAATATGTTTTGAAACAAAATATATTGCAAATAATTAATTGTGAACTAATTTTGGAATTACTTTTTTAAATATAGCTAATAATAAATTTATATAAATATTAAATACTTTTTAATAAAAACATATTTGTATTAATCAAACCATATTTATTTCCTTGATATGTAATAGATTTTTTTTATAAAACTGTTTGTTGTTATTAAATATATATTATTTATTAAGCTATTATGAGTAAATGTATAATATTAAGAAATTTGTTGTTAATTTCTAATTAATTCAATGGGATTTAATATTTGTCATATAAAAATATTTTTGAAATGCATTAAACAATCGATTAGATTTGTACAGAAAAAGTTATTAACCATAAATAATGATAAATTAGTATTAATTATAATGAAAAGCAACTTTTAATAATTTTAGTGAAAATAATTGTGCTTTTGTTTTACAAAAAAAACCAAAAAACCCAAAACCATTATAATTACTACAAAAAGTTTTTCAATTATATCTCAATTTGTTTGATGGGTTTGACTTATAATATAATATTTTTGTAAATTAAAAAAACAAAAATAAAATAATTTGAATAAAAAGAAAAACTTATGTATTGTATATAAAATATGTATACTTGAGGTTAGGATAATCCTACGTATAAATAGGCATTTACTTAACAAATATAAACATTAACTTAAAAAATAGGGCTTCAGTTTTAAACCACAATTACTATTATTGGAGTGAAATGAAATTTACTTTTACTTTGCATAAAAAACAGATTTATATTATATAATATATAATAACAAATCTCTCCCAAATTTTTCGTTAACTTATATTATATATAAACACTAACATTAATATTAATGATGATTATAGAGAGAGAAAAAGCGATACATACAGTGTTTTTTATAGATATATAGAGATAGCGGACCCAAAATATTTATAAACAACATATTTTTAAAGTCGGATTTACATTCAGGTGCCGTTCCGTCACTTTCATAGGAGAGTCCTATTAAATATACTGTTATTTCGTTATATACTATCTTTCATATATATATATATATATATATCTTATCGTATGTTATATATATAAGTAACAAAATGAACATAAAAAATGATTTCACTTTTAACACACTTTTGTTTTTTGTTTTTTAAGATATTTGCAAAATTTTATGATTAAATAAAATACAAAATTGAATTTCTCAGAAATTATAATCATTCATTTTTTGTGTGTTAAGTTAATATTTATAATATCATTGTATGGTATCAATAAGGATTAGCATCTAAAGAGGCTTAATATAATGAAATAAAAGTTTAATGAATGGGCGATTTTTTTCAATTATTTATTTCCACAAAATTCACATTTTATTTTGTAACTCAATCTTAAGTTATGGCTTAAAATATACTTTAAAAAGTAGAATAAAATAAAATTTTATTATTTTCCGTTAGAAAAAATACTTTTTTTTGTATAGATATTGAGTTCAAATAATAAATCACTTTAAAAATATTGTTATTATTGTAACATTTAAAAGTTTATTGTGTACAATAAAAATATAGGTGAAAAAACATTATTTATTTTATATGCCGCATATTATTTAGCTAAATAACAGATTAATAAATAAAAATTTGTCGTAAATATGTCTTAAATTTTATTTTGTATAATAATAATAATTATTATTATTATGTGTTTGTGTGTGATATAGAAATTGCAATATTTTGATATTATAGTATTAAATGCTGTTATTGCAAAACCTGAATAATATTATATTATTATAATATATAAAAATTAAAAAATTAAAAATTTTTATGTGTATAGTTGTATGGATGTATGTAGGGTTAGATCAACTGGGAGGGAAGTTCCCTAATAAAATCCCTTCAATTTTTCTGGAAAATATATTATTTTTCCTCCCTTGATGGTTAGAAAGGGAAAAAATATTTTGAATTATTAAATTAAATAGTACCAAAACTTAAATATTTTTTTTGTAAAAAAATGTTGAAATATTTAAAAACAAATTTTAATTCAATAAATTTAGTGATATAGTGAGTAAGGATATAGCACAAGGAAATAAATTCCATGGGAATTCTCAGGGAACAGAAAACATAAGGAACATCTGGATAATAAAACGAGGGACGGAATCTGATCTGACCCTAGATGTATGTAAGTGTATGTGTGTATGTGTGTRTGTGTGTGTGTGTGTGTGTGTGTGTGTGTGTGTGTGTGTGTGTGTGTGTGTGTGTGTGTGTTGAGCCTATCCTTTATTATAATTTAAATAAATTTGCGATTTTATTATTACAATTATGTATTATAGTTATATCAGAGATGCTATTAAAGAAAGTTTATTTTTGGTCTCTTCTTTAGCCAAATTGTAAGGCGTTTTAAATAATAATTTAAACGCTTTATTGTTAATGCATTTCATTCACTCATTATTTAAATGTATTGTATGTTTAATATAAAAGAAAAATTTTATTCAATTAAAACTAATGTTTACCTCTTTCTCTGCCGTATTAAAGGCTCAAAACCATTGAACACATCATCTCTTATTACAGTTTATTACAATATAATTATTAAGAATTTTTTAGTTTTGTTTTTTCGCCCCAAAAGAGATGCTTAACGAGGAAACCAAACAAAAATTATAATAATATAAAAAATTATAATAAAATAATACTTTCATTAAATACGGTCATTAATGTTCACTAATGAACTCAAATGTGTGTATAGTTTTGTTTTTTGCTTAAATCCTTAATCTTGTATACATTAGTGTTTCAATGATAAACAAGGAGAGCGATAGGATATATAAATAAATAAAAAACGAGTAAATTATAAGTGTTTTAATAATAAACATAACAATTATTGTCTTTTCTTTTTATAGATTTTTTTGTTTCGTTAAAGGTTTACGTTTTCGTGTGTTTCACTAATACATACTATAATAATAATAATAATAATAATAATAATAATAATAATAATAATAATAATAATAATAATAATAATAATAATAATAATAATAATAATAATAATAATAATAATAATAATAATAATAATTATAAAACAGCATTAATATTATCAAATGGTTATATGTAATAGTTATACCTCCACTCCATTCATAAGCCATACAACCCATCAATATAGCCAAAAGCTAACAAACAAAATAAGTTAATTAAATTTTGTTAGCAAATACACACTACTAAAACATATAATATAAATATTATATTTATTATTAAATAAAAATAAATACTTTTGTGTATTAATATTTCGTGAGACATTTTATTTTGCTGTTATTTAATACATTCAAAATACATATTTTTTTTAACTGAAATATCAAATTTTTACCGTAAAAATATTACAGTTACCTAATATTCATGTCTTGTAACTAAATAAAGCACAGGTATTAACAGTATTGGTGGTGCACTAAATAGATGTATACTTTGTACTGTATGTGTGGTTTTGCACCGGGAGGGGGGACTGACAGGGGCTGACAGCAGTGTTTTTGTGGTATAATTCATATTTTTATAATACCTGCTGTGCAAATAAAACGTGATCCATGTCAATTTGTTTTTTACACTCAATATATATTTTTTCTTTTATTATATTTACCTCTATTTAAGTCATGAATTTTAATAGATTTTAAAGATTTTTTTAATACTTAAACGGAAAAATCTTTTTGCTTAGATTTGTTTTGCGATAAAAAATATTATTTTTTTCCAAAAAATAATACAATTTTTATTGCATGAAATAAATGTTTAAATTTTGATCTCTTAATGATTTTAGAAACAGATATTTATATATAAATATATATAAATTCTATTTTTAGGATTAATTATGAAAAATAATATAATTTAATATATAAGTTAAAATAAAACATTATATATTGATTTGGTTTTATTGATCAAATATTCAAATGTTTACAATCAGGTTAATATTATTAATAAAAAAAGCTTTAAATAATGTTTCGAAACTCTTTTAATAGACAGTAATTCAGTATTAATATGATATAAACTTTTGTTTTAAAACATTTCCCCACAGGTTTGCTGCTAATGTCTACTTATATATATAAAAAACATTTTTATTCAATACTATTTCATTTTCAATAAAACTTTTATTTTAAGCTTAACTTTAAATATACAATTTATTTCTATATAAATACTTTATATGTATATAAATAAATAAATACGGTGTCGACTAATATTTAAAGGTAAAAATGTTGTAATCAATGATGTATTTAACCATTGATGGCATTCAAGGCTTTAGGCCATCAAATTAAATGTAAATTTTATTTTTTAGACTAATGTTTAATTTTGTAATGTTTAATGAAAATATAGAAATAAATGTTTGTTTCATTAGATTTTGTCCCAAATAACTGAAACATTTAAATAATCACTTAATAGGTTTGATTCATCAAATTAATTACATTTTATTGCCGATGACTTACAAACATACATTAAAGCATAAAGTAAACAGATATGATATAATAATAATAATATAAGCGCTGGTTAATGTCAAATATAGAAAAATAACCAATTTATACACAAATAAAATAAACTTATTAAACTCTAATAAATACATTCATGTGTTTATAAATAAAGAAATTATTATAAACAAAACAAAAATTGAATTTCATATACTGATTGCCTATTTTGCTGAAGAGATAACTGGCCTTATGATTGACATATGTTTTATTAAAAAGCCGTATCTGTAATGAGCAAAAAACTCATATATTTTAAATGTCAGCTAATTTTATATCATTGGATTTTTGGTACTGACTTTTAATATATTTATATTTTTAAATTAATTATTTCTATTGGTAGAAAAAAATATAAGTAAAATCCAAATATATAAATATATAAGTTATATAATATCTATATATATATATATATATATATAATAAGTCATATAATGTCAAATCGATTTAATTTATATGACTTTTACCTGATTTTGAATGTTACGAATAGCTCTTTAAAAACATATAATTTTATTACTTGTAGGCAATGATTGAGGAAAAAATAGAAACAAATTAATTAAAAATCGCCGACTCTTTGGGAGAAAAAAAACTGTTTGCAAAATTGGAAATGACTTTCAGTGTTGGGTATAAACACACAAAAAACAAACAACAAAACGTGTAAAAGTAATAAATATTTTTTACAAATGATAAAATTTACATAAATACAGAAAATTTAATTATTGATAAAAATGAGAATTTTTTAATTAACATTACATTAATATTTGCGATGAAAAACTTGTATTTTTGCATCTCCAAGAATAGCATTTATATATAAATAAATATATAAATAAATATATAAATAAATACTGTAAACACTGTATATTATATAAATAATATATATATATATATATATAAAGGTTGTATTTAGAAATTAATATAAAATATACAGATTTGTATAAAAAACACATTATATTTAGATTTTGCTGATTATATGACTAGAGATTTCATACATAATTTTTTCATTTATTATGTTTGTTGTTTTATGTACTTTACATATAAGTTTAATTTAAAAGTCAGAAACAACTTGCGGTAATTTTTTAAAATAGCAAATTGAAAATTAAGCATATATTGTATTGTAGTAATAAATTAATAGTCAATTTTTTAAGAGATAGCGGACCACTTTGTAACTGTTTTTTAAGACATGAGCTTAATTGATAGGAAGGTGTTTGTAAATGTATTTAATTACTTATTATCAGCTCAAAAATCGCTACATATTTCTTATATAAAATATCATTAATTAAGAAAATCCATTTTATGATGACTTTTATTGAGGCCAATAATAAATCACTGTTTTCTTTATTTTTTATTTTTTGTATAGAAAATTATTATTATTATCCACTTAAATAGATTTAAATGAGCATATTTATTACCCTAAAATATGCATAATATATAGCAATTCATATCTTAAAACAATAATAAAAAAACTTTACTTTAATTCACTTTATTTTTTTAATTCAAATGAAAAAAATCTTAAATAAAATAATTGATAACAAAATATAAATATATACTGTACTGTATTTCATGCATATATCATATATAGAGAGATGCAATATGTTTTAAATGTGTTTCTATTTAGATATTAATATTAAATAATATAATATAATATAATATTTATATAATAAACTAAATATATATTCTTATTCTTAATTTTTAATTATCTTATTATAGGGAAGAATTAGGACGAAAATACAATTAATTTTATGCCAATATATTATAGAATAATAATAATAATAGTACTTTAATAATAATAATAACAATTTTATTATTATTATAGTTATTATATAACTTTTTTTGTTAATAAGATGGAAATATGTATATAAAATTATATTTTTAATTTTTTGTTTTTTTTCTGATGATTAACTGTATAATAAAGTAGGAAAGAGCCAAATAAATACATTTTTAGCCCTAAAATATAGTTTTCATATATTATATTATAAAACTTATTGTTTTAAATTAAATTTAACTGACAAAACAACCGCAAAATTACATATTAATATAAATATGAGATTAATATTCAATGAGTACAGTGTTATACACGATGATTAGATATTTTTAATAAAAATTATGTTATATTGCTTTGATTGTATAAAATAATAATAATAAGCATTTTTAGTTTTTTCTGCCATTGAACTGATTATCTTAAGTGTGTCTAACAAACAATATATTTAAGGTATAATAAAAGTATCGAAAATAAATAGTTTATATAATCAGATTAATATTATAATTATAATAATAGCAATAATGACTATAATGACTATAATGTAGATTATATGATGCGACACATGAGAGACCTCAGATGTGTTTTGTAATGGCAATGAAAACGTGAGCTAATTGTTATGTAAGCGCATAAAAATCAGTAAATGATTGTTTGGTTATTTTATGGGAAATACACCCAAACAGTCAAACATTCAAAAAAAATTTATTTTTTGTTGTTGTTGTGGCATTCATTGTGCAAATGACCACTTGATTAATGTCTTTTTAGTCACTATTATATGATATTATGATACTATTAAAGAATAATATCAATGTTTAAGTAATATTAAAGGATCTGTTATCTGAAATGCTTGATCAGTACTCGTGAGGGGCGGATATGCCGTAAGAAAAATTATGTTCAAAAGTTTTAACTGTTTTCTTCATTTATTTTCATTATCAATGCAAATATTAAACAAAAAAAAACGTACACATACTGTATACTGTATATACACTTAGATTTTTTTTTTGATTTCAAGTTTTATTTATCATTTTGCAGAGATTCAGTTATTAATTAAATCTCTTGCAGTGTTTATATGAAAATTTTAAAATATATTGCAAAGTCCTTCACATACCATCAAAAAAACTTAAAGCAATACATTTTGCGGTAACATATATTTTAACAAATCATTTTGAATTATATAAACTTTGGTTTTATTTTTTAAAATAAATTTTTGGTGTGTTTTACATAAATTAAATGCTAAACTCTTGTATAGGAAGCTCTGGAGAAAAAAAACTTCATTCACTACACACACAAACAGTGTATTTCTGGTTTAGTAGTGTTAACACTACATATGCTATACAAAAAATATTTACAATTTTTGCTGTTATTATTTAATTACTGTACATTTATAACTACAAGTTATAAATTTATAAAAAATATAATTTTTAATAATAAATATATAGTAAATTTATATATTATATATTATTTTATCTACAATGTCTACACAATATTTGAGTATTTGAAGACAAAACAACAATTAATTATTATTTATTATTGTTTTTATATTATATATTAAGTCAGTATTAAATTTTTATGTATTTTGTAAACAAATTGTTTAATTATTAATTTATAAAAATTTTACAAGAAATAATAAATCATAGGTAAGCTGGTGTTCAAATATTTTTCTAAATCTTTACAAATATATTACGTAACTAATAATATATATATATTTATTTATAACTATGTTATGTTTAATTTTACAATATTTTATCTAAAAAATCTGTTATTTTCCCTAAAGATCATAAGGTTTGAAACACGAATAAAATTTTAATAACAGTCTATCGTATCTTATTTTTAAAAAACAATTTAAGTGAAAATTGAGAAAATTTATTAATGTGTAATAAATTTTAAAAAACTAATAATTTTTATTCATATAGTGTAGTATTAAAGGGGTATTTAAGGAAATTCAAAACTTTTCTAATGGTGTGATAGATAATGTGTTAATATTAGCTACTTTTTCAAATAATTTTTCATTTGTAGTACTTGTATCAGGCAATGCATTAAATTATCATAAATTAAATATAATTGTTGATTGAATTTTATATAAATAAAGTCTAGAATGTTTCTATAAATACAATTCAATAAATACTTTTAATGAACTAAAAAACTTTCTATTATTGAGAGCTCTTTATATGAAATAAATAAATATTTAATAATATAAAGAGTTTAAAAATGTATATATAATAAACATAAGTATGTTTGACATCAAAACAATTGACTTTTTAAATAGTATATATTCATACATATACTTATATCGATTTTAATAATCAATAAAAATACTGTTTATATTATATAGATTTGACACAAAAAAGTATAGTTTATCATATCAGCAAAAATAAACTACAAAACACTTATCTCAAACATAGGGGACATGAGATAAATGATAACAATTAGTAAAATTGAGTTAAATTAAAAAATACTTATAGTGAACAATACGATAAAATACATTATATTTTAATAATAGAGTCAATTGAAGTATATACCGGTAAATATATATACTGTATATATATTTACCGGTATATACTGAATATTATTTTATTATACTGTATATAAACCGTTTATAAAGTATTAATACATTAGATGTAAATGATATTAACCATGTGTTATGAGGATTGTTATACTATCATATAATATAGTTATAGTGTTGATATGCATTCAAGCATTCACTCAATTGAATACAAAATTAATTCAAACAATCGTCTCAAACACATAATCTCTCTCTCAATTCATTTCAATTCATTTCATATCTTTTCTCTTTCTCTCTCCCGACTCATGAACTCTAATATCTCTTTATAGGTATTGTATTATAAAAACAAAAGCAACACTTTTTTAAAAACAACTAAAAAGACTTAAAACCTAATTTTGTAACAAAACGTTCATTTATTATATTTCACATTAGATATCAAACAAACAGAAAAAATGAAGAAATAATTTTGAGATATAAATTGTTTGAACTATTATAATATATATAATAAGGCATATGTTATGGGGTGACCAGTCAACTATCGTGTAGGCTCTAAATTATTAACTTATTTGCCAATATTTACATTGTTTACAACAGTAAATCCGGTAATTATGATTACGATATCGACATAACATAACATTTCCTAACTAATCTAAATAAACCTCTTTTTCCCTAATTTTCACATTGTTTTGTTAACAGATTTTTTTGGAGAAAAAAATATTAACTAATCACTAAAACATGTGCCCATCCCTTGTATGCAAACCAAACATTGAGACATAGCACACACACATTGCATGCATATTATTATTATTATGCTTTATATTACATAACTATTAAATTATTGTTATGTATATGATATATATGATATATATGATATATATATGAGATCATATATTAGTATATATATATATGAGAGAGAAAGGAGAGTTGGCGTGTGATATATTGAGTTCAAAGTAGAAATCTATTAGATTAAGCAAATAGTATATAACAATAAAGTGCCTGAAAATGGGCCGACAGTTAACTTTCTTATATACAGAATATATATCAATACCTATTAAACGATCGGTCGATTCTCTGCTATATTTCTTTTGTTTAATTAACATAAATTATGTATGACTTCTTATATGAGACATAAATGCATATTAAATACTATAAAATATAATACAATAAAAATCAGGCGATCACTGTTTTAATAGTATAACTGTATAAGTCAATTGGCCGCTATGAAAGCCATTAGTACCTGTGCTAAGTGATGAGTAGTTGTGCTCTCTCTCTCTCTCTCTCTCTCTCTCTCTCTCTCTCTCTCTCTCTCTCTCTCTATTTCTATATACCTTTACGCTATATACTCTACTCTATTTCCTTGTATGATATGCTATTGCATGCATACCTGTGCGATATTTAGTTGAAAAACTATTAATTTAAAGCAGATAAAAACATAAATATATGTCTTGTTATTAATATCTCTCTAATAGCTTATTATTTAAACTCAAAACTACTAATAATAGTTGTACTGTATATATCTAATGCAAGTATTGTTGATATATTTGCTAAAAAATTAATTCAGAATATTATTATATTTATATTAAAGCAATAACTGGGATGTAAATTATTAATGCCATACCATTAGTGTATGATATTACAGACAATTACCTAATTTAAAATAACTACAAATAACACAGAGTCGGTAAATGTTTGTAATGATAAATATTTTCTTGTATTGGTATTGCTATCAAATATATGTATATAAAATAAGCAAAAAACATATAATGAATACAAAACACACACAACAAATAATTAAATGTGAAAATGTTGTGTTTTTTGCTAATTTTGTAAACATAGTTAACTTGTTTTATAAAAGTAGAGTGAATTACCGGCGCACCTCAATAGTGGTATACTGGTGCTCACTTATAGGTACTATATATGATAACCGCAATACACATATCGGTTTACATAACATAACAAGTGATGCTCTTTCCTATGCAATAAATAATAGTTATGATATAACTATGTATATATATATATATATATATATATAAATGTATAATAATATTTATAAATTACTATAATACCGGTCAGATTGCAATTTATATATATGTACATTCAAAAAGTATTTATATATAAATAGCACACAACCAATGGCATGGACTACCGATCCAATAGCAATTGCATGTATGTGCCCACAGTCTATCCCCTCAATAGCCTCTATTTAGTGTAAGTATAACAAAAAAATTAACACAACTGTATATTTTTGAATTACTGCTAACTAACTGTTATATATATATATATATAATATGTGTGTTTGTTTGCCATTTGAAAGCAGATCACAAACAGAGAGTGTATAGAAAAGACTTTTAAGAAAAGATTTAAAACTTAACGATTGCTTACTTGCAATCAAAAGTCATAATAAAAAGTTTTTTTTTAATTTTATTATTATTTTTTGGTAAAGCCATTAGCGGATCGATGAGAGCTGGAAATCGTTGGATTAAATCAAACACACATTAAAAATTTGTTTTGTTTTTGTTTTGTTCATTGATTTTCTCGTTTTTAAAAAATAATAAAAACATTCACTATTCGTGTATTTATTTATTCATTCTCATAGATGAAAATGATTTTACTCTAAATAAATAAATTACTGCATTTTGAAACTCATTTGAATTTACGGCTAAAAAAGTTTGTTTCATTAATTGAAGCAATCTTTTTATAAAAAAAAAGTTTTTAAAAAGTTTTTATTGAACTCTTTCATGTGTGTCATTCATATATTATATATGTTTGGTGAGTGTCTATAAGCAGTTCAATGTTTATTTTAGATGTGTTGTTCCCATCCATAGCAAAGACATCACTTGCTATATGATAGTGACTATGAAAATAACGTTTTGTTTCTCTGTTTTCTATATATAATATGAGTTACTTTTTTGTCATAAGTGACATCAAGAATAAGCAAAAGTTTATTTAACTCTCTTATCATTTTAATTTCAATTTTATTTTGTTTATTATTTGTGTTATCTTTCAATTTTTTCTATGTGTAGTGCATGTGTGACTGTTGTAATAATTGATTAAAAAATATAAATATACAAAAGTCTATTTAATATTTTAATTTGTGCCCATTTTTTCCTCGCTATTCATTTGTAAAGTATGTTTTCAAACACTTATTTAAGTTTTTTTTATCTTTAAGTAGAGTCTGAGAGTAAATGAAAATTAAAGAGAGAAATGTTTTTTTCAAATGAATGCATTCAATGAATAAATTGTATGCTTTTTTAATTAACAAAAGTGTTAAATATAATGAATAAAGTAAATAACATTAACTTTTGGTTTTGTTTTTAGTATTTAATTTTCAATGAGTAAAGAGTGAGTGCCTTTTAAGTGAATGAGAAACTCTTTTATATTATTTATTTGTTAAATATAATATTTATATATAAATTATAGTTTTTATTTATTCTGTTATTTTTAATCCAAATGTATGTTTCATTTTGTGTTTAGATATCAATTATATAATCATTTTGTAATCCTCTAAACATAACACACGACTATATATACGAGTAATTGTTTGAATTGTTTAGTTAATAGTAGAAGTAATTGTTTATTGATGAGAGACAGTCAATGGGAGTGCTATTATGCCAGTGAAACATCACTTTTATATTATTAAGATATAATATTACTGTATTTTGCAACTAAACACAGGTATAGCAGGATTGGTATGGCTTGGGATGGGATGAGTCAGTGACTGACTGATGGAGAGTGAGTGAGAAAGAGAGAGAGAGAGAGAGAGAGAGAGAGAGAGAGAGAGAGAGAGAGAGAGAGATTTGAAATGATTTGTTTATGAAGTTTATTATTATAATAATAGTACAGTAATATTGGAAAAGTCGATAAAAAAAGTTTGACTGAGATTTAGCGCCTCTGCAAACATTAGTTTATAAATTATAATATAATATTATATAACATGTTATGTATATATATATATATATATTGAATCAGGTTTTTAAAGTTCAATACAACTCTATTGAATGTATGAGTGGAGGAGCCGTAAGCCCTGTGCCGTAAGCCTCAGTTGGAGTAAAATACAAACTCTCTAATAGTAAGTGAATGAATGGGATGAATGGCATAGCATTGAAAAGCATTGGTAGTACAGCCTAACAGCACTCGTGTATGTTATAACTTATAAGCATTAAGTGACTAACAAAACAACATATTTGGTAATACAGTAATAGTGTTTAGTGTTTAACGTTATACACAACCATAGCATTGATAGTGCATTCATAACATACTAAACATCTTATGCTTAACATTAAAGTCAATGTATTTTCTCTCAAACAGTCATACATTGACTAAAATGGCTGACTCTGTGATGTAAACAGTGGACACATTGGGACACCATTTGGTCACCGATTGGCCCACACAGCCATACAACATACCAGTGCCCAAACAAACACAACTATGGACTAACACGACTGCCAACACAAAGCCAATTGATGCAACTCTTGCAGCCATAATAGGTATGTCTAACACATGATTGTCAATGTTTTGGTCACAACCTCTGTCTCTCTGTCATCTCATCTGTGAATAATTGCATCGGTCTCTTGTGTTTTGGCCATAAGTTGATTATGTTATTTGATTAATCAATAGTTGTCTCAAAAGACTTGCATTTCTATCTAATCAACTGACGTCGCGACCGACAAATGAGTGTTGTGTCTGCAGAAGAAGTCATTTGTCATTAATTAATTTGTCGCGACATTTGTTTGAAGAAGTTGTTGGTTGGTGTCACTGGCCTTGACATGAATACCTGCACCCGATTGTCGCGTTTGTGCCGTAAATACCAACAAATGCAATGCTTATGATTGCCTTTTGAGAGTCGGGTCGATATCATCACTACTGAAGCGCTTGTCTTATGAGTCATACCTTTGATCGATACTAATAATAATAATAATAATATTTATATTAATAATAACGGAAAGCATTGAATATCTTTTTATGGTTTACTTTATTATAACATATAAAAAGTATTGTTTTTCGTTTATGACATAACTTTTTTAATATGACATAAATGTTGGTTAAAAATATGTGTTATATTTGAAATCGATTTGTGTCCCAATTCTTCAATATGTTTGTCGTGTTTGTGCTCAACTCTCAAGACTATTGCCATTATATTTGAATTTGTTATTATTATTATTATATTTATTAGTAGTTTATAACATTTTTTTTCATAAAGTATTAGTTTAGTTGACTCTGGTATCGGAGTCACTCTTACTCTTGAGAGTCTACACGACTGTTGACTTCGAGTTACGGCTTGTAATGATTGGCATAAAAACCATTTCTTTCATTTGATCCTAATTTTTCATATCACTTATAAATATTGTCTTTTATTTTTATCGCAATGTCTTAGACTAAGTTTTTTTAAATTTTATCAATTGATTTATGAGTTTAACAGATTTTTCACATTGATATGAATGCAAACTTTTTGTGTGTATGTGTTTTGTTTGTTGACTTTTATTTGTTTAGTTGTTGTGATTATCAGAAAGAGAGTGATATCTAATTTTAGAGACACCAAACATCCCATATATTTCACTCTAATTTTGTTTCAAAAGACTGTGTTTATAATTATATACATATCATATAAAAGTATCTCTTTTGTCTCATTAAAACTAATTTTTTGCATATTTTGTCACAGATTTATGTCATCACAAGAATTCCTATCAAACAGTTTCCTAACAATATTTGGTGCCAAATAAGTGACACATTAATTATTTTTGAAGACAACCAAAATAATAATGCGTTCAACTATTGGAAAGAGTTTATCGTTTAATAGCGATATACTATTCAATTAAAAAAAACAATTAAAAGCCAAACAAAGAGGTATTTCTATAACTTTTTTAAATATCGATATTTATATGTGAAAAATTAATGGGTTTTATGTTTATTTATATATTTGTTTTTGTTATTTTAATATTTGATTTAATCATTTTTCTCATATGCAGTAATTGAATACTATTATTATTATTTGATTAATAATAGAAATATGTATTTGATAATAGTATTATTTTCCGCTTTATTTAAATCGATGGTTAATGTGTTTTTATTTTTTAGATTATTTTCCCTAATCTATTATGCAATTGTATTAAACGATGCTTTTCAATATAAATATTTTATTATATTTTAGTGTACCGTATGTTTAATAGTTGCAAACTTTTTTTTAAATGCTTTTAATGGTATTGTTGTTTTGTTTTGTTGTTGTTTAATGTTTAACATTATAAAATAAATAGCTAAAGTTATATAATATTTATACATTTATGATTTTATATAACATAGATGTAAACTTCCTTTTGAATGTATAGGAATTAAAAATAAAAACAGTTTTATGGTTAACTGAATTAAATGTTAGTATTAAAAAAAATATTTGTTAAACAATTAATTCATGACAGCCACTGTGATCTATGTTGTATTGTCAATGTTTACAATTATATAATAACTTATAATAACATTATTTAACTTCAATATTCAAACTTATTGTACAAAACTATGAAATAATTATCTAAATACTAGTGTCATATTTACTATTAAATATTGAATGAATTTATTATTGTATTTAATAATCAATTGTTTTTTATTTGTTATGTGACAGCAATGCTCTCAACGGACCGTAACTCGAAGTCAGTCTCTTGTGATTCTCTATTCTATGAGAGATCATCACTGAAGAGAAAATTAATGTCGAGAAGTCCTTCGGGAACGGGCAGTATATCCTTCAAGAATGATGACTACATGTATTTAATTAACTGTAATGAACTCATCAAAACTTGTAAGGTATGCGTATTTTTGCCGACAATTTGTCTAAATTTTTTCATTTTCCTTATTCATCATTGTTTACAAAAACCAATTTCCTTTTTCGTTACCACAGTAATTGTTACCCCATATGTAATGAATAGATTTTTAAAAACTAATAATAATAATAAACAAAAGTATAATTTTCTGGTTTTAATTATATTTATAATTGAAATTTACACATTTTTCATTTAAAATCTGTTTTATTTTTGCTATTTATATTTTTTTCGAATAATTGAAATGCTTTTAGATTATAAATTAAAAATAAATAATTATACAATATTTTTAAATTTGTTTTTTATGTGATTTATGTTAAAATGTCAAACAGGAAGCGCTTCTGGAGAACGAATCTACTGTTATAAGCAAATTTGCCGACATATCTGCCACTAACGGGATGAACGATGTCTCACATGAAGATTACATTTCGGTATTTATTGCAATATTTGCATTTTATTAGCTCACTATCTTAACTAAATTAATATTGTTATTTTTAACTATTTTTACAAAATTTAAATAATATAGATATACAATTATGTAATAACAATTTACGTAAAACACAGTTTTTTATACTGTAGTTAATATAATCAGTATTTTTATATGTTTTTTTGTTGTTAAAAATAATATATGATATCTTAGTGTTAGAATTACGGTATAATTTAAAATAGTAATTTTTGTAACTGATATTTATTTTTATTTAAAAATAATTAATATAAATAATATTAGTTAATTAAAAATGATTTTAAATATCACTAATTAGTAATTGAATGACACGACCTACAGGTTCAACAAACTCAAGAATTGCAAACTAAGAGCTCTTTGGCCGAGTTTGTCAAATGGTTAAGTTATACGGAACACCAATTGGAGACCATATGCTATTGTGCCAACACTAGGATTAAGTCCGACTGGAAAGACATCGTAAGCCATCACAAGGTTAGTGTGTCTTTTTGGCCACAATTAACCGGCATTTATATTGAGCCGTTAATTGACTTGTCATTGATGGTGTTCTTAAATAATGGACTGTATATATTAGTGCCCTTAAAGAGGATATCGAAAATATTTTGATTTGAAAAATGTTTCAATAGTTATATTGTTTTACATAATTATGGCTTACATTGAATTTAATAATTTTTAAATCACTGTTTTAATAACTAAATGACATAAATTTATTTTTAGTATTAGTTTCCGCCTTTGCGTACCATTTGAATCACACAATCGTGTGAAGACACTAATGAAATGAATGCTATTTAATGGGTATTTACTATCAGTTATTATGACTATTTAGCAATCATTAAAAGGCATTATTAAAAAACAGTGATTTTTAAATGATGTTCAATAAAATTGCATTAATGAAGTTGTAATGCCCTCGAGTTATTAGATGATACTAAGTTAGTACCGGTATTACTACCGTTAAAAAGCTAACTGTGCTACTAGTGCTGTCTAGTGTCTAGTTATCTAAATTGTGTTTTTACCGGTTTGTCTATCTGTGGCACTAATGTCTGACACTTTTTATTAACTAGTTTTTCAGATATTGATTACTATTATGTAATCAGCAGTCAAACCAGTTTTCCACTTGATTTGAGTTTATTATAAATATTAGTTTGATTTTACGCCACTGTATGTCTCTACTAAACCTATCAATCAATTGAGTTTTGAAAACAAAGTTTTCAAAAACTTTTTGTGTTTTTGGTTTTTTAAAAAAAAACTTGTGTTTGAAAACATTTGTTGTATTGTTTTTGTATAATATTATGATGTGATATGAGGTGACTGACAATAGGCTATATATAATAGGTTTTGATATTAAAACCAGGTTTGGGAAAGTATACAACAATTTTCTCGGTCACTGAAAAAACATATGTGTATTTCATATGTAATGTGTCATTGTTATTATATACTGTATATTATACTTAATATTATAACGGTTGTTTAAAGGACTATATAATAAGTTTGATGAATAATGGATATGAAAAAAATAAATTACATATTAGTTTAAAATATTTTTCGAAATAAGAGTTTTTATCAATTATTTAGATTATTAAAAAAATTACATTAAATTATAATAATAGGTTTCTCGGAGCATATAATATATTTGTTGAGAAAACTCATTACACTTAGGGTTGATTTGCATGGCTAGTACTTCCGTTTGTTTCTATGATTGCCTCAAATATTATATGTATATACAGTACAACTAAGGTCCTGCAAAACGTTATCTTTTTAATACCTTAAGTAAACAAATGCACAAATAAATGGTAGATTAGAAAACTAACTCCGGATTAAAATAAAATATTTAAATCACAAGTTATAAAAATACTGTAAAATGTAAATAAAAATAGTTTAAAAACATATAAATAGATATGTATATTATTAAATATTATTTTATAAATAATAAGTTTATGAACACATATATTATTTGTTGAAATAAATATATTTTATAGTTATAAATTTTTTATTATAAATATAATAATTTATTTTTATATAATTACTTTTGAGTATATTTTAATATTTTAAATATTTTAAGTTTAAATTAGTGCACATTATATTCAATATGAGTTCCCCATTAAATAATAATAAAAATTGTGACAAATTTTTGGATAAAATATATCTAATTGCATCTGAAGACAACAACTTTTCGGTAATTAACAATAAATTAAGATGCGATAAATGCGAACAAAACTTTGAAAATATTAATTTAATGACTGCTCGCCAACGATTTGAAGATCACAAAAAAACTCAAAAACATTTAAAAAATTGCGACAATAAAAAACGTAAATCTAGTGAAAACCTTAATAAAATTTCAAGTGAAGATAATAATTCAAACAAATTAGTAAAATGAATAAATTTTTTAAAAATTCACCTAAAAGAGTTGAATTATTTGTAAATCAATGCAAAATTAAGTTACCGCAAAAATTTGTCAAGACACGATGGGGTACTTGGATTAATACTTGTGTTTATTATGATTTAAATTATGAAACAATAAGTAATTTTATTTTAACACTTGATGTAAAAAATAAAATATATAAAGAATTGCAAGATTTTATAAATAATAATGAATTGCGCAATCAATTGTCTATAATATCAAAATATAAGATTATTTGTGACAAAATTACATATCTTGAAACACAAGGACTAACAGTTGTTCAACAATTAAAAGTTATTGAAGATTTTGAAAATACACTAAAAGATGATTATTTAGAAAAACTCAATTATTCATTGAGAAATAATCCGGATATTAAATTTTTTAAAAATGTAAATTTAAATAAAATGTATGAATATGTACCTCTAGTTAATACTGATTGTGAAAGATCTTTTTCAATTTTAAATAATATTTTAACAGATAAAAGATTAAATTTAACAAATGATAATTTAGAATATTTATTGTTCACTACTTATAATAAATTTATTTTTCAATTAAATAAATAAATAAATTTTAAAACTGGAGTTTGTTTTTTTATCTACTGTATATATTTTTTTGATTGAAACTGAGATAACGTTTTGCAGGACACTAAGTACAACTAAACAAAAAAGTTTGTACACTATTGATGTAGTGTTTGTGTCCCCTCTCACAGGTATTAACATATAAATGTATTATATCTTTGTCTTTATTTTAGCTGCAATTTAAATTTTTCGTATTCAAAACGCGAAACGAAAAGTAATTTTTTTTCACTACTGAATAATTGCAGTCCTAATGTCAAAACAGATGCCAGTCCTCCACCTCTCTGTCCCATCAAATATTTCACCCCTTTATTATTATTATTATATTAATGTTATATTGAAAAGGGTTGGTGATTGTCACAACATTGAACTAGAAAATTAGACACAATTTTATTTTGAATATGCATTTTTTATGCCAATAATAGTAATTATCATTATTTTAATGATGCCTACAATGGCATTATTATGCAATTTAATATTTTTTTTAATAAAAATAATGGTTTTTTGAAAGGCTTTTTTAAAGAGATTAGTTTATACAGTGATATAGTTTGTATAGTGTATATGATGTCAATTGTCATTTTGAAAATGTGAACTATTATTGTAAAGTAATTGTTTGCAGAAACCCATTCAGCATTAACTTATATAACATAATTGTTTGTATCATAGATTGTATTGTATATTGAGTTGTATGTAGTTTTTTCAATTGCATTAAAATAGGGTTTCATCTCATTTTCAACTCGTTTTTTGCCCCATTAATGCTATTGCCACTCAAGCAATGCATACCTACCTGTGCTGAATGAGCCAATGGTATGTTAGTAAAGTAGTGATATAAGGGACACGTGATGGTATCACCTGGTGCTTTCACAACAAGCAGTGTAACGCTTGAGAGGCTTTCCATTAGCTGTCTGTACTCGTGTGGCACTTGTATTGTCACAACTTTTGAAACTTATTTTACGTATAACTTTCCGATTCAAACACACAATGTATTGTATGTGAAGTATTGGTGCTGTCTGTCTGTATTATTATGTTATCCCCGAACTGTTTGCCTATTCCTCACGAGTCCGTACTGACACACGATTATCCCGTTGGCGACTGACTGACGCCTGGATCCAAACACTCACACCTCCCAAATGATCAATCGTTGTCAACCCAATCAATTCACCCGATTGTGTCCGTCCTCCACATCTCATGGCTTTACCTCTGTTTATATAAATGTTTAGAGTTTTGTGATTAACTGATTTGTTTCATTCATTTCTCATATTCATCAAAAACATTACCTGATCTCACATCTGACACAACCCATACTCTATCCCACGAGTCCTACCAAGAGATACATAATTTCATAAATATAAGTGATATATATATTCAATATTTACATTGAATATTCATTAACAAACTGATCATCAAATCGTTTCTACACTTTTATTATACATTTTAACGATTCCTCATATTGTTTGATATAAATAGAGAGAAAAAAGTATTTTTTTAAAATCAAAAATTATAAGTTTGTCTGACTGATGACTAATATCTATCACTGAATTTTGTATAACGCCTGTAAACTTGTGGTAAGTTTTGATTTTTAATAATAATTATTAAACTGATTTTCAAATGGCGTTTTGTACTCCATATTCCTTTTAATAATTAATTCATTTAATACTATTTAATATGTATTTTGATAACACATATTCACATTAGTTATTGTGTTGTTGTTATGTTTAGTTTTATTTTCATAATAAAACTGTATTTTTAAGCCTCTTATGTCAGCTCTTATCTGTTGCTTGATATGAAAAAGCAATATATTATCTTATATTATATTATTTCGTTTACACAGTAAATATGACAAATACAATAAATAAATTTAATACAACAATGAATGTCATATATTTTGGTTTAAACGCTATTGTTGTTTAATTTTCATGTTGTTATAATGGTTTTTATTAGTGAAATAACAATTTACAGGCAATTAATAGTTAGCTCTCTATTAAGGGAACTTATTTGATGGTTATAATGATAAGCTATTTCCATATTTCCCATTTGGCATCGCATGTGATTCCTGTATCCAAATGCTAACAAACATTTACTGTTAAATCTAATCAAATCAGTGCCCATTTCATTCATTTTCATAGTGTATGTAAAAGCGATAATTGTATTTCATTAGGCGTTCCTCTCATTTCAACCATATATGTAAACTTTATGAGAGACTCAAGAGAGTGACAACGGATTGATATTAGTCACTCACACACTCGCCTCTCAGCCCATAACTACTAAAACTCTACCCTTAATATACATAGTATTACATACCCTATCTTTCGTGTAAATTATTAGAAATTTTTTATTATGATTTTTACAATGTGTTTATAATATAATATGACTTTAGTCAAGCAAATAATTACAGTATACGAGTGTCAGTGCCTGTAAGTTGAAGTCACGAAAAACTTATATGTCTTATATAATAGTAGTGTTTTTTTAAATATAGTATTTTTTTAACTTATGAGTCTATCATCTAAAAAAAGTATTAACTATACTTTCGACACAAATTCATGTCTCAATTGGCATTAAAAATAAAAATCTGAAAAAACTTGTATTGTTTTGCCCAACGAGTAACTTAAATACGTCAGTGATTTAGCATTGAAACATCATAATTGTTTGACTAGTATTCAAAACAATTGTAAGTCATATACTATATTATTATTATTATAAATGAAAATATCTTTTATTTTTGAAATCTCTGGGCTATCTTTTCAAGGACTGACTTTGACTTTATTTGCATCAAAACTATATAGTATTTTCTTTTGTTGTCTTATCATTTAATTGAAAGCACCAATTATTCAGTGGTATTTATCTTTTAAAAATAGGGGGAACGGGTGATTATAGTGATGGTCTGTTGTATGTTACTATTCATTGTTGTGTTTCAGTGTGTTAAGCAGTTTTGATTAAGTGTTTTGAAACTTTGAAAATATGAGACTATGGTTGCACTTGAAAAGCCATTTAATGATTGTTGCTTTTTATAATTTTTTATTGCAAAATCTGGCAGTTTTATATATGTTATGGCTGTCAATTTTTTGAGATATATAAAAAATCCGGTTATTATACGATTATCATTATTTTTTTTATGCTCGGGTCAGTTGGGTGTGTGTTACCCGCTCTCTACTGATCTCATACCCTCTCTATCAGTGTTATGTGGACTTTACAATAGGATATTATGAGAATTCATGATATGTTTATATTATGATATTTGCCCTAAAGTGTTGTTTAGTTAGTTGATTGTTGTAATAATTAGTCAGCACTGCTGTTATTGCTGTTATTTTTTGTTTGTTTCAAATAATAAATATATGCTTTGAGAGCACAACGAGTAAACTATTAAAACTATATTGTAATTATAATTAGCGATCATCTCATACACGCCTTTATCTATAATTGCATCGCAACTTATAAATTGGTTTTTTAGTAGTTATAAACATTAGTAGTATCCATAAACATATAGTAGTGAATACCAATTGAATTGTTAAACATTTATATTCATACCAAATAATTCTCGGAAAGCATTTTTGTTTTTTATAAAAAATATGTATCCGAGATATCATATGATAAATATGTTAGTTAAATAACCAATGACTTATATTCAATATCTAATGTATAAATATACAGTAATTAATCTCATTTTACTATACATTTTAAACAATATATATATAAATGTATTATACCATATCTTAAGCATATCTTATCGATAGGACTGTTCACTTCAATTATGTGCTCTTATTTTGCACGTAATCCACAAAACAAACCACTTTTGCCAATATCTCTCTCTTTATCGAAATTTTTTATTTCTTATTTTTCCCATTTGAATAAATGAATGACTTTTTATTTGTCAGTTTAGTGAATATTGTAATTTAAATCAACCATTAATTGCAGTTAATAAAGTCTAAAATGAGGATCAATGACCTCTATTTTAGTTTTATATGTATATTGATATGCCTTGACTTGTATTTTTATATTGCATACCATGCCATAGCACATACCATATCAACATAGTGTATGTACAGTATGTATACATAGTATGTATAATACACCTAACGTGTGTCACGTATATTACACACAACTATCAATATCCATTGTTTGTGATGTTTTTTTGATGGCATCCATGTGTACATCATTATAATAAAGTGTAAAGTAATTTACTATTAAATAATAGAAATTATCGGTATTTTTTGGCATTTTGGTATATCATTTACATAATAGGATCTCTCTATAGATGATATATTGAGCGACCACTAGTTTGTAATGCAATTTGTATTATTTGCCACTTATTGTATTTACAACAGCTTTCTATATTTAGGTCAATATTTGATGTTAAAGTCAGGTCTGGCGTCCAACAAATAGGCTTTTTATTGTATTTTTCTGTTTAATAAATATGTTTTTTGTTTTGTTATGCTTTTACTTGTGTTATGTATAAAAACTGATGGTTTTCAAAGCTAAAGTGAAAAAATCTCAATAATTCCCATATTTAACTCAATTGAATGTTGTAATTGAACTTCACTTTAACTATTATTTTTATGGGTCACTGTATTGCTTTTGTATTGCAATGCAATATTCATAGCTTTAAAAAACATTATATATTTTTCTTTTTTTACTAAACATAACATCTTTTTTATAATTTAAAGTTATGTCTTATTCACTCTTTTGCTGTAATGTTCCCATTTTAGCGTATTTTTGGATACCTATGACTGTAATAATTGAGTGCTTTTTGTTATAATAAAACCTTATTTGTCTGATTAAATAATACATAGAAAGTGACCCAAACGTTGATTGAACTGTTGGTTTTGAAGTACACATTGTACTACACAATCGACTACACTATTTAGCAAATATATGTCTCAATAAAGATTTGCCAAAACTATTAGCGCACATCTCATATATAAAAAGTATTATTTGTAGTGAAAAAAAAACTATTGTTGAATAGCAACTCACCTATCATTGAGTGCTCTCCTATTTGTTAGACAACACAATGAATACTCATTTATATGTATTTTTTAAAACCCTCTGATTGTAAAGTTTTTAATACATTTTTTTTAATATACATTATAAGTAGAGGAGTTAACCTATTTTTTTGATGGCGAAAGTTATAAGCGTTCAAAGTTATACTTTATTATTGCATGAATGTTAACAACTAGTATTACAAAATAAATTCATTGAAATTATTTAATATTTTAAAAATTTTACACAAAAAACTTGAATAAGATTCCCTAACTGGAAACCTCTTTTTTAATTTTTAAAATACAATTTTTCATTTTATTTTTTTTTTGCATCCAAAATCTGGGTGCAGCTCTCAATACATAATGTGATTCATGTTTTTAAATTAGTTTATATTTTAGTTAAACTGTTTGTTTATGAATTGCATTTATTTTTTCAGTGCAAACATTATCTGAGAGTGATATACCCTATCCTAAAGGCTATGAGCACTCTCTTGAATATCATATTTATCTTAATTTATCATATAATTGTAATGCAATTTTTACTGTCATGTATTTTTCCAATTGTTGTATGTTTTTAATTTACAAAACAACCAATATATAAATACTGTTGAAAACGTATTTTTGTTATTTGTTTGCAAATTGCAATTTTATGTTTATCTTTTAAACATATAAATTTGATTTTTATTTATTTTTACTAAAAAATATAGCTTTTTCAAATTATTATTGAATAACCAATGAGTTGAATGGCGAGCCATTGATTGGCGAGATGTAGGGATATCTATTCATGACATTGAAGTCCACATAACATTGATTTACGGCATAAATAATTGAAAAGTTGATCAGAAAATACAGCATATATTATAATAATATAATATATAGTTTTATCTCTAGAAAATCCCAAATCCTATCATTACTATAGTAATGATTGAAAGGTAGTGTTTTTAAATAATACGTTATGATGTAATTTTTTGGACAATTTTGTTATATAAGTTTTTTAATTTCGCAATCTATATGTAATAAAAAGTTTGAGTGTATTTGAAAACAACTTTTTATTATTAAAAGCTATTATTGACGTGTTATACAATTTTCACTATATTTCAGGATATTTGCACCGAAATTTGATAGTTTTTCTATTGTTATTACCAGGAAAACGATGCCATAGACTAAATATATTATTTGTCTGTTTTGTTCACTATTGCTTTTATTGTCGTATTTTTACCTATTTAAATGGCAACATATGCTCATATATACAGTCCTATTTGATCCCATGTGTAATGTATACATACAGGCGCTCCATCACCTGCTTTTAAGACACACACACAAACTATATGAGGGCTCAAACTTTGGTGTCCTCTAAATGATTCAATGCATTTTGTTAAACACCAAAAAACGGGAATATGTTAGCCATAATATGAAAAATATGTTTTTACAGTAAAACAGCAGTTTAGTAGCAATATATATTTGTGGCATATTTTTGTTATCATATACTATATATATATATACAATATATGGTATTATATTTTGTTTTTAATATAAATTTATATGTAGTTTACATAATGCCTAATGAATATATACTGTACTCTCAAATACATTGTTTGTGTGTCGAAATGAACCCAACGCTTATCGTTTAAATCTCAAGTTTTTCTCTATTTTTGATTTATCCCTAAATTTTTTATTTCATTTACAATAATATAAATTTCATTTTTTATATTCATAAGGAAAATAAACATTTTTTTCTTTAATGTTTTATTTTTAACTTAAAACGATTGAATCTTAGTTGTTTTGTTGTTTTTGTTAATTTTTTAAAAGTTGATTTGAATAATTAAATTTACAGAGATAATGAGATATATTTTTAGAGATTATATCTTATTATATTAAAATTATATTTGTTTTTATTAATGTTATTATTTTCAGTACATTAGAGTTAACGTAAATTTAATTAATGATTTTATTATTATTTCTAAATAAAAGTTGAAATTTTTGTTGTTATTCACCAAAATTTTATTTATATATTATTTTATTTTTATAATTTTAATTAATTATAATTGAATAACAATATATCGAAAGCGATTTTTTTATTAATACTTATTAGGTTTTTAAAAATATTTTTTCATCTAAAAGTAAAAAAATAACAAAATATTATTATTTTTTATTTATATCGTGTGTAGTGCTCTTAAATGTTAAACAAATTTTTAAATGTATTAATGAAATATTATATATAGGGTTTGAGAAAAATAACGATTAATTTTATTAATAATTATCTAAATTTATTTGGTTCTCAGTGTTTATTAATGATTTGATTTATTTTTAATTTCTCTTTAATTTGCATTTAAGTTGAATATTAAAGGCTTTAATAAGGCATTTGATATCTGGGTTTTATACAAACCATTTATTTTTTGTTTAAACTAAATGTTTTGCACTCACGATTACATTTATTATTAAACACTGACTTTTTTTATTGATTGATAGTACAGTTATCATTCATTAAAGTATTATTGTTGTTGTTTTTTGTAGTTTTAAATAAGTCATGTTTTACAACAACCAAACAAAAGTACAAGAAAAACAAAAAACAAAATCACCACAATATATATATACCTATCCTAGGCAAACATTTTTACAGTTAATTGTTTTTTGAAATAAATTTAGTGTTTCAAAGAAAAACAATTTTTCACGATTTACTTCACTATATATATCGGAAAACAATTTGTTGTGTGTTTACCTCATTTGTTATATTTTGTTATGTAATGTAATGTTTGGGCCAACGATTGCTCCATAGATAAGACAACAATACTATGGCTAATCTCTTATATTACTTTACATTATAACGAAACTAAAAAATACTTTTATAATGTGATTATTTATAAATAACAAATGTTAGACAATTAGATCATTAGATCCTATGTTTAAAAGTAGATCTTTTTAGACAACGTCACAGCATTTTTTAATAGCCATAGCTGCCGGATATGGTCTCCAAACATATAATTATATAATGAAAACTCTAAAAACTGATCAATTATTATATTTTGTAAGTCTATATATATTTATAAATGTATGACTCTCTCGTCCTGTTCCTCTATGAACGATAAGGTCTCAAAAATTTTTGGTTTATTTTCAATTTCATATTATTTTTATCTTTACAACGACAAGAAATAATGAAATTTATTTATATATGATTTTACGGGCCATACCCTAATAATAACCTCTCCTTTTGAATTAATTTTTCAATTATATCATTCACTCATATGCTCTCATTTGGTCGTCCATTAATGTGATGTCTGAGCCATAGTTTAACGCAATGAATAACTTTTTTATATGTAATTTATATGTATAACAATTGTTAGTTTGTATTCATTTTATGATAAAAAAGAAATTATTTAACTTATTATATGTTTTATGATTGTCTGATGCACTTGAATGACATACCATAGCCAGAGAGACTTACATTGCTCTCACTCTTATCACAGTTTGGTGTGTTTCCTAAGTTGACACCCTATAGTTAGGCATTTTAAGACATTTTTTTTAAATATCCCCACAAAAATATACTCCCAGAGCTGGTGTATAATCTCTCTATAATTTCTATCTATGATTGACTCACTTTTAGAAAAACTTTTCATACCTTTAGATTTCAAGTGAATGTATGTCTATCTCTCGTTTTTCACGAGTGGTTTCATTTCACTGTTTGTTTTGTATTTTTATATATTTATTGTGGCCTTAATGTCACCGCAGATGACGTGCTGATCATAATAGTGCTTAAAAAGCATATTTTTATGTATTGGTCTCTATAGTGCCAGTACTCACACTAAACATACATTTGAAATGAATTCAAGTTTTTGTTATATTTAGTTATTTACCTGTGAATGGAGTGAATGAAAAACTTTTATTTATATTTATTTTGTGTTAATTCATTCGTAATCTATAATTATAAGTTTTTATATTATTTAAAGAGTCCATTGAATTGATTTATTTCACATAATGTTTGGTCTATTTTTCAACAAATATTAATATTATTGTATTGATTGTCTCAACTCTTCAGGCGATCCAATCAGAGATAGAGAGCGTTGGCCGTCGATTCGTGAATGATATTAAAGATAACCACCATTTTGGAAGTGTTGGCTCAACAAAGTTGACGACACTGTCTAAAGAGGAAAGACGTTGGCATTCACTTTGGTTGCGATCGTTAGAGTATTTAATGATTCTTGAAGAGGGACCCCACTGTCCTCAACATTACAACATCAGGTACTGTACCCTATGTTTAGCACACATATTGTCGAAAGACAAACAACTTTTTTTGTTGTTTGTTTTGTGTCTTTGTTTTTGCAATTCATTCATCTGTTGCTACTGTTGTTGGTCTCACACAATGATAGTAGTAATTGAAGCTAATATAGTCAATCATTTTGCACAGACTAGTCATAAATTAACTACCTTTCCCTTTATGTCTATGAGTCTATAAATTGAGTTTTGCAGATCTCATTTAATACTAATAAATGAATGAAAGCTTAACTTATTATTTCATATAATATATATTACTCCAAAAATAACTCTTTTGGTCGCATTATTTAACAATAATAATAATACGAAATGATAATATTTTTTATGTGTGCATAAGTATATTGTGAAACTCTCATTCATAGTATTAATGACTTTAGTCGTGTCCTAAATAAAAATGATTTTTTAGCATTTTCTATATTTCTTTCATTTATTTTTTCTAATGATTTAATCTGAATATAATATACTGTATGCCAGTACTTAAGGAATGGGCTTTTGTTATATACAATAACACTAATAACAACAACAACAACAACATAATCGCTCATTTGGTCGATATTTAGCTTTGACTGTATTGTATAATAACTTTTATATCCATTTATTAAAGTGTGAAACAATCAAATTTCTTAATTTAGTGTCTCTTTAATATACCTAAAAATTAGTTCAAACTAAACATTAAGCTGTCTTTGGCTTTAATATTCAGCATTTTCCGGATTTCTATGAATATATTTTTTTATTGTAATATATTTAATACTGTAATAATGAAACTTAAGATTAGATTTATATTTTTTAGGGTTTATTTTTTACTTTTTAAAATACAAATCTAGCAATTGGTCTATAAATTGATGTGAATTTCATACGAAAGGGTTGTAATTTAAGTGAATTATAAATATAGTTTGCTTTATTTGGGTTTTAGTTTAACTTATGATAAACAATTGTCATTAGATTATAATATATTGTTTTTTAAGTCATGTAAAATAGCCATTTAAAATTTCATGTTTTTAATGTGCTATTTATATCATCATTGAATAATATGATATTTATATATCAAATAACATATTGATAACTAATAAGCCATATGTCTCATAATATATTGCCAAATGATAGTGGAGTTGAAGATCCGTTGCCATTGAAGCGCCATAAGAATAACGTAGGGATCGTGTCCAACACCACCAACACTAACACCTCCAACGACAACAGCGTCCGAATCCGCAATAAAAGAGTACAAACAACTGTTGCAATGGTTGGCCAAACCAAAGACGAACTGTTGGGCCGTAATTGTAATGAGAAGGTGGAGATCATCCAGAAAGACATCGGATACTCGTCTGATGCTGATATGAGTGATGCCGTTGAGGTAATTATCTGTCATAATATAATAATATTGTTATTATATCAAAATATTTTGAAAATCAAAAAAAAATTATTTGCCATAAATTTTTGTTGAAATTTGTTACACACTTTTTTGTATACTTGTCATCGCATGTTGTGTTACATAATGTCTTAGGGATTGCCTCAGAGGCCCAACTATTTAGACTTTAAAATTCTTTTACCCAAAAATATCTTATTTTTATATCAATTATTCATTTTGCTTGTATAGAGAAATAATTTATTATATTTAATAATAAATTTGTTAATTTATTTACAAATACAACTGATATATAATGTATTCTTAATAACTAAATATATAAATCAGTTTAGATATTACAATTTAATGAGAAAATTAAGTAATTTTGAGGTTATTTCTCATTAATTCTGTACAACAGGCTATTAGTTATAAAGTTTTATAACAATAATATATTCATAAAAAAATTTTAGCCTTTATTTTTTATATTTTTTATTGCATTATTATTTATTACCAGTTATTATTTTGCAGATCACCTAAAATTTTAATAATAATAAATATAAATATTTTTTATATAATGAATTAATGTTGTCATTAATTGTGTGAACATTTTGACTGAAATTTCGTTAATCATTATTTAAAAAAACCAGAATTAGAGCAAATTATTTCACACAAAAATAAATATATATATATATTGTTAGTAATTATTAAATCAGTGCTTTAAATATTGTTTGGAAACAAATTTTGATTATTTTTAATTAATAATTACCTATTTTTCAGAAGAAAAATCATTATTAGATTTATTTTTCTCAAATGTTTTATATTTACTAAGATTTAAATTATCGCATGAATTGATAGTAAATAATATGCGATATAAAATTTTATGTGATTTGAGGTTATACTTAATACACTCCTAAAAGGAGTACTTAATCTAATCATATTTTTTGTGGCCAATATTTTCTTTATTATCAACAAAATTACTTGTATTTCCTTATTTAGTAGTATTTATTGAGATATTGGGCACATCTGCAACCCGTTGTATTGCTTATGACTTTAATGATATCTCATTAGCATAAATGTCTATATAATACCCGTCCCATTAACGACATGTTTTTCTATCTCTTCCCCCGCTTTAGGCTCATCCGCACTCAGACGCAACCAACTCAGCCTCGCGGCCGACCCGTAAGCTTAGGCGCCGAAGAAATAGACGATTACCCCGAACCCGACCGTGGAGTTTCCATTCAGACTGGACTGACTGGGATTACTATCAAACACCACTTCATGGCGATTATGTGAGCTCTGAAGACATTTACTATGAAGACGACAAAACCATCAAACAATTGATTGAATTTGGAGAAAATTACGAGACTTGGATTACTAACGATGACTTCGATGAAAGTGATCTCATCAGAGGTATGACATCATCTCATTATCATTCATTGCAATGCTTTTCCTATTTATTTAGTTGTTTTTAATACTTTTTTAAACGCTATGCTAATTGCCTTAAATATTTAAAAATACTGGCGACACTTTTTAATATATGATAATTACATGTATAAACATAGTATCAACTCCTGTATTGTCTGAGCCATACCCGGAAAAGGAGACAAAACAAGTGGAACAGCCATCGTGTGAATCATCCTCGGAGACTGTGGCAGAACATCCTATGCCCACAATAAAGACAACAAAGAGATCAGCCGTGCGATTGACATTTATGGCTGTTATGTACGCAACTTTGGCTATATTTGCTTTGGCATTCACTTTAACCAATTACTCGCCACACATCCAGAAGCTATATCGTCGGCCGCCACCCATTTGAATAGTACTCTTCGATAGTAACAACAATACTGATGTCCCTAAAAAATCGCAAATGTAGGGAAAGGCGGATTTAAACTATGTTTATAATATATTTCTATAATATATAATAATATAGATGTGTATACATACACCTGTACTCTTTTAGGCATTTAATCCGATTATATAATGAATTATGGCTTGACTTATGTAAAAGCAGAGGTTATGCGATAAAAAAAAGTTTTGTTATAATATAAGGTCTAAAATATAAAGAAAGTATAGTTTGCGGCGAAAATATACCCAAAAAATCTGTGATTTATTTTTTATTAGTGACTTTTCTTCTGCCAAACACTCACTGCCTGTTTTTTATAACAGTTGTCTCCAATCTTGTGTTTTATATGCAATAATATATGATTTTTAAAATATAAATATTACAAACATTAAGTAGATATTGATTGAATTGTTTTCAAGATTATATGAAATTACGAGTTTATAGACTTTTGGCTCAACAAAACCTGTAATTTTAGGTCAAGTGCTCACTGTTTTACACCTTTTCCCTTATATTATTTGAGCGATTAATTAATTCAAAATATAAATATTATGATTATTATGATTATTGTTTTCATTATGTTGTTCACAACAACAGCAAACAGTGTTTATACACAAACAAAAAAAAACTAATGAATTAACTCATTATTTTTGTTTTGTTTGGTTGTTGTGTTTAATTTCAACAAATGAGTTGTAACTATACCTCAATATTTAATGCATGAATTGAATGTATAGTTTGTAATGTAAATTGACTGTAATTTAGGTTAAGAGTATAGTTCCCCTCAATCTATCTCTATATCTCTTGATCTAATTGTTTAGCGATTGTAAATCATATGTTAAGCCAATTTCAATCGGTATCAATACATTTATTATAACATTAAAATATTTAATGGACTTATTTAGCCCATGTATATGTTGTGGTAGATATTACTATATGATATATAAGCGCATTAGCAGCCCATGTCTTAGCTACTTCTTATGGTAATATCACTTGAAAATAATATGATAACACATAATATGAATCATTAATAACACCAACCATTGGATTCAATTACAGCCCAGAAATTGTGTTTTAATTTCCAATTTAAGCGAACTTAATGTTAGAAATAATCAATTAATATAACTATTTTTAAATGATTTCTCACATTTGAGACAATCCCATGTCTTTAAAAAACCTAAAGCTTTTTTTAACGACAATTAAAATGTTATTTTTTATTTATACTTATATTTTCATTATTTATTTATAAATTCATTATTTTATATATAAAAAAATACTATTAACTCCTTTCCATTAAAAACTCAAATGAAATTCCGATCCAAAAGGCAATCAATTGATTGTTTTTTTTATTGATTAACTAATTGAAGAAATTGTTTTCCTCATTGTTTTTATCTCAAAAATGATATATTTTAAGGAATTTATTTTATTTCTATAAAAATTTTACTTAAAATTTCTTTTTTATATTCCTATTTATATTTATATATATATTATAATTATAATAATTAGTATTATTAAAAAATATATAAACTTTTCTAGCGTTTAACGCATTTTCTCAACGAATATAATTGACTATAATTTACTTTTACAAAATTATTTTAAAAACTTGTGGAATGATTTCATTATAATTATTATTATAATTAATATACTTTTATTTTTGTTTTGTTTTTTATGACTAATATGTCTTTTTGTTTATACTACCAATTAATTTGTGTGCATTATATTATTTTTATTATTATAATTTTATATTTTGAAGAGTATTTTCTATTGTAAAGTTAATTATATAATTAAGTTCAAATCAAATTTTATGATTATAATTATAAAGATATTATACAATTATTTAAAAGAAACAAAGATATATTTTATATTTTTTCCATAATCTGATAATATTTTGATAATTGAAAAGACGATATATATATGACAATGTGTGTTGTTTTAATTATACAGTATATATATAGCAATAATTAATTAATTTTGTGCCTTTATATATATATATATATTTACATAACTATAATTATCATTAATTTTTATTATATAATCAATTCATTTTCATAAAGAGTTTCTGTAATTTTAAAATTCATATCTAGTCCAAGAAATTCAATAAAAAAATAAAAAATATTATATTAACACGAATTTTGTGCATAAATTAATTTAAATTATTAAAACATAAATTTAATAAAAAAACTACACGCGTAAGTAATTTTTGTTGTTTTAAAATTCAGATAATCATTAATAATCGCCTCAAATGGCCATCAATTTAATTACTTAATAATAGTGTTTCAGATTTTAAAAATGTGAAAACAATTGGTAATGCCTTCAAACAAAGCCCCGGACGACAATCCAGTGCCACAATTATGTAATGTTTATTTGGTTTCACTTTAAAAACCCAAAAGATTTTTTAAATAGAGATAAAATAATAATGAGATCATGAGTTAAAAATATAAACTTAAAATATATGTATGAATCAAATGTTTTTTAGGTAAATTTATTTTAGATTTTTATGTTTTGTTTTTTATTAAGTTATTTGGGAAATGATATCATATAATTGAGTCAACAGATAATTGGGCTCTTAATTAAAAAATCTCTTTTCCTTTTAAAAATAATTATTTTTCAATACAAAAATAATGTTTTAAACACTATATGATTGAATTAATATTATTATTACATTATTAAAAAAGTCAAGTTTGTTGGCCCTATTATGTTATGTATGTGTTGTTTCGATAGTTTATCAAACCATCTAAAAACAGTTGTCTCACAACTATAGTAACAAAAACTAATAGTCGACTATCATTACGTGCTATCAGTGTTTGCAATTGATTTTCAATGGATATTATAACTGCAAAACTACAACAAATGTAAATGAATTTATTCATTACTATTGTATTATACAATATGATATCTATATTACAGTATAGCTTATAAGCTAAATGATAGCAATATTTGTTTGAAAGTGAACTGAAAATATAGATATTATTTTTGAGTGTAATTAGCGAAGCAAATCTAAATCTAATATCCAAAGGTCTATAACTAATTAAATACACAACAAATGTAAAAATATATTTATTAAGTCATTATAATAGCAAATAATATAATGTTATTGTATTATTATTATACTGTATATTTTGTATATAGAAAAACGAGTTATAATATTTTGTTGAATAAATAGGGAATTATATAATATATTCAAATGAACCGTTTTTTTTGTTTGTATTCAAGTTTGTATTAAATTTAATGATAACTGTATAATTAATATACAATTTAGAAAAAAATAAATATTAATAATAATCAACAACAACTACAAAAATAATAATTTGTTACTAAATATAAATTTTAATCCAAAAAAGTCGCACAATGTATTAAAAAATGTATAAACATATTGTGTAACATTATTAGTTAAAGACAATTAAGTGGTTTAAAAAATATAAAAAAGAGGTTTACTATCAGATCAATCATTTAATAAGTCAATGGTTAAGGAGATCTAAAGAGTAGACTCTTTTTTCTCTTAAAGTGAAAATCATTGTATCCCTCATTCACCACAAGATTAATGAGCTTTTCATACATTTTTAAATTAGATTTTGAATACAATTTTATACTATACTATCATATAAAAGTTATATATATATATATATATTGAATATAAATTATTTAGCTATCAATCAAAAGGCAACAGCAAAAAGAAAATGTTTGATAATATTATATACAGTATATACAGATAATATTTTGTTTTTCAGATCAAAATCTATGTTGTATTTTATTTATTGTAAAAACATTAAACATTTTGTAATATTAAGAAATGTATTGATGTTATTCAATAGCAAATATATTATTTTACTTTATAGTAAATTAAATGGAAAATATATAAATGGAAAAAATTTATTAGAAAATAATATGTAATATAAAAGTTTTTCGTTACTATTAGTTTTTTGTTTTACAAGGATTTTTGTATAACCCGTTATTAAAATAATCTTAAACTATAGTTAAGTAGAAAATAATTTTACTTTTTCTCTCTTTCTCTCTCTCTCTCTCTCTCTCTCTCTCTCTCTCTCTCTCATTATTATCATTATTATTGAATAGAAATGGTATTTCGTAACAAAAAAAATATTTGTTTGTATGTATAGTATGTATGAAAAACTCTTAGACCAATAATTTACTCGAAAATCGGGTCAAACACTGTCTGTATATGAAAGCTAACGGTTTGTCCGAATAAAATAAAAAAAATTACAAAATAATAAATAATGAAAAGAAAGAAAGCAATGAAAGACAGATACTGTAGATATACAGTACTAATAAAATGAAAGTATTTTTTGTGTTCAAAAATAAAGTAATAGAAAACTATAAAAATGTTTGTTTAGTTCAAATGAAAGTTACTTTATTTTCGTTATTAGTTTTATAATACTACAGTAGTTTATACTATATATTCAATAGATTAGTTAGTTTTTATGGTACAGTATATGTTTTTGTCGATTGCGTGTAAATTATTTGAGCTTTTTTAAGACCTGCTATTAAAACATATAAAAATTATTAGTTTTTAAGCATAAATTTTAAAATAGACCGTTAAAATTGTTTTTATAATTTAAAATATACTGTACTCTCTCTCCCTTTCACAACAGGTATAAAAAGAGACCAAAGTATGTCTAAAACGAGTAAAATAATCACTTTTTTTTGTAAAGAAAAACTGAAAAATAGCCTAAAGTTTACAACAAAAACATAATTCATTTGAAAGTAAACAGACAGTTGTTTAGCTGTTGATAATGCATTTGACTTTATTTGAACAAATGATTTAATACATAAATATTTATTACATAACTTATTGAAACATATGTAATATAAATATAAATACATTTATATATATATTTAAGAAAAATAACAAATTTAAACTCTGAAAATGAAAAATAGTCTGAAAAATAAAAATAAATAAAAAATACAAATATATGGCCACAAAAATAAAACCTAATCCCCTATCACTAAGATATTCGGATATTTATAAACATAAAGTTGTTAGTGTCCGCCAGTATTACCATTAATAATGGGAGCTATGGGTGGGTTATCGGAGAGTAATCTTTCTTTTTTGATGGGATGTTTGAGCTCCTCGTGCCATTGCGATCGGTCGGAGCACTTGAACTCCAGGTCCATGTGATTGACCGGCGGTAACGACAACAGAGCTCTCAATATGTTCTCAATGCTGGCCCTCTGTTTGAACAATGCGTTTATCACACGACCACCTCTTTCAACGAGCGGTGCTTTACATAAATAGGTTAACAATGAAAGCACTGAATTGAATGACTGAAATTTGGCCGAAGAGTCGGCGCCTATATTGCCATACAATTTATGAGAGAAAAACAAGTCGTTTAGTTGATAGACATAAATAGGGCTATAAATGGATATATTTTGTTGTTTGCATTAGACTTACTATGTATTTGAAATTTGATTCTCTGACAGAGTTCCGCCAGAATCGCCAGATCCAGGATTATGGGCGACGCCAACAACGAGTCCTCACAGGTGTTGTGGACAACTATAGTGTTTTTGCCGCCCAACATAAGCTCACTTACATACTCATCCATAGCCCGTTTAGAGTCTCCCACATACGGCACATATTTTATCACAACACAGTGGTCCGGCTTTTTCAAACCCTCACCGTAAAGCACTTGATTCGAGGCCACCATATCATCGACAACATTAGATTTTGAGATTTCTTTACTGCGAAACTGTTTGGGCGCCGACAGGTTATAGCCATCATTATTACCTAAATGATTGTAGCTGACTATAGAGCACGGCTTAATACCGGCGCTCACCAGAAAATCAACCAACACTGACTTAAATTTGGTTTGACCCGACTTGAAGTCATCGCCAGCTATGAACACACCCTCCCTTTCGGCCAAATCGATGAGTCCCGAAACAAATGTGTTTTGCGGCGATCCGTTTATAAAAGTGCACTAAAAGTACCAATAGTTCAACAAATATGTTATTATTTTATGAAAAATTAGTTTTGGTATTAGATTTGTTATAACAAAAAATAAATCAATTATTAACTACTTTTTCAAGAATAGCTGCCACAGCGTATAGCAGTGATGGCGCCAACTCTGCCTCATTGCGTTTGATTGCGGCCAACAGGTTGTCGGCCGTATCGTGAATGCCGTCAATAATTTCGGTAAACCTCTCAGTATTTGCTGTCCACAACACTATAATTGTGTCCAAACTGTTTTTAGCTTTAAAATCGCGAATATCGGCTCTGATTATCTCAATTTGAGCCCATTTATCATGTGTTGCAATCACATTGTCGGCTCTGTCACTCTGATTGGCCGCAATAAACTCGGGATCATAAATGGCTTTTCGTGGTTTCATGTTTGCCATTAATGGGATCAGTTGTGTTTGTAGATTATAATCTAAGACTTTTGCTCTTTTCATGGTTTCGGCTAAATTGGCGCTCGAAATATCCCAACCGTCTAATACTAGATCATTAGGACTAACCATCGGTACGACGTCTTTCATAGGAATGTATACATCTTTGCCTAAAATGTTTATATTTTTGTTACAAAAATTATTGTTATATTTTTTGTGTATTTATTATTAGCGCCTAAACCCTAGATTTCTTAAGTGATAATTATCACGAAAACCAAAAATCTTTTATTAGATTTTAATTAAAAAACAAAACAAATCAAATAATAACAAATAAACATTTGATTTTTCTATTGATTATTATATATTTTTAAATAATTATTTTATAAATAATTTTTATTTTACACTTAAAGTCGCAAAACACTTAAGGGCTAAAACTAAGTAACAATAAAAAAAGTAAAACTTTTTTTTAAAGAAAAAATAATCTGTTTTTATTTGGTATTTTTGTTTGATTATATCAACTAAATGTGTTATTAATAAGCAGTCAATCAATCATTTGGAGAAAAAATATGCTTAAATTTCAATATAATATTCATAAATCCAATATTTATGTAATTTGGGTTTTAGGGGTAAAGAAACCCGAAATATGAGTTTTATAAATATATGTATATTTATATATATAATCTTTTTATTATTATTATATGTTTCTCTCTTTGAATACCATTTTATTGCTCTTAATTTATTTTTGTGGCACTTCTTTAAAATCTTTATTAAAGACTCTCTTAATCACATAAATTTTGTCTTTAAATACATAAATTTAATTTCTCTCTCTCTCTCTTTGTATTTCTCTTTTTAAATATTAATTTCTATATTTAGATGGCTTTCAATGAATCCAGAAATAAAGGCTTATTATTTATGATCTAATTTTATTTCTTTTTTTAAATATAGAATTTAATTTGTAATAACTATTTTAGTAAATGTTAGCACCAGTAATAAATTTGTCGGTTTATATATGATATATTGTATGTACAGTATATCATGTATGTATCACTTACCGGAAGGATCTGTTCCCAGTAATATTGTCGATGACTGTGTGATACTTCCAAAGTAATTGGCTTTTACTGTTCCCTCCTTTGTTTGCCATTGCATTTTGTGTCTGTTGGCCAGTATGGCACCGGTCACTGTCGACCCATTATTACCGCCCCATCCCACTAACATTAGTCCAGTTTTGGGCACCTGGCGCTCTGTCCTGAATGTGAGCACCGTTTTCATGGGATAAATCTATATTACGAAATAATAAAATCAATATTATATACCGGTATAACAGTCTATTGAATATAATATTAAATGTTTCACAGCTCTTGTATTATAGCTATATAGTGAACTACATTATACGCTATTATGTAATACAGTGGTTATAAAAGTTCATCGATTGATACACTAGTTTGAACGAGACCTTGAATTTGATAATCATTAATAACTTAAAACCATTTATATTATACTATATATATATATATATGATACAGTATTATAGATTAAATATAGTATAATAATAATATATATATATATATATATATTTATTACAGTATATAATTATACAATATCTACTGATATATTTTGTTGTCAATCAATGAATTTGTATTTTATATTTTGAGTAGAAATCATTCTTAGATTATCATATTTTTTATATTTATAAAAAAAAGTAGGCAATGACTGTGAGCTAAACTTAATAGCCAGAGTGTCACCTAATTACTAACCATATTTTTAAATAAATTTATCATATTATTAAACATACAAACTTAATATAAAAGATAATAATGTTTATATGATAGTAATATATTATATTTATATAAATATAACACAAGTCATCCACGCATTTCACATCAGTTTGAAAATTTTTTCTAATTTTAACAACAAATTTTAGTTAATAAATTTTATCGATTATTTTTTGGTTGAGATTTTTAATGATTATAAAAATACATCAAAAATAATGTGTGTAACAACTTATTAATGTTTTTTTTCATATTAATATTATTGTGATCTTAATCTAGATTTACATGACTTTTATATTTAAAAAACTAAATAAATTCCTGATTATTTAATATATATTTACACACTATAAGAGATTATTATTATTATTATTATTTACTGTATTATGTAATTATAAATTACTTTAGACTTAAGTAAAAATGAAATATAATCGACACATACCTTAATATTACCGGTTTTCTCATCCCGTTTGCATTTAACGGACTCATATTCATAGTCCGATTCAATGAGATCATCATAATATCGGACATTAGGACTTTGGACAACAATATTGTTATTATTTGGAACCATAATTGACTGATAAATATTAATTAAAAAATTTAAATATTATAACTTATTAATAAAATATTTGCACTTTTATATAAAAAAAATATTGAAAAAATTGCAATGAATACGTGTATATAAAAATCAATGAATGAATTAAAATAGATAAATTGAAATGAGTGTCAAAATTATCGATATTTCAAAATGAAATGACAGTATATTTTTCTGTAAATGTTTGAACAAATAATTATTTAATTTTATCAAACGTCTAACATTTCAATTCAATCGCTGCATAACTCTTACAGTATTTTCTCATCTATTTATATAATTTTTATTAGCGGATGTCGAGGACATATCTCTATAAAAAAAATCATATAAACTACTGTATTATCAAATAACAAAAATCTCAGTTTTACTAAATCTGTAATACATTTATTCAGTGACACACTGTCTCGTATCACTCCTACGGCGCGTGATTAGGATATTTGGATTCTCTGCACATGAGATCTGACGTACTGTTGCACCGGTAGATGTTATTGAAGCGCTTGCACTCTGTCTGCTAACTCATATTAAACACAAAATTGATAAAATTGACAAAAATTTCCAGAATATTCAATCTTAAAATGCAATTACTTTTATTTTATTTTTTAAAAATAATGTTTGTTTTGTCACATAAACTTTGTTACTGTTATTTGCAGTTGTTGTCAAATTTAGGGAAAAAAATATTTATATATAAATAGATAAATGAGTAACTAATAAATATTTTTTGAAATGAAAATTAATTTTTTATTATTATGATATTTCCATGGATAAACATTAATTAGTTAAAATTATATAATTAATGTAATAAATATATGACTAACAAAAATTTCCATTAAAATAATAAATGTTAGTTATAAATATTAACTTTTAATTTATTAACAAATTTAAAATCATGATTTTTATGAATTAAACAATATTTTAAAACACGTTGAGTATTAAAAATATTTTTAAATATTAATCACTTTTATAGTAATATTGAAATAATTAAAGTAAATAATATACACGTAATAAATAACATATCATTACAGAAATTGTGTAAATAAAACCAAAAAAATTAAAAAATAATAATGATTATAATATATGCAATTAAAATAGTTCCTAAAATTTATGTAAAATAATATCCAATATACAATATATAGCTTAATATATGGTTATTTAATTCATATATTAATAACAATGGATTTATACAAAATAAATTCAAATTTACCTGTTTTTATGTAACAAACAATTTGACAATTTTTTGAAATATTGTTTAAAAATGAATATTTAATGATTAGTTTTATGGGTTTTATGAGAATTTTTTATTTTTATTTTGAACTTTTGTATTATTTTTAATGGTTCCCAAAAGTTATGCCACAAATTATAAATTAAAATTAAATGCAAAATATTTATTCAAAATTTCATATATAAAATACATTTATTATTTTGAATACAATGTTTCGGGCGTTTATTACAAGTCAAGCATAATTATAGACAAAAAATGAGGTAAAATCCGCAATAATTTTCAAAATAATAATGTTTTTGAATACTTTTAGGTCTAATCTCTTAATGTATAAAACAATATTTATATAAATATAATTTAAGTTAATTATACTGTAGAGGTTAATCTAAAAATGCATTAATATTTATATCTAAAAAATTGATTATTTTGTGGAAATAATCTACTGTTTTATTCAACAAAATCAATAATAATAATAATAATATTACCTTGTATCGATTATTTAATGACAAATGTGTTATAACTTATATGTAAATATTACATGAATTATACAAATATGAATTAATGAAATGAAAAAATGAATAAAAGAAATGTCATATAAAAAATACCAAATTGAATGTAATATTTGTTAATAAAAGCTTTTTCATACAAATTAAAATAACATTTCATTTTTTGGACACCTATTTGTATGACAAGATATACAGTATAGTCCTAATATGATTGCTAATACAAATACACTGTACTATTGACTAATAAGTATCAAATAAAAAATAATGTAAAAATGTTGACACATATTTTGATGTTATAATGTTTTTTCATAGATTTTTATCTCATTTTATCAAATCTCATAATTTTCAAATTAAGGTTTATATCATATGAGTTGAAACATCAGATTTCGGAAATATATTAAGATATGAAAATTCACACAAATATCTTATCTATAATCAAATTAATTTTTAAAATTGTGTATTTAATATCATTTGATAATATGTTTTTGGATAAAATAGTAATTTTTTGTTATATTAAACTATCTGATGTTTTCAGATAATATGATATACACGAAATAAATGTATTACAATATTATTAATAATAATATTTAGCAAACTATTTATATTTAAAGCTTAAACCTTTTATTCCATTGAATACATAATATAATAATAAAATTTCCTCAAAACATAATAGAAATACAAAACACATATTTATCTATAGATCATAGGGTTAGTGGCATTTGTAAAAATGGTATGAGCTTTGGGTTATGTCAGGGCATCGGAAAAAATTGTTGTATTTTATTGTTTATTTTCAATGGCATTGAAGGTATTGTTTTATATGTTGAATATGTTTTGTTGTTGTTGTAGTGATTATGGGAAATGGTATACAATGTGATGAGTGAATAAATTCACTAAACTTTGAACCCGAACTTTGAAATTTATATACTGTTTAATATATAAAACAAAAATATCTTTATTTATATTTTCAATAAATGACTGAAATTTTTTGTTTCTCAATATATAATATATTGTATATATAAATCTTTTCCAGTCTTTTGACTTTAAAAAATTCAATTACCGGTAATATTAGATGTCTAGCTATTGATAGCTAATTGGCAACTAAATGTTGGCATCAATTTTCAAACCACTATTAAATTAGTTACTTAATATTAGTTCAAAAAATGTGGACTCATCTCAAAACGTGTCCTTTACTTTTGCTGATTAATTCAATTCACATTAATTATGAGATATTTTTATTTTATTTTTAGTAACTATATTTTACTTTCATAAAAATCGAAATATATTATTGAAATACAAGTTTCTTAATTTTTTAAAAGCATTAGTAACTAAATGGCATTTTTTGTTGTATAACTATTTTGCAATTCATGATTACAGTTTGAGTTTTATTTAAGTTAGTAAAATATCTCTCGCAAAAAAAGTTTAGTATTTAATTTTAATGTATGTTTTTACAAATTACAGACATTATACAGAAATAAAAATTACTAAAATAAACAAAAAATAAAATTACAAACAAATTATTTGCAATAAAAACCCCAATCAATATGTTTTTAAAAAGTCAATGAAATAAATCAAATTATAGCAATAATCATTAAAAAATAATTATTGATTAATGTATAAATAATAATTTATATATACAACAAATATTCTTTCAAATTTATATTTATATAGTATTTTCTTAAATGTTATTTTAGCCGACTAAATTATTTGTAATTAAAATTATTTTATCATATTTAAGTTTAGAAAATTTTATACTATAAAAAATTCACAGAAAATGTTTACAATTTTTTAATTTAATTGATAAAATTGTTTATATTTGTTTTACGTATATTTCCGGTAAACATTGGTGATAATCTTAACTTATAATATAAACTATTTAAATGTTATATCATTTTGTGACGATTTATGTTACAAATAAATGATAGCAACTGTTTGTAACCTTAAGCTATAAGTTTAACATCGTTTTGTTGGTAACATTGAAATTACAAATCAAATTTGAGTGACTGATTCACATCACTATACTATCAATATATACATTTCAATGTTAGTGTTGTCTGAAAATTGTTTATAATAATTGCATTTCATTATATAACAGTGCAATAACATATTGATTACATATAATAAGTAGCATTTAAATGTTTTAACCAAAATTTTTAACCAACTTGATTTTAATTTATTATATATCCCGGGTCTCTATCATTAATCAATTTTATATAAAAAATGTTTGATTTGATCGATTAATTAGAGATAGAAATTATCACAAATAGCATGTGGTTTGAGTTTGCATTAGATATCAATCACAGATAAACATATTAAATACTGGGATGTAATTTAATTATTTTAATATATATATTAAATATTATATATATTAAATGACAAAATATCTGTAATGATCTATTAAATGAAAATTTGATTTTCAATAAAATGAGATGTTTATTTAATTTTTTGAAAAATTCGTTGAGTATATGTTTTTGTATCCTAACTCAAAATTTAGACATTAATTTAATTTAATTGCTAATAAATAATTACAAGTCATTGATGTGTTAGGTATTGTATAAATTCTGCATGAATTCTACAAACAAATGAATAGAGAGAAAGTTATTGACAATAATGATAATAATACTGTATTTATATAACAATTTATATCACAAATAGTTTATGATAAAAAAGGTTTTTACTGTATTATAGTAACAAAATTACTTTTTATAAAGCATTTCATAGTTTATGGCATTTTGTCGATCTTTTTTGTTAATTTTAATGTTACGTTTAGATACACATCACACAGATAACCAGTTCCCAGGTGTACGAGTGGCGCCTATATTTATATATAAAAAACTGCAGGTGTCAATCCTAACCAACTTCACTGTTTCTATTGTCTGATATTTGTTTGATATTATATGATATAATATATTATGAAAAAATGACACAAAAGTTAAGTCAGTGGCAATTGAAAGGTCGAGAAACTCGAAGTGAAAAAAACAACACATTGTGTTAAAGAGTTTCACACATTTTGCTGCAAACATACCGATGCCATCACACACTTGGAAGTGACTGACTGTTGGCACAGGGAGTTCAAGTTCATGACTTGACTTTTAATTTAATAAATAAGCCACACATACATTGTTGCTAAAATAATTATTATAATATTTATGTATTTAATAATAATAAGATTGAAATACTAAAGACAAACATCAATAGGTTGAAAGGCTATATCTTTTGAAACGTATAGCAATTCATTTATAGCACTTAATAACAAAAAAATTAATATTTAATACCCTCTCGAGTTTGGCCATTAATTTCTAAGGAAACATATATTAATATTAGCTTATTGTTTGATCAATGATTATACATATATTATATATATTAGCCCATCGACGGGTATTCATGCGATAATATAACAATAATATGTAATTTAATGTAATGTAATGTTATTATCAAAATTAGCTTTTGTTGAGATGTCTTCCTGACTGAACAACTAATTGTGAACAACAACAACAAAAACACAACAATCATAATAAGAGTTTATATATAAATACAAAATAATAATAAAATTATGTACTATATATGTATCTCTCAAATATTTAGTTCATAAATAACCGGGTGATTGATGTGATTTATAAAACTTTATAAAATTATTAGTTTTAAAATGCAATTTTTATTCAATTCATCCCATAATTATTATGATTATTGTTACAGATTATTGGATCTTAATTTTCATGTTATATAACATATAATGTATAATATGATGCAATTATATTTCATACGATACGATACATTACTTCCCGTTTGACTTTCATTTACATTTTCAGTTACATTACAGTACATTGTGTTTCACACTCGTTAAAAAAAAAGTTTTACATAATGTTATGTTATGTTTGTATGTTTTTTAAAACGAGATTTTTTTAATAAAAGAAAAAAGAGTAAATTATTTTAAAATTACATACATAAATAAAATTATATGCAAAAAATTATATACCGGTATAAATGTAAATATCAATTATTGCTATTTTAAACTATCACTATTGTACAGTAAATATAATATTAATTAGTTTCTTGATTAGCAATTAATGTTATTTAAATTTTATTTTTAAATTTAATATATCAATTTAAATATTGAAAATACAATAATTATTATAAATGTTAAAAAACTTTCTTTCAAATACAATATAATAATTATTGTATTCATTCTCTATTTATATGTATTAAGCGATAACTTTGAGAGATAACCTAAAATTATGTTTAATTATATTTTTAATTTCTCACTTATTTAAACAGCCATTGAGTGGAAAACCCTTTTTTTGAATAATATTTTAAAATAAAAGGTAATAATGTATATATAATATATGATAAAACATTAGATTGTTATTATAATCTATTTAAGCACTATATTAATTGCCATTCAAAATATAAGGGATGGCTTACAGATATTTTGTATATTAAAATAGTAACGAAAGTAAAAGAGGCGATGCCTTTACAAAACATATAGGAAAACAACACTTCATTATTAATTAAAAAAGTGAAAATTTATTATTTCTTTGATAATTATTGTTAGCAATTGCCTAAATCATTATTTTATAATAGATAACAACAACAAAATTTAAAAAAAGTTATTTTTAGTTATAAATATCAATTTAATTTATTACTAACGCATACAATAGAAAAAATTATTTACTATCTAATAAACTAATAATATAAAATTTGTGTATTAATAATACTAATAATAGTTTCTCTTTTTTTTAGTGATTTTAAATTCCTAGCATTTTATTATATATTATGTAACTTTCGTTTATTGTTATTTCAATCTATTATATGATATAAAACTTTTTTTGTGTGATATGTAATTAAATTCGGAGTTTTTTTGTGTTCATCATATGGTGTGACAGGTCCTACCAAAAAACAGCATATCTGGCTATACCTGTGCTTTAAAAAGGTGGGTAAGTTATGTTCGTGAGATAGATGAGTAGTAAATCAAAAATGCATTAAAAAATACAAAATTTTATTTTATGATCTATAGTATAGTCACTTATATTTTATGGACCACTTGTCAGTTAAACATAATATGAATGAAAGTTTATTATAATTAAATAATTAATGCCATTAATAATTACACATCGCTTTTACCACTTGAGACATGAGAGGACAGGTAGTTTAATACATGTATGTTATATATGATGTGTTTGAATGGCCAAAGAGATAGTGGTTTGAGATTTGATAAGTGGATGGCAATGAAGAAAGCGATGAACTTTAAAATAAATGCCCAAAAAATGAATTCAAAAATAGATATAAAATATTGTATAATATTTGCCATAAAAACTAATGAGTAAAAAGCAATTTATTTCTAAAATAATAAACAATATAGATCTGACTATATGTTATTAAAAAAATACAAAAATAATTTTTGAAAATTTCAATTAAACTTTTAGAAATAATTAATTTTTAAATTGTGCTAAAAATAGAAGTTATAATAACATATTTTTACTGCAAATTAGTACAATTATATTTCTGATTTGTTGTTTGCAAATAGGTTTTTAATTTATGAAAAATAGTTGCAAATATAATATCTATATTTTAATAATTTTATTAAATACTTAAAAAGTAAAATTTATTATATAACAAAATAAATAAGTAAATGAAAGTACGTTAAACTAAATTATGGGGTCAAAATCGATATTAAAACCATAAAATAATTGACAGTTAAATTAATTCATGTATTTGCAAATAATTTTTATTTATATTTTTCTAATTATCGACGATTTTATACAAAAATTGATTTTATATTTAAAGATAATTTTTATGAGAAGATATTAAAATAAAAATAAAATAACATTTTTATTACATTTTTTTAATTAACTTTCTAAAAGTGGTAACTTTATGCCATATGATAAGCCTTAAAAACTAACATTTCTATAAATCAATTGCAATCGATAATTAATCTGTAAATAAGCAAAAATAAAATTAATCAAAATAATTTTATTTGTATTCACGAAAAAGTTAAATAATAATTTTTCGAATAAATTATAAGAAAAAAATCTAATTAATGATCTAAAAGTGTTTTCAAAAGTAAAATACAAACAAATAAAACACTTTTATATGAAAAAAGAAAAATTATAAACAAAAAAAACACAAATTTGACCGAAAAATGTTTGATTTATATATATATATATTTACGGCTAATAAATCTTATTTTCTGATATATTAAAAGTAAATTAACATTCAATTTGATTTGCTTTTTATGATTAGAGTCGTGAGTGAAAACCATTTTTTCTGTTATTTATAAGTTATAACAATCAATAGAAAACAAAAATAAATTTCTTTAACTTAATATCAAAAATTAATAAAATAAATGATTTTTTCAGGAAAAGAAAAATACTTTTAATAAATGATTTTACATAATAATCTGTTTAATAAATATTTGATAAGTGAATGTAAAAATAAAATTTTTTATAATATATTAAATAACAATATTTTATGATAAACTGAATAAATTAAAATAAATTAATATAATACATTATATACTAAATTTAATTGAAAAAAATTTGTAAAAAATAATATAAAATTTAATTAATTGAGTGAAAGTATTAATTTGAATTAATTTGTGTCATTAATTTGATATAATGAGTGACAAGTCTTTATTAGATAATTGCTGTTTATCGGCAAACAAATCATTTGAGGAAATGTTGGCCACAAAACTAATGGACAATTTATTGATTGATCCAAAGATAATATATATTTCATCGTTCATCTTATTCAATGGTTTATTAAACTGTAGGTAAACTGATTGCATAAATGTATGTCCAATGGCCCACTTTGGCACACGATTTCGTGGACAATCTTCATCATCGGCCTCTTGATCTGATCTTAAATCTGTGATATTGTAATTATTGCTATTATTATTGTGTGAAAATACTTGACCATCATTTGTGTTAATAATAATAGGAAACTCTTTTTCAGATTTAGTTTTTTTATTAATTATTAAATTTGCTGAAATAGTAGCCCACTCTCGATATCTCTGTCGTTGTTGTCTTCTCTGGTCTTCAGCCACGAGTTTTGTAAAACTTTTGACCGCTTCCTTCAATACAAACAATTGTTTTCGTCTCTCCAATTCATTAGCCTTTCTGATAGTCTCTTCCTGTTTCTTAGCCATCAATTCGCGTCTATTTTTTATTAGCGATATCTCTCTTAAAGTCTTTTGTTTCTCCAATAGCCGATCGGTTCGTCGTTTTTCTCTTTCAATTAGTAATCGTCTTTTGGCTGCTTTTTCACGTCTCTCAATATTCTTGGCCTTAGTTTCAGTCACTTTCCTTTCCAACAATTGTGTCCTCAATTCTTCGGCTCTTTTTATCTTCTCCTCCGATGACAATAGTTTCTGTTGAATAAAATTTTTGTATTCTTGTCGTCTCTGAACTTCATTATTAGTAAATAATGTCTTGAGATAAGCACCAAAATTCACTGAATCCACATTTTTCCCCATATTTGAGCTTTTCTTCAAAAGATAATGTCTTTGATTGGTATTTAATAACAAAAATTTATTAATATATTCAATACATATATTAAATAAAAGTTGAATACATTGGTTATTTAGGCATGAATTGTAATGACATTGATTTGAATTCATTAATTCATAGCAAACTGTTTGTAACGTTTACTTCAATCAAATTTATGAAATGATTGACAAAAGTTTTTTTGTTGCCTTTGAATTATAATCGACTAAACATTTCACACATTAATTATAAAAAATTTTAAGTTTTTAATATCAATAATATAGTTTTATAAATATTTTAAAATTCAGTAATACTTTATGATTCATAAAACATACATTGAAATCGGTAATGAATTAACTATTAATTGTATTTTTCCTAATAATATACCGATATATAGTAAACAGTATATTCATAATATTTTTATTGAATTATTTTACAGTAAAATACAATTAATAAAATAATAAACGATATTTAATAAAATAAATACAACAAAACAATAAATAATAAAAAAAATTTAAAAATATTATTGTAAAAGATTTTTATTGTTTTTATTGATAATATGATAATATCCATCAGTGTCTAAAATTACTTGAATTTTAAAAATCCTTAAAATTAATATTATGAAGAATAATAATAATAAGTACAAGAGTTTGTTTAAAAGTGATTTAATATTATAGAAATTTTTCAATTTATTAAAAGTTTTGAAATTGTCATATGATTTAAAAGTATTGATAAGAAAATTATAGGATTAATGTTTAAAATAATTGTCATAAAACTACAAAAATAATTCATGATTAAAGGAAAATTTATTGTAAAATATTAACTATTATTAATCATTTTATAAGATGTTTTAATATTTGTATCATTAAATTTGAAATTTTAATATTAACTTGTAGGCGAATTGATAAATAATTAGTTTATATTTCCTTATTTAAAAAATATTAATAATAATTTAATTTAAACATCATTTAAATGCCATATATTAAAATTTTTTTTAAAAAACATTGATTACATTCATAAACAGAATGTATCATATATTTAATTCATTTAAAATTTGATTTACTCATTTATTTTTGTTAAATGTATTAGTTTTACCAAGAAAAGTTAATATAATATAAAAATTATATATATTCAATAGTTAGAAATGTGTAAATAGAAATTTCTAATAAAGTTAAATAGGAAAATTTCTAAAAAAAATTCAAAAAGAAATTTTTATAATGAATTGTATAAATTCATTATAAAAATTTCTTTTTTTGAAATCTAATAATAATATTTAACTATTATTAATTATCTTGTATCTAAATACAAAATAACAAATATAAATAAAACTAAGTTAATACAGGGATTCCACAGACGGAAAGATCTTATAGAAATTTTCTAGAATTTCCTAATTTTTAGTATTTATTTTTTTTGACAAACTCTACATACAATTGAAAAACATTGTAATTAAAGGGATGAATTGCCCTAAAGGTTAGCTAATTATTTATAAAGCACTTATATATATATATATAATATAATTACAGATTTGTTTTATCCATTTGTTTATAGCTATAAATTTTTGTGTAAATTATAAGAGATTTTAATTAAGAGAAAACCGAGAATTTCAGGACTGAACCAAACATTTTGATTAAATGCTTAAAGGGTTTACACCTGTTTTTCTCTCAATCTATCGGTGTTTTAAGTCATTTTCATAATAATATAAAACATATAAATCATGATATTATTATTGTTTGCGAAAATTAAATCTTCAATATTAAGTAAATTATTGTTTAGCACACGAGGTGTCTGATAAACCCTTAAATTATTTATAAGACATAACCCTTGTATGAAAATATTTGCTTTGTTTTTTAAATTAGGCATAAAATCAATGGAATTTCTAATAAAAAACTAAAGTAAAAGTGACCCCTCAAGGGGTCAATGGTTTGGGAGGTCGGGTATCATCTCAAGGTGACTTCATTAAAGTTATGTAATTATTATTTGCTAAAATTTATTACTGGAAAAAATATTAACCAAAATTATAAGCTTAATAGCCATCAAACTATAATAGTTATAATATTGTTTAAATATTATACAGTATTGATATAAAATTTGAAAGTAATTCCCCTAAAATATAAATATATGGTTACTTAAAGCTATAAAAACGTCGTGACTATCACATAATTATTGTATTAAATTATTTAAAATATTTGTGAAATATTTACAATGTATGTAATACTGGGGTACTATCTATACATTTTATATACAGTATTTAAACAAATTATTTAAAATCTTATTGTAATTTTCATATTCACAGTTAATTATAATAATTATATATATATTTTTAATTTATTATTTTGTAATTTTTCTCAATATTTAAAGGATTTGTAAACTTATAAATTATAATAAAACTATTATTAAAATGTTTGTATAATTTTTTTAGATAAGTGTAAAATAAGTAAACACTTGTAATATATACATTTTTCTAATAATTTTAATAATATGCAAATTATATTTGTATTTATACTATTAATATACATATTGGCAATGGGCTGCTCACATATTACGTTCGCACTTTTTAAGAAATCTAGATCCCCTCCCTCCCCTATGTTTGCTTTTGCCGACCCCTCCCCTCAATATGTGAATCACCCCCAATCTTTAATTCTACATATTTTCTTTGACGTATATTTGTATTAATTAATAATAATTAAAGTGTCAATTTTTATCGCATTAGAATATATCAAATAACTAAATAAAAAACTTATAGTATATTAGAATTTTATATTAAAAACTTATTATATTTTTTATATTATAATACTGTATATACAATGCTAAATATATACTGTATATTTATAATATAATAAAATTAATAAGTTCAAAAATAAAATAAACAATTGTTTTAAAAAATAATTATAAGCTATTAATTCGGTATACATTACAAGTTTTAACTTTTAAACTTGAATATTAATTAACTTAGTTTTTTTATTTTTAACATTTAATTTATTATTAAATATATAAAAATAGAAAACATTATAAAGATAATATTAAAAGTTTTGTAAATTATATAAAATGTCTTATATTTAATAAATGATTTGTTTGAGATTCATTTGTATAGTGAAACTAATAAATTGCTAAAAAATCATTTTACAAATAATAGTTGGTATTAGTTAGTGAAACAGTATGGATCTAATCAATAATGGGTAAATGTGATCAAATAGATGCTGACAATTGATACAATAAGTGATATAAAAACGGTGGTTAAAGTGATGCCTACACTTGTGGATCCATTACACGAGTCTTCAGCACAATAGCATTCTTCCCAATAGACGCCGTTGTCTTTGTATCCCCAATCACAACCCCATGAGATACCTAAATATCAATTGTTTTAATAATAAAAAACATTAGTTTTCAGTTATATAAACTAAAATAGACGTTCAAATGCTGTATAAAATGTATACCTCTTTCGCTGACCTGAGCGCACCTTCTGATAACAGTCCTCCACCTGCCGTCCCAAATGAAACCTCGAGGTCCCTGTTGTATGGATTTGAAACAAAATGTACCTGTATATTTATATAAAAGTTATTATTATTAATATAATTTATATTTTTTTAAATGTTATAAATAGCTTCTTAATTACCAAATTCTTAATGAAAAATATATATATAAAATAGATATAATAACTGATAAAAATCTACATTAATTTGATATAATAAATGCATAGTATTTACATAAATAACTTCATAATAAAAATAACAAAGTTAATAAATTTAAAATTGTAATAACTTTAGATATATTAATATTATAATATAATATTTTTGTTGATTAGTTATTATTTTATTTGAATAATCCGTATAATAACAATATAACAAATAATTAATTTGTTTTCTGGACAACAAGTCCTTTGTTAACAAATTTATCAAATATTACTGTTTAATGAATTAGTAAAACTTGATTACCGGGTGTCAGAGCCTCCTCTCCCATACACTCGACCGCAATGTTCTTGTTTTGATCGAAGTGTTGATAAGCACCGCAATTGTCTTCTCCTTCTGGATCTTCATCACTACTACATTGATAACACTTTATCGATTCAACTAATGTTTCAAAAATTAATTATAAATATACTGTATATTTATATTATTATAAGTACATAATTATGTAATAAAATTATACTCTACCTGTTTTAATTAGCGCTAAGATTAGACAAAATGATATAAAATGATGACCAATGCTATCAATTTTCATTATTTTTTTTATTAATAAATATAAAACTTTTTGACACTTCAATTGTATAAATACAGTATTGTTGTAAATTATTAGATAACTTAAATGCACTTATTCTGTGGCAATTGTTTTTATTATACAAAATAATCCATTTCATGAAGTAATATACTAATAATAAATTAGATAATTATTGTATAACAAGTTTATATAAAACAAATATTTTTTATCTCTAAATGTGTTATTTATCCATAAATTTGTGATTCATATACTGTATATAATTTAATGCATCAAAACAAATGTATTTTTACAAAATAATTTTAAAAATGTTGGATAATATCGTTATTGAATGGCAAACAAAACAAGCATTCATTTTCCAAAAAAACAATTTATAATGTAATGTTATGTCAATGCAATGGGCGTTGTCTGGTTGTATCTGCACAGGTATACCTATAGGTGTGCGGCACAGGTATGCATTCGCATAGCAATGGGATACACACATAGAGATACAGGTGTTTAACAAACAAAACAAGTTATGTGTTGTTTTGGTAGACCTTTGATTGTCTTTTGGAGCGCTTTTTTCCGAACTTTTTCTATGATTTGTTTGTTTACTTAACTATAATTAGTTAAAACATAATTATTTATACAAAAGTTTTTTTAGTCGTTTTCAAATTCAGTTCAAAACTGATTGTCCATTTGTCCCGTGCGTTATGAAACACACAGACATACCGTCCCATAAATGCCTTATAATCATCACATTTGTTACAGTTATATATTTATCAACTCCAGGTATTCATATTTTTTGTTATTTACAAATAAATTAAATCTTAATTGTGAACTAATCATAAAAATATTGTTTCTCGACAGTAGTTTATCTTTTATCTAAAAGATAAATAATTATACAGTATATTATAAGTAATACTGTGTGTGTATATATATACAGTATATATCATATATAGTTATTTATTTATATATTGACTAATTTGTTTTTAGGGTAAATTAGTAGTAGTCATACAATTTATAGATATATTTATAAATTTAGTTTATTTAATAAAGTTTACGTCAATTTATAATGTATTATATTCTGAAAAAAATTGACAGACATAAGTCATATGATTTAAAAATAGATGTGCTTTACATTAAAATATCAAATTAAATTAGTAATCATTTTGTTGTGTTATTTTTAAAATGACAAAAAACATTGTTTCGTCAATTAGTACTATAAGATAGGGTTTTATTACTATTAAACATATTTGAGGCCAAAATGTCAGCACATATTTCTTTTCAAATGATTTGTCTTTTAATTGAGGAATAATTAGATATAAGTAATATATAATTTGATGTAATTTTGTTTGATTTGATAATTATTAGTCGTAAGCATCAAGTGTTGGGTTTGTCACTCAGACGCCGATCCCAAATGTGCCGATCCTTTCGACAACTCGACTCTTCCCATCAAAGACTGTCGAGAAGTCAAATACAGTCATTTGACTGTCGGTCAGTCGTGTGATAATTGAAATAAAAAATCAGTTGATAAACATTATATAAATTTATAAATTAATTATTCTATGATTAGATGATGAATATGAAAGATTAACCTATGATTACGAAAAACGACATGGGTTAAAACCAGACAAACCCCGACCATCAAAGCTATTGGAGGCCACAATGTGTCGTAAAATTAGACAAAAAATTCACGGAAACTGGAGGACTATTAGAGGGTGCGCTTTCCTGGGACAACCAGGTGAAGGCACCGGTAATGAACACAATTGCCTCTACAGACAAGGTGTCCTATAATTTATTTAAACAATAATATATATAAATTTTATTTAAAAACATTAAATTTATTTTTAATTTATATCATATTTAAGGTACACATGACATATATCAGGAGTATTGCACCTGTAATAGTAAAGACGGCTGTAATGTCGGTGCACTGGGAAGTCCGATATTTAAATTGATTGTCATAATGACGATCATGACATTGATAATCTCAAAAATGATTTGACGACAATAATTGTTATAATAATTAACACAATTGCTCATTATTTAAATGCACATATAATTATATCACAACTTTGTAATTAAATAGAGATAAACAAAGACATGTCATTCAAATTCATTAATTAATTTTTTCTAATGTAAATCTTTTAATAGATTTTTAATGAGATTTTGTTTTAATTTTTTTATAATGAGATATATTATTAATCAACACATTTTGATAAAAAATATAAAATGAATAAAAACTGATTTATTACCAAAAACACTGTTTTCGAGTCTGACATATAAATCCCTTGACTTAAACTCTTTTTTCGCCAAAAAAAAATAATTTTTTCTCGTTTTGCTGTTAAAAATATATTCAAACATTAATTAAAAAGCTTTTTTAAGACCTTAATTTAATTAATAAACATTTATGACAATAATTATTTGCTAACTTTATATTAACAACAAGTAATCAATTATTATTTCATCAGAATATTTGACTGAATTGCTAAACTATTATAGCTATGGTTATGACTAGGGTTGGAAAAATACAAGGTTTTGAATTTTGATTTTGTATAATACAGTAAAATACAATGTACTGCATGTACAGTATTATACTAATTTAAAAACTAATATATATTATGTTAAAAAATTACTAAAAAATATTTAGTAAAAATTAGTAAAAACATTGCTAGAAAATGCATTATTTTTATTATAATCGTTGTTTTTATGTTATAATAAACAAATAATTTAAAATAAAAAATGAAATTCAATAAAAAATATTAAATCTATATTTATTATATAATATTATTTACTTTGCTTATATCAATGCTTTTAGCACTGTGGCGCTAAAATTTTTTTTGTAAACCTAATTGGTCATACATTTTACATTGTATTATACTGTATAATGCGCTTTGTATTATACAAACATTTTGTCTCTGCCAACACTAGTTATGACTATTGTTATAAATTAATTAAACTATAATTAAAGTAAAAAATGTTTGAATCAGACATTTGATATATTATACTGTATTATAATATTAATATAATGTATATAAGTTAATGGTATTGAGTAAAGTACTGTATTGTATTAAATCTCTTAATTTTAATTTCATTATAATATTTCTATAAAATAGAAATCAGCCATAGATTTGAACTGAAAATTTCCAATTAATAACTTTTTACAATTATACAATTTATTTTTTAAAAATTACTAAATAAATATACTTATGGTTCAAATAAACAAAATTTAAATAATATTTTAAAAAATAGCAATTAGTGTCTGCGCTGATGATGTTGTCGTGTATAGCGCCAGCTGTCGACACAATAGTCTATTATGGGTTCAAATTCTTTAGTCAAATGTACTGTAAATGCTTTCCACACTAAAAGCTCAACAAATATTCAAAAGTTTAACATAAGTTTAGTTATTTTATTTGCTTTCACTGTATGTTTTTCGGAAATTTTTGTAAACTGTTTTTTATTGTAAATATGATTTTAAAAAATTAATTTTCAATTGTGATTATAGTTTATTTTGTTAAGCGCTTAAAGTTAACAAAACAAAAGTTGTCAAAACACGGAACCGATGACAACACGATATTGAAAGCCACTACTACTGTAATAGTCATAAAAAGTGAGTTATATTTTTTATTTTGTATTATATTAAAATGAAACTTATATATATATAATTTTTCCTAATATACTGTATATTATTATAAATGTTATGAAAACAATGTATTAAAAAATAATAATAATTAAACAAATAAGTTATGAATTAGTTTGATATTTAGCTTTAGTAATAACGTTTGTATAGCATATTTGTCATACCAGTGCTTCATATAATTTAATAGAAAGAGTCCTTGAGTTGGACTCTTATTTTTGGCACTTTTGGCCGCACTTCTCGCTTAAGTTTCTCGCAGAAAATCGATGCATAGTTTTTTGATACTCTGGAAAACATTCAAAACTTGACTCTAAAAATCAGATTTAAATTTACTTTAATTATATACAGTATGTATACATCATATACTTTATGTATATAATAGTCTGTGAATCTTATAATAGAATATTCTTTGCTTTTACTTTAATCTAAGCCTCGATTGGATCCGACTTTCAAAATGTTTTTTATGCGCTTTCACTGAAATGTATGTCAATATTATATGAATTAAAAATAGATCACAAATTCTTTTGAAACCTTAGTTTATAGACTATCGCTATATTTAGTCTATAAGTCTGAAGATTATAATTACGTTTTTGAATGTAATTTGAAAAATAAATATTTTTATAATAATGTTTGAATATATGATGGATTAATGATGCATAGCTAAATCTAAACTATTTATGATAATTATTATTACATTAAATTCAAGCCATTATTTAATGTAGGCATATAACAGATACAGTATATAAATAAATGACATTATAGTTATACTATTTTTGTTTATATATAATATTTCACTAATATTTAGTTTAATTTTCTGAATTGTATATACTATTAATTAATAGAACAAAATAAAAATTAATTGACTGTCAAAATGCTCTAAATTTTATATTTTATTAAATTCAGTGAATTTTACTGTATATTTATTATATTTTAAAAATTTTCATAATAAATAAACTAATTATTCAATTGTAAAAAACCAATTTTGTTGTTTTGTGAAGTGGTAGCTATTTTTTATGGCTCCCAATTTGGAAGTTAGTATTGTTATAATTAAAGCATTAAATTAAAGTTATAGAATTTAATCAATTGAATTGAAAAATATATTAATATTAATTACTGTATATTGAAAAATTATATCTTGTAAATAGATTTTCTTTTATTTCAAACTATAATACAAATTTAAACTATTAACTTATTTTAGTTAAATGGTTATAAAAAATATATTTTAAATAAATTTTAAAAATTAATTATATTAAAAATATAACAAACAAAAATATTTATACTAAATTCATAAATTTGTTATTAATAATTATAAACAATAAATATATTATTTTATTTAAGCATTTTTATATATTTAAATTAAATTGATTTTTGAAAATGTACAGTTTTTCAGGTAATTATACAAATGTATTTTACAAAATTTTAAAAATTATATTCATTATTTGAACATAAAACTAATGAAATTTGATAATTTTTATATTTATATATTTAATTTAATAATTAATTTAATTAAATATACGATTGCTAAAAATTGCAAAAGAACTTTTGATGTATTTTTTTTATTACTTTAAGCCATTTTTACATCAACTTAAATTAGATGCTTTAGTAATATATTTTTAAAAAATTTAAAATACGACTGAAATTTTTAAAGCAATAATCATATACTGAAAAGCAAGTGAAACACCCATTTGTAAGATATAGTAAATAAACTGATGTCAAGTGAGAGCAATATATCTTTGAATGACTGGTTTAGAGGAAAGCTTTATGAGATGATTGTTGTTTTCATCCCTTCTGTTCAATGATAGAGTATATAAATAGAGAATCTCTATATAGAGTCTCTCTCTCTCTCTCTCTCTCTCTCTCTCTCTCTCTTTCTATCTATCTATCTATCTATCTTTTTCTCTATCTTTCTCTTTCTATGACTCTATGATATGATGCCATACCTAATGTGTAAATACTTAAATATATTTAAGTATTTTTAGTATCATAATATGTAATACTATACAGTATTTACTAAAGTGAGTAATAATATCTATTAAAAAATATGTTTTTTTATTATCAATTTTTTTTGATTTAATTTTTTTAAATATCGAGAATTTTTCATAAGTCAAATATTTTGTGTTAAAATCAATTAGTAATTTCATTCATACAATTGTTATCTTAATAATCTCTCTTTAATTACAAGATATTAACAAATTTATCACAAATTAGTAAATCTTTGTGTTTATAATTATGAAAGCAAGTAATATGGAAAACATTGTGATAATTATCTTAAACTTTTTGTATTTTACTATATCTAAAAGTAATTTTAATATCACAAGTAATTTTATCTTTATGTTTAATATATAGATAAAGTGTTAATTTTTTAATTATTTTTTTACTTTTTACTTAAACAAGAATTATGTTAAACTATTTTAATTTAAAGTTTTGTTTTAAACAGTGAATGTATAATAAACAGTGCAATTTGTGGGATCTTATTTGGAGACTAATAAAAGTAAATATAATAATTAATGACATATTTTATTACTTTTAATCATTAGTTGATTATTAATTTATTTGACATCACATCAGTTGATTAGTATTTAAGTGCCGATCGGTTGCAGATATGGAGTCAGCACACACTAAGTCATGGCGGACTAGTCATCGGGAAGTGGTTGACTTGCAGTATATGCAGTCCGAAACCAAATCAGATATGTCTATCGATCAGGTCATCAACTATCAAGAAAAGTATAGCTCAAGCGGTAAGTCTCAATAGTTTATTAGTTTATCAATGATTTAATATATATATTATCCCACGAAAGGTACGAGTAGTCCAAAGTTTGACTCCCGACCTACGAGTCCGGGCGGCTCTTTTCTGCCCCACCCGCCTATGTTTAAAGTCAAGCTCAAGGATACCGAACTATTGATCGGAACGACTATCAGATTTGAGTTAGTCGTGCGGGGAATGCCTGTCCCTACGGTTACTTTGTAAGTATAAAACCAATATCTTTATAAAATAGAAAATCCAATTTACATAGATTAGTAATTAACTAGAAAAATTATCTAGGTAAATAATATGAAATCATTTATATATATTTATAGTCAATAATCATTGACATATTAAATATTTTTAAAAATAACTAAATTTCTTTATAAATTTTTTTATTTCTAATAATAATATTATTGTAAAGTCGATTACATTTAATATTCCGATACAATTTGACTAAAATGATAAACAAATTATACTTAGTTTTTATATATATATAAAACATTACCTAAAATTAACAATAAAAATAAGTGAAATTCATTAATGATTTCAAATCAATGACAAAGTAAAGCAACTTTTGTGTCAGTTAATGTCAAAACAACTTTATTAAAATATAAATATAGTTTAATTAAACAACAGAAAATAAATTGAATTATTAGATCTTATAAATTATAATTATACACAATTAAATAAATGATTAATTAGTGCAATAATAAATAAAAATAAATAAAGAAATTAATTGCTTTTACTAGAAATATATAATTAAAATGTTTTAATTTTTAGTAATTATAGATCAGTTAGTTATAAAAGTCAATTTGTTGTACAGTTGTTGTAATAGTTGTAAAAATTGATGATCAGTTGATACTTGAAATGTCATATATTTTGACTGTCAATCCTAAATATATTTGAATTGAATCAATCAGTTATAAAGACGATGAAGTGCTCAAAGAAGACAAACGTATGAAAGTGTTGTTTGAATCTAAAGAAGTATTTGAATTAGTGATCGAACACATCACTGAAGCCGACGCCGGAGTCTATAAATGTGTGGCCATTAATAGCGAAGGAAAAGATGAGACTTCCGGCACTATTACTGTCTCCCGTAAGTGCAACTCAAGTACTGTTATGTCAATAAATTTTATTTAAAAATTATATCTAAATTTTGAAATAAAGAGGACAAAGATGTCTTTCCCGGCATTGAAGACGACGACTATTCAAAATCGGATTCAATGAGTCCTAGGTCTCGGTCACCGGTGTTCAAGTGGTTCAAAGACGGCAAAGAGTTTGAGGCGAGCGAACGCTTTCAGGTCCAGTTCGACGAAGAAGAGGATACCGTAACCCTTGTCTTCCAACACGTGAAACCCGACGACGCAAGTATGTATACCTGCGCCGCATCGACCAGTAGTGGCAAGATATCATGCAGTGCTGAATTGACTGTTCAGGGCAGAGATCCCATTCCCCCTACCATTAAGCTTGCCATGAGTGATGTCGAGGTCAGTGAAGGCGCCAGTGCTATGTTAGAGGCAAAGGTGATGGCGTATCCCCGGCCAACCATAAGATGGTTTAAAGGCAGTCAATTGATTGAGAGCTCAGAAAGATATAAATATCTTTATGAAGACGAAGAAAGTTATACACTTGTTGTCAAAAATACCCGAAAAGATGACGAAGGAGTCTATCGTCTTGAGGCTGTCAATGAAATGGGTCGGACAGATACCAGTGCTAAACTTATTGTAAATGTGTCGCCAAAGTTTAAAAAACAAATGAAAGAACAGTCAGTTATGACTGACGAGTGTCTTAACATTGAAGTAGAAGTGGAGGCAAATCCAATGCCTGATATCAAGTGGTTTAAAGACGGACAACAAATTAGAGAAACAAAAAATATTAAAATATTAAACGAAAAATTAAATGTTTATAATTTAGTGATCGAAAGAGTGAGAATTGAAGACTCTGGCAGTTACTCATGTGTTGCCAGCAATGAATTGGGACAACAAACCACTTATAATGTCGTTACAGTTAATGGTAATATATCTTATATACAAAAATTTTATAATTAAATTATTATTTAAATTGTTTGCCGATAATTCATTTATAAAGCTCCGCCCGTTTTTAAAACAAAACTACAAAATATGGAAGTATTAGAAGGACAGAGAGCAGAACTAACGGTTCATATTAATGGTAATCCTAAGCCTAACATAAAGTTTACTAAAGATGAAAAAGAGTTCAAAAAACAGGACTTAAATGTTGAGATAATTGACGATCAAAACGGTTGTTACAAATTAGTTATCAATGAAAGCAATTTAAATGATTCGGGAAAATACAAATGTATTGCAACTAATGATTGGGGAGAAGAGTCATCTGAGGCACAGATTACCATCAAAAAGAAGACATCGAAACCTAATTTTATCAAAAAGTTAAGAGACTGTGAGGCAAAAGAAGGTGATCAACACATGGAATTCAATGTGAAAGTGGATGGTATGCCTAAACCAGAAATTAAATGGTATCGCGAAGGACTTGAGATCAAAGAAAGAGACGGATATAAGTATGTGATCGATGAGACCAACCAAAGCTATTCATTGATTATTATTAAAGTGGACTCAGAAAGTGCCGGTACTTACAAATGTGAGGCATCTAATAGTGAGGGATCGGCACAAACCAGTGGTCTCTTAACAGTCAACACTCCGCCACAGTTTATTAAAAAACTTGACAACATATCTGTCGATGAAACTCAAGACTGCAAACTTGAGGTCAAAGTAATTGGTTGTCCCACGCCTTCAGTCAATTGGTTCAAAGGCGAGACACGCATTGAAACTCGAGACAAACGACTCAAATATGAAGAGATATCTAATGAGTACACATTATCTTTGAAAGGTGTAACCAAAGAGGATGAGTCCGAGTATAAAATTATTGCCGAAAATGTTTTCGGCAAATGCGAAACCAAAGCAAAAGTGACTGTCGTCTCTAAGACCACTAAACCGATGTTCACTAAAAAATTAATTGATAAGGAAGTGATGGAAAATGAGACTAATATTGAGTTTTATGTGAAAACTAATTCACAATCAATTAAACCAACTATTGATTGGTATATTGATGGACAAGAAATCAAAAAGAAAGATATAAGATATGAGATCATCGACGATGAAGACAATGATTCTTATAGATTACGGATTAAATCGGCAAACGACGACTCAGTTGGTCGTTATAAATGTGTGGCCAGCAATTCATTGGGAAGTGATGATACCAGTGCTGAGTTCACTATTGTTAAGAAACCAAAATTTGTGAAAAACTTGGACGACACCGATGTTTTAGCCAATGAAACGATTGTTCTTGAAGTGATTGTCTCCGGTTGTCCTGCGCCTGAAGTCATGTGGTTTAAGGACGAGAAAAAAGTAAACACAACGGATCGCATTAAACTTGAATCACACGAAGAAGTCTATCAATTGAAGATAAACAATGCCAGTCTTGACGACACCGGTGTCTACAAATGCCGCGCAAAGAATAAATCAGCCGAAACAGAGTCCAAGTCAGCCAAAGTTAATGTTACCGAACCCGACACATCAGAACCGCCAGTATTTGTCAAACATATTGCAGACTCAGAAGTTGTTATCGGGGATGCCGTCAGATTTGAGGCCAAAATTGATGGCAAACCGACTCCTGAAGTACTTTGGACTAAGAATGGCGTCGAACTTAAACCAAATAATAATATTAAAATTAGACAAACGGAAGATAAAACATACGAATTAATAATTAAAGATTTGGCTGTTGAAGACACGGGAGATATTGTATGCAAAGCGCAAAATACTAAAGGAGTGGCCACTGATAGGGCCCGACTTAAAGTACAAGGTTTGTAGACTTTAATTAAATTATTTAAAAAAATCATTTTTACATATTTTTGATAATAGAAACCAAAAAAATCATTAAATTTTTTCCTTAAAATATAGCAGCGATTCCTCTGAACTTTGAGTGGCATTGCTTTCAATATATAGTTTGCTTATTGTTTGCTTTAAATATAAATACTTTAATTTGAAAATTTATCATTTATTATGATTTATTATATATTTTATTGTATATATCGACAGAACCCGAATCGCCAACAATAGTCAGTTTTGCCGATCTCGCCGTTGTTGAGGAAAGTCCGGCCAAATTGGAGGCCAAGATTACGGGAATACCTAAGCCTATAGTGAGTTGGTATAAGGATAGCAAACCGGTTGACGAAGCGCTGGCTTTTAGTGAACCCGAAAACAATTTATATTGGCTTCAGTTTAACTCTGTTACCGACGAGTTGTGTGGAAAGTATGTGTGCAACGCATCCAACATCGCTGGAGAGGCTCAGACATCGGCCGAACTGTCTGTTAGCGGTTCGCGACCAAAATTTTTGCGTGAATTGGAAGACACCATAACTATGAGTCTTGAGAAAGAAAAAGGAAAATTAGTTTTGGGACAAAATGCTGTCTTTGAAGCAGAGATTGTGGGAAATCCGATCCCCAAAGTCTCGTGGATTAAAGATGGTGTTGCTATGGTTCCAAATGACAGGATTACCATCAATAGTGTCGACAATCTGTACACATGTGAGATCAAGAGTGTGGCGCGCAATGATGTGGCACAGTATGTGTGCAAAGCTGTCAATCCTCACGGAGAGGTCAAAAGTGTGTGTCTCTTAAAATTTCAGGACACACCGCACGCACCGATAGTTAAGAAAGAATTACCAAAAACTGTTGCCGTCGAAGAAGGAACACAACTATGTCTTCTGGCACAACTTGATGGCGAACCCATACCATCGACACAATGGTTCAAAAATGGCAAACCAATTGCACAGTTGGATGACATCAAAATCACTGATCGATCAGATGGTACAACATCTTTGATTGTCGAAAAAGTCACGCCTGAGTACGCCGGAGAATATTCTGTTAAAGCAAAGAATCTTAAGGGGGAAATCACAACATCTACGGTAGTATCAGTAGAACCACCAAAAAGAAAGCCATCGTTTGATAAAGAATTACCAAAACAAATAGATTTGGAAGAAAAACAACCGTTAACTCTATCGGTCAAAGTTGACGGTCATCCCACACCTGAAGTCAAGTGGACTAAAGATGGCAGTCCTTTAAGGACATCAAATAATGTTATTATTGAACAAAAACCCGACGGAACACAAACATTGAAGATAATTGAGGCCAAACCAGAAGATACCGGATCTTATAGCTTAAGGGCTACTAATATCAGCGGACAAATCAGTTGTTCGACGGCTGTTAAAGTGAGTCCACAACAAATAGCTCCGGTATTACAGAAAAAATTGTCCAAAAAGAAGAGCATTGAAGCCGGAGAACCAATTGAATTGGTGGCCAAACTTAGTGGAGAACCGATTCCTGACGTCAAATGGCTTAAGAATGGAGTTGAAGTCAAAGAGTCGGATGGATTTAAAATTGATACCAAACCCGATGGAACCGTTTCTCTTAAGAAACAGATATCAGAAACAAAAGACAGTGGAAATTACGAATTGGTTGCCAGCAATTCATTGGGCAAAATATCTTCTGCCACTGCAGTCGATGTAAAGCCTGTCCAAAACGAACAGGTATTCATTGATAAACTTCCTGAGAAAGTCAATGCTGTCGAAGGACAGCCACTGTTATTATCGGCTAAATTACAGGGAAGTCATAAAGTCGAGTGGACTAAGGATGGAAAACCATTGAAACCATCAGAGTATCTGAAAGTTGTGACTAAAGATGACGGAACTATTGCTATTAGCATTGAGACGGCAAAACCTCAGCATTCAGGACAGTATGCAGTGATAATAAAGACACCAAAAGGTGATATGATCTCATCGAGTGATGTCAACGTCATCAGTGGTGATTCAAGAGCACCTAAACTTGAATCGCTTTTCCCGAAGATAGTCGATGTTATTGAAGGAAAACCATTAATACTGAAAACAAAAGTCGATGGACAACCATTGAATAAAATTGTTTGGCTTAAAGATGACATTCCCATCAAAGAAACCGATGGCTGTAAAGTAGATGTCCAGACCGACGGAACAATTGTCTTAAACATTGATAAAGCGAAAGCACAGGATTCGGGTAGATATACATTAATAGTAGAGAATGCATTGGGAGAAGTGAGGGCCGGGACTAATGTAGACGTCCAGAAGGGACCGATCATTGCCGAAAAATTGCCCGAAAAAGTTGAAGTGATAATTGGGGAACCATTGAAACTAATTGCTAAAGTTGATGGTCAACCTCTTCCAAAAGTTGAATGGGCTAAGGATGGAGTCGTTGTTAAACAAGGAGACGGAGTCAAACTTGAGACACAAACTAACGGAACAGTAGCTCTTAATATAGATAAGACTAAGACTGAAGATTCAGGTGCTTACGCATTGATAGTCAAATCATCGACTGGTGATATAGTATCGTCAACCAAAGTGGATGTCCAAAAGGGGCCCATAATTTTAGACAAATTGCCCGAATATGTCGATATCATAGTAGGAAAGGCATTGAAATTGGCCACAAAAATAGTGGCCGACTCTAAACCAGAAGTTAAGTGGACTAAAGACGGAGTTCCCATCCAAGAGAGTGAAAATATTAAGTTTGAGACAAAACCTGACGGCACATCTGAGCTTATCATACAAAATGCTCAGCCTTTAGATACTGGAAAATATGCCGTTATTGCCACCACACCAACCGGTTTAGCAGTTTCTGGCAGTGATGTTGACGTACAGTTTGGTCCCATTTTTATGGATCAGTTACCCGAATCACTAAACATCGTTGAGGGAAAACCAGTCAATCTGTTTGCCAGAGTTGAAGGAAATCCTATGCCTGATGTCAATTGGACTAAAGATGGCGTCGATATAAAGCCAAGTGATTCGGTTATTATTAAGTTGAAACCCGACGGCGCCGTATCTCTAGTCATTGAATCTTCAAAATTAGAACACACGGGAAAGTATGCTTTGATAGCCAAAAATCCGGTCGGAAACGCCGTTTCCATAACCGATGTTAGTGTAGAAAAAGGTCCCATAATTAAAGATATATTACCACAATTTGTGAATATATCTGAAGGACAACCACTAATATTAGTGGCCCGATCTGAGGGAACGCCAATTAAAGAGATAAAATGGACTAAAAATGGTGTTCCAATCAAACCAAGCGATGCCGTCAAAGTTGAGACAACACCGTCTGGTAATATGACTTTGACTATAGATAAAGCACAGGTAGCCGATGCCGGTAAATATGAACTTATGGTCAAAACGCCAACACAAGAGCTAAAAACAACAACTGATGTCAATATTGTCAAAAGTGAAGCCAAAAGTCCAGAACTTAAAACTCAATTCTCAGAAACCATTGATGCTATTGAAGGCAAACCTCTGATACTTACTGCTAAAGTGGACGGAGAGCCGACACCAGAAGTAAAGTGGCATAAAGATGGTGTTCCCATTCAGGAGAGCGATAATATAAAAATTGTATCGTCACCCGATGGAACCGTTACACTAAGTGTCAACGATAGCCATACAAGTGATTCTGGAGTCTATAGTGTTGTCGCAGAAAATGCATTCGGAGAGACAAAAGCTGCTACAGATGTGATGGTACAAAAGGGACCGGTATTTACTGAAAAATTGACCAAATCTAAGACTGTAGTGGTCGGTCACCCACTTGTTTTAACGGCTAAAGTTGAAGGACAGCCAACACCTCAAATTCAATGGACTAAAGATGGAGTTCCAATCAAAGCTAAGGAAGGCATTAAAATTGAGACTAAACCCGACGGAACTGTTGAATTAAGTGTAGATAAGGCTAAACAACAGGATAGCGGTGAGTATGTAGTGATCGCCAAAACGTCATCCGGAGATATTTCTTCGTCATCAAAAGTGGACGTACAAAAGGGACCCATCATTGTTGACAAACTTCCCGATTATTTGGATGTCATAGTAGGAAAACCATTGCATTTATCTGCAAAAATAGACGGAGTTCCTCAACCTATCATCAAATGGACTAAAGATGGCAATCGCATTGAACAATCAGAAATCGTGAAAATGGAGTCCAAACCGGACGGAACCGTTAGCTTAGATATCGATTGCGCCCAAAGCGGCGATTTGGGTAAATATGCTGTTATTGTGAAGAATAATGTCGGAGAATCCGTATCCGAGTGCGATGTCGATGTCCAATACGGACCAATTATTATGGATAAACTACCCGATACTTTGAATGTATGTGAAGGAAATCCGTTTGAATTGATTGCAAAAGTCGACGGAAATCCAATGCCTGAAACAATTTGGACTAAGGATGGCTTACCTGTCGAACCAATGGAAGGCATTGTCATTAAATCAAAGCCCGACGGAACTGTCGCTCTATGTATTGATTGCGCGCAAAATGATGACACGGGTCGGTACGGCATTATAGCCAGAAGTCCGAGCGGTGAAGTCGTGTCCAAGAGTAATGTTAATGTAGAAAAAGGTCCGATTGTTAAACAAAAGTTACCACAATTTGTCAATATTAATGAAGAACAACCACTAATATTAAAAGCCAGAATTGAGGGCAAACCTATCGATGAAGTCTTTTGGACAAAGGATGACAATCCTATTAAAGCGTCCGATAGAGTCAAACTAGAGACCAAACCGAACGGTGAGATATGTCTGACCATTGATAACGCAAAAACGTCGGACACCGGAAAGTATGCACTTATTGTTAAAACACCGGATAAAGATCTTAAGACTGTCAGCGACATCAATGTTGTCAAACTTGACGAAAAGAGACCACAGATTGTTTCCAAATTCCCTGATAATGTAGATGTAGTTGAAGGCAAACCATTTGATCTGAAGGCAAACATCGGCGGCCAACCGAAACCAGTTGTTCAATGGCTTAAAGATGGTATTCCTCTCAAAGCAAGTGATCACATAAAGTTTGAGACAAAACCTGATGGATCAGTAGCTCTTCATATTGAAAATTCTAGACCAGAAGATTCCGGTAAATATACTCTAATAGCAGACAATCCGTTGGGCGAAATGAGAGCCTCCACTGATGTGGACGTCCAGAAGGGTCCCGTCATTTCGGAAAAATTACCGGAATGTGTGGATGTAGTGGTTGGCAAACCATTGTTACTTAAAGCCAAAATAGAAGGCGAACCCAAACCAGAAATTGCTTGGACTAAGGATGGAATTCCTGTTAAAGAAGTGGACGGATTGATTATTGAGAACTTTCCCGACGGAACAGTTGAATTAACCATCGAGAAGACTAAACCGGAAAACACGGGTCAATACACACTAATAGCCAAATCACCTACAGGTGAAGTCAACTCAGTCAGCAATGTTGATGTCTTGAAAGGACCAATAGTTTTGGTCAAACTTCCAGAAAATATTGATGTAATTGGAGGAAAGCCACTCAATTTGACTGCCAAAGTGGACGCACAACAGTCGCCATTAGTTAAGTGGACTAAGGATGGCATTCGTGTTGTACCCGATGATCACATTCACATCACTTCCAAACCTGACGGCACCGTTACGTTAGATATAGATTGCGCTCAATTGAGTGATACCGCAAAATATGCTGTTATTGCCAAAACACGTGATGGCGAAGACATGTCGTCCAGCAATGTGTTTGTCACAAAAGGACCAGTTATTGTCCAGGCGTTACCCGAATCTATTACTATTGTTGAAGGAAAACCGCTGAATCTAATAGCAAAATTTGATGGACAGCCAATACCTGAAACCCAATGGTTTAAAGATAATAGAGCCATAAAACCTGGAAATGGTATCGAGATTAAGACCAAATCAGACGGAACCACTTCTCTAAGCATCGTTAGCGCTCAAGAGAAGCATTCGGGCGAATACGCGGTAATCGCAAAATCTCCGTCGGGAGAAACCATGTCATTGTCTAATATTGAGGTTAAAAAAGGACCCGTTTTTACACAGAAGCTGCCTGAAGCTGTACGGGTTGTAACTGGGAAACCAGTTAAATTAGTGGCAAAAATTGACGGACTTCCTCAACAACAGCCAATACCACCAATTATTAATTGGGTTAAAGATGGTTATCCGGTTAGGTTTACCGAGAAAATCAAATTTGACGCCAAACCTAATGGTTTACTATCGCTAAACATTTGCTCTGCTCTGCCAAAGGATTCCGGCAAATATACAGTGATCGCCAAAACACCAGAAGGAGAGATCAAATCTGTTTCATTGATAACTGTTAAAAATCCTCCGATTTTTGTCGACTCATTACCAAAAACATTGGATGTAGTTTCAGGAAAGCCGTTTTTACTGACCGCTAAATTTCAAAGCGATACCATACCTGAAATTGTATGGACTAAAGATGGAATTCCTCTTAAACCAAAAGAAGGAATAACCATTCGAACCAAACCCGACGGTACAGTAAGTCTTGAAATAAGTGACTCTCAAATAGCCGACAGCGGACAATATGCTGTAATGGCTACAAATGATACCGGAGAAGCCAAGAGCTCATGTGATGTATTCGTACAAAAAGGTCTTATAATTGTTGATAATTTGCCGCATTCTGTCACTGTATGCGAAGGAAAACCATTGACTCTAAGTACCAAAATTGATGGCAAACCACTGCCTGAAGTCACGTGGATTAAGGATGGAATGCCTATTAAAGAATCTGAAGGCATTGAGATGAGATCCAAACCGGACGGCACTTACTTATTAACTATTGCTTCGACAAAACCAAGTGATTCGGGAGAGTATGTAATGATTGCCAGAATTCCCAATGAAGAAGTGGTAGCTGTCACTAACGTAAGTGTAGAAAAAGGACCCGTTCTTAGAGAGAGACTTCCCGAAAGAGTTCACGTCATCGAAGGAAAACCATTGATATTAACGGCTAAAATTGAAAGCGAAGGACCGGTTGAAAAAATCATTTGGACTAAAGATGGAGTACCTCTTAAGGCTAACAATGACATGAAGTTTAAGATAAGACCGGACGGCAGTATTTGCTTGAAAATTGAGTCCTCAAAACTATCGGACGCAGGAAAGTATGCCGTTTTTGCAAAATCTGGTAACAAAGGTGTTGGTTCCATGAGTATGGTCACCGTTGAAAAGGCTCCCGAAGAGGCTGAAGGCGAATCACCAGAAGATGTTGATGCAAATGATTTCAAAGAAAAACTTCCCAAATCTTTAACTGTCACAGAGGGAAGTCCATTAAAATTAGTGGCAAAAATTGCGCGAAAAGGTGATCGCTTACCACCGTTCAAGTGGGTTAAGGATGGCGTCGAAGTTGAAGACACCACACGAGTGGTCCGAGAATCGACACCAAACGGAACCGTTTCTCTCAAAATTGAAAACTCATTGCTAACCGACGCCGGAAACTATATACTGACTTTCAAAACACCTGATGGCGACAAAACCACTACAGTTAAGGTTCACGTGAATCGTAAGTTATTCAATGTCTTCATTTGCAGTTTACCACACATTTGTTCAATTAATTTACAGCCAAAACAACTGTAAATAAGCCGGTATTCATCAAAGGCTTGATACGAGTCAACGTTGACGAAGGAAAGTCGTGTAGACTTGAATGTAAAGTTTCGGGAGATATGGATTCAGTCAAATGGTTTAAAGATGGCCAACAAATTACGCCAAACGAACACTTCGGGTTTGTTAAAGAATCGGACGGAACTATTGCTCTGCTTATAGATGTCGTCAAATCGGATGATTCGGCAGAATATTCAGTTGAAGTGACAAACAAGAGTGGAAAGGCTGACACCACCGGTACTCTTAAAGTTATTGCCAAACCAAAGGAAAAACCGACGTTTATTGAAGAATTAAAACCAATAATAGCCAATGAGAGACAATCGTTGATATTAAAAGCTATCTATAAGTCAGATCTTCCGGTGACAATCAAATGGATGAAAGATGGCTTCGATCTAAAGGCAGACAACAGAATCAAAATAAGTGACTCATCCGACGGAACCGTTACTCTAACCATTGAATCGGCAAAACTTGCTGATAGTGGCAAATACTCTGTTTCTGTGGTTAATGATGAGGGAAGAGCTCGAAGTAATGGTACCGTCACTGTTGGCACAGGAGATGTAAACAAACCTATAATATCTGATGGCTTACAGTCCGTCACGTTTATGGCTGGAGAACCCGGAAAGTTGTCAGTCAGAGTCACTGGAGAACCAGTGCCTGACATCAGATTTATTAAAGATGGTCAACAAGTTATACCTAATGACAGAGTGCACATCAAAGGACAACCATTTGGTCGAACAGAACTTGTCTTCGATGAAGTCAGACCTGAAGATGAGGGCAATTATATTGTTGTCGCCGCAAATGAATGCGGAGAAGACAGAAGCAGCGCTCCTGTAGTTGTCAACAGTATGTTTGATATATTTTTATTAATTTATGAAAAAGTTTTTTAATTTATATATCTATAATTGATTTGAAGGACCGCCCAAATTTGATAAACCATTATCCGATACGACTGGCATTGAAGGCTATCCGGTAAAACTGGAAACCAAATTAGATGGCAGACCGGAACCTGACATCAAATGGACTAAAAATGGACAAACATTGAAACCGGACGACACTCATATCAAACTGTTTACTGGAAACGATGGCATTCATACCATATTATTTGATAACTGTTCTGCCAATGATTCTGGTATTTCAACTAATTTTTAAAAACTATTTTTAAAAAATTAATTTTATTTATTTTATAGGAACTTATGGTGCAATTGCTGGCAATGAATTTGGAGAAACCGAAACATCAGCTGTACTTACAGTTAAATCCAAAAGTCAAGACATGGGACCCGAATGTGCGCCCATTTTCATTGGTTCACTTCAAGATGTTGTTGCATACGAAGGACAGACTATTGATTTGTTTGCCGAAATTAATGCAAATCCCATCCCAGATATTAAATGGTATTTCAATGGTCAAGAGATTACTGCTTCAGATCAGATAATTATGTCTTTCGATGGAAAGAGAGCTCAATTAAGAATAACCAGATGTAAAGCACAGCATAAGGGCGTCTATGAGTTAAAAGTGACCAATAGTTTAGGTGAGACCTCATCTAAAGCCAGTGCCAATGTGTTGGGCAAAAGTGCGCCAAAGTTTATCGAAAAGTTTACCGACGCTGAGGTCGGGTTAACGGAGCCGACAAAATTGGTTTGTCGTGTAATTGGATTTCCCGAACCAGATATTGATTGGTATTGCAATGGAAATCTTATTGAACCGGGACTTCATTACAGTATTATCCGTGAAGGAGAAGTTTGTTCATTAGTGGTCATCCGTGCAAATGATAAGATGACCGGTGTTTACGAGTGCAGAGCTAGCAATATGTTGGGTTCAGACAACTGTAAAGCAAACATTAAATTCATGTAATTAATTAATTCATATATTTAAATATATATTTAAACAATATTTTATACATCAATACTTTATTTTTGTTTTGTTTATATAATTTAGAGATACTGAAGCTAAAGGAGAAGCGGCCTCTTTCCTCAAGAAATTAGGTGATTATGAAGTCCGAGAAGGAAAGACAGCCCGATTCACAGCGTGTGTCACGGGATCACCAAAACCGGAGATTAAATGGTAATAATTAATAGATTAATAATATCAGTAAATAATAACAACAAAATTTATTGATACTAAAGGTTTAAGGATGGCACCGAATTTGATCCACTGACCAAAGTTTCAAAATACAGCGTCGAATATCTGAGGAATGGTTTGATCCGATTCGAGATACGTTCGGTGGAGGCGTCGGATTTGGGTGAATACCGGTGCCATGCGATGAACGTTCACGGCTACGACAACTCTATGGCACAGTTGAAGTTCGAGTGTAAGCCCAGTTGTTTGCTGTCTTCACTACTTGAGGCACACCATCTCAAAACATTGACACCACTAATGCCAGAATTACATCCAATCACTTACTATACAATATCAGCCGTTTGTCTCTTACTATCATTAATAGCAATACTGAACGCCTGCTATAAGTCGCCAGAAATTCCGTGCGATAATAATAATCTCAAGAATATTACAGAATTTATATTCACTTGCAATAGTAGCTCATGCCTTACACCTCCCTAAGCAAATGGTCAGTAATAGCAACCATTAACTGTTGCCGCTTATGGCGCTTATTATTAATTTGAATTGATATCCCACTAAATTAATGCACTTATTATTTTAGCCTTTTTCACAATAATTAATAAGCATTTTATTCGTCCAGTATATTACAAAATTATTAAAAACTATACATATATTTTTTGTTTTATTTTTAAAAAAAATTACAATAGCGCTTAGCTATCAAATTTTGATTAGCCTATTTTCACCCGCAAAATAGCTCCCAATTGCTATATTTTTATAAATATTGAGAAGTTATTTAAATAAATGTTTAATATTATAGCAATTATATTGATACTGAATTTTTAAATATAATTGTTATTAGCGCTTATTATTATTTTATTAGATGTGATAATATATTCCATTAAATTTAAGTATAAAATTCTATCTTTCTATATATTAATATATATATATATATATTTATGTAAAAATTATTAATTTTAGCTATAATGTGATATTATATATTCATTTTAAAAAGTTTTATTTTAAATAATTTAAATCTCAATATTTAAAAATAAGTTCAAATTGTCATTTAAATGTTAGACAAAACAAAATAACTGTAAATATTATTATTCATATTGAATATCATTAAAGCTTATTATTTTAACACATGAATTGCCTTTTATTAATTGAGTAGTTTATCCATAGACTTATTAATAATAATAAAAAATGTTTGAATGCAATTAATAATAACAAACAACACATTAGATAACAATTAACATGAAGTACATAATTATATCGACAAACAGTTAAGTAATTTACTTATCAAATGAAATTGAGAGATGATTTCCAATTGTATAGCAATGGATGATAAACATAGGAGACGATCGTCAGCTGACAAACTAAGTGATAAATTTAAGAAACAAGGAGTACCGGTGCCACTACCCGATAGGCCTCGGATTATTAGGATGACCGACAATGATGTGACCCTATCGTGGTTGCCATCGGTTCCAATTCAACCCAGAATTCCCGTCACTTATATAATAGAGTTCTGTAGGATTCCTGACGGAGAGTGGATTGCTTACAGAACAGGTACTATAAATCAACAAATTTTTAGGATAATTGGTGTATAATATGTGTATATTTTGATTTGCTATCCAAAGGAATTCAAGACAATCAGTGCACAGTTGACGGTATGAGTCCCGGAGTTGACTATAGTTTTAGGACACGAGTTGAAAATAAATTCGGAATAAGCGATCCGTCGCCCGCTGTTACCGCCTATAGGAGTAAATTGCGTCCGTCCAGTGCTATCGGCGACAGAAAGCCCAGAGATTTTGATTTGGACCACCCGGCCAAAGATAAAAACGGTATTTATTGATTCATTTTTATTGATAGCAACTTTAATCTAATTTATTGGTGTTTATGTTTAGAAATTGCGCCAATATTTTTGGGTGAAGATCTGGAGTTGACTATTTATGGGATTCGCGGCGAACCCGTTACTCTGGAGTTCTATGTCTACGCACATCCCGATGCAACCATTGTCTGGCAATACGAGGGAAACAATGTATAGTTGTCCTAAATTTTAAATTTGTAATTCAAAGTCAATTAAATTTTGTTTTATCACAGCTTCAGACCGGAATGAGTACTAGATATGAGACATTGCAGGACAGGGCCGGTCAAAACTGCCTGTTCCTGTCCCAAATGACCGAAGCCGATGTGGGCTGGTATACATGTATAGCTACCAATGTTCACGGAAAGGATACGAGAAAAATTAAACTGTTGTTATCCGAGGCACCGGTATTTACCAAAAGATTTGATGAGACAACTGCTCTGTCGCGAAGACACGCCCGCTTTGAGTGTACTGTTGTGGGAATACCTGAGCCAACTGTTCGCTGGTTTAAAGATTGGCAACCAATGCATGAATCCGATCGCATCAAAATTTTATGGGAGTCACCGGACAGATCAACCCTTTTTATTAACGGTGCCATTGTTAAGGATGCCGGTCTCTACTCATGTTTGGCCACTAATATTGCGGGTCACGCCTCGGTCTCTGCTATGCTCTATATTGAAGGTAAATGTATATCACAATTAAAATTAACTAAATCTGATGAATCAATAAATAAATATCAATCAGAATCTGAACTCGAATACGATAAATACACTTTCGGTTACAATAAATTTGTAAAACCAAAAACCAAACCGTTTGAAACTTACTACGATATCGGAGACGAGTTGGGTCGCGGAACTCAGGGAATCACTTATCATTCGGTTGAAAGATCTACCGGAAAGAGTTTCGCCTCCAAAATGATGCACTCGAGGGGTCAGATGAAAGAGCATATGATGTCTGAGTTGGAAGTGTTTAATCAATTGGGATTTCATCCGAAAATTTTGCGACTATGGGATGCTTTTCAGGCCACAACCAATTCATTAACATTAGTCACGGATCTGTGCGGTGGAGGGGAACTCCTAAAATCTATTGTACAAAAAGGATCGTTAACTGAGAATGAAGTCGCGTATTATATCCGACAGATTCTTGAAGGACTGGATTACTTGCACTTTAAAAATATCGCACACTTTGGGCTCAATGTTTGTCTTTTATAATTATTTGTAGATATTTTTGTAATCAATAAAAGTATTATATTGTGAATGTTTTTCTTATAAAAGATTGGCGACATATTATTGGAAAGAGTCAACGGATCCGACATAAAGATTGCTGACTTTGGTTTGGCTCAGAGATTGATTCCCGGACTTAAACACATTGTCGAGTTTGGTCATCCAGAGTTTGTGGCGCCAGAGATACTGGAAAAACAATCTGCCAGTTATGAGGCTGATGTGTGGTCAGGTATACTAACATAAAGATAGTTGTGATTATTTGATCATTGAAATGATTTTCTTGATATTACTTTAGCGGGAATCATAACGTATCTCTTATTGACGGGTATCTCACCATTTTTGGGTGACAATGATAGGGCAACGTTACAGCACTTAAAGTTGGGGAACATTGACTTCTCATTACTTACGGAAGCATCTCCCGAAGCCACTGATTTTATTCAGAAACTGCTCGAACGCGACCAATACAAGAGGTTTAGTGTCAAACAAGCCCTTCAACACCCATGGCTTAGATTAGCGGATAGACCGGGAAATGGCAATCAATTGAAGTGTATCGACAATTTAAGACAATATTACAAAAGATATAGAAATTGGGTTTGTTTTCCAATCAAATATGATATTTATTGTAAAATATATATTTTTAATATTGATTTTCGCCCACATTTAGTATACAAACGCTTCGTGTAAAACCCATTACCGACGGCGAGCATTGCACTCATGTTTCACACATCCGAGTCGTATGATTTATCCGCCCGATGAACAATACACACCACCTCCCAGTCCTGAACGAGAAACTGAACGAACTAAGTTCAAGCCATCACAGTTTGATGAGACATACAAACAAAGAATCTCCAGAGAAGCAGTTGATGCCCAGTCAGAGAGTCAGTACCAGACGGGACCCGATACTTATCTGCTTCAGTTGCGTGACTCAGATTTTGCCACAAGAATCAGACAATATCTTCGAGTGGGAGCCTCCCGGAGCCCCAGTCTTGCTGCCAGTCTTAGGGAATCTCATTGGGGGGACAGAAATGTTAGTAAATATAGTCAATAAAATATAACATAATTCATAATATTAATGATTGTACTCTTTAGGGAAGTGCTTACAAACCTGTTTCTGTACGCGAGAGAAGAAAATTTACAGATATTATGGATGAAGAAATCGGAGAAGAAAAGAAAGGACTCGAGACTCGATCCAAACCAATGCGTTTGGTTAGAGAAATAGGAACTTCTGGTTACGCTTACGGACAGTTACATCATCTGAAGAAAGAGGCCTTTGGAAAGGTTTCGCAAGATTTGGCCACAAAGGGTGCCATCACTAACCTTCCGTTTTTCAGAGAAAAACTCAAAGATATTACAATTAAAGAGAACGAAGACGTTGTGTTCAGTTGTTTGGCTGTTGGAACTCCTACTCCCGTTTATACCTGGTTTAGAAACGACGGTATTCTCATTGAGAGCAGTCGTATTGAAGTTAAACGAACTGAAGACGGTAGGTGTGAGCTGAGAATCAAACCGGCCCGAGCTTATGATATCGGACAATACAAATGTGTGGCCAGAAATGAGGCGGGAGCTGTCGTTTGTAGGGCTAGACTCAAACTTGGCGACAGTCCGGGAGTACCGGATCCACCAGAAATCAAGAGTGGTTCAAATAAAGAGATATATCTGTGTTGGAGTTCACCAAAACAGGATGGAAATAGTCATATATTATGTTATAGATTAGAGTACAAGAAAGTGGATGACCAGAGATGGACAGTCGTTGCCGACAATATAATGCATGAATTTTATATTATGCGAGACTTAGAGCCGGAAACGACTTATTGTTTCAGAATTAGTGCCAAAAATAGGTTCGGATGGAGTGCTGCCAGTCTGACCAGCGAAGAGGCAAAGACTCAATCAAATGAAGGCGCGGAACGACTACTTGTGCCCAGAGCTCGCATCAACAGACAAACAATCACTGAAGACGTGGGAAGGGTTATCGTCGAAGACAGACCAACGACACCTACTATTGATTATAATAAAGAATTAAATCCGATTCCATTGACAGAAGCAGAACATAATAATCTTTATGATTTTATAGCAGAGATATCTCGAGGAAGGTTTTCAGTGATCAACAATACTCGACTCAAAGACATTAACAAAACATTAGTCTCTAAAGCAGTGCTCACACAAAGTGAAACCGAATCGGGAATTAATAACGAATACGAAATTATGAAGACATTGGCCAACGAAAGGATAGCTGAACTGTATTATGCAAGTCGTGGACAAAGTATTTATGCTCTCGTAATGGAAAAGCTGTCCGGCATTGATGTCCTCACTTACCTCTCGCAGCGACAAAAATATAACGAAGAAATTGTTTCCAAAATCATTATTCAAGTTCTCGATGGCATTGAATACTTGCACTTCAGAGGCATTTGCATTCTTGAACTACAACCGGATAATGTAGTTATGATTGATCAGCGAAGGCATGACATCAAACTGGTTGACTTCGCCAATGCCAGACATGTGCCCATTGCTGGCACTCGTGTTTCCATCAATGCTTCGCCTGAATTTGTCGGTTAGTATTTCAGAATTAAGAATAATATAATAACTAATTAAGTAATTTGTTATTATTTCAAAAGCACCGGAACTTATTAAGAACGAAGAGGTGACCAATTCGGCCGACATCTGGTGCGTCGGTGTCTTGACTTATATCCTTTTGAGCGGTTTTTCGCCATTCCGTGGTTCGTCGGACAACGAAACAGCACAGAACGTAGTGTATGTCCGCTATCTCTTCGACCATCTCTACCCTGAGATCACTCAGGAAGCCATTCGTTTTCTTTTAACAGTTTTCAAACTCACACCACAGTTAGTATTAATTAATTAACTAATTAATTAATGATTATAATTATTTTAATTTAATTTCCCTAAACTTTTTTAATCTCAAAGCAAACGCCCGACAATAGAGGAATGCTCTGACCATAAATGGCTTCTTCCCAATGAATTCATGGTTAAGAAGAGAGAAAACGCTATCTTTTCGTCGCATAAATTGACTGAATTTGCCGATCAATTCCACTCACAGAAGTCGAGCTCAACTCCTGCCAGACTGTTAAACCTTTGTAGCGGTTCTCTGGACAGGTATGTCATGTCATACAAAACATCACAATATGGAAACAGAATTGATATTATATTTTATGTCCATTTTTGTTAATCTCATCTATAGGTCGGTCTCATTACAAAACGATACATTTGACGAATTATAACATTAGATTTCATACCAACAAAAAAAAAGACTCAATATTTTGTGATATAACTAAATATTGAAACATTTGGTCAGTGATTGTCTCATATGATTTCTGTGTCAATGATTCTGTCAGTCAAATGAAAGTCAACTTAAAATTCAAATTAATTTATAACTCATTTGTAAAATAATAGTTTTTTTTGTTTTTGTTGATCTACTCTCTAATACTAATGTAAACTAATAATAAAAAATTATTTAGAGAAACAATAAAATATTTTGTTTCAAATAACCCGAATTATTTCATTTACAATTAAGTACAGGTATTGAATACATTGTAATAATTTATTAATAAACATATAATAGCTGTTAATATAAAGTACTATTTAATACATTTTCATTTATCGTATACATTATATATTGATTTCATGTACTGTTCTATGCATTTAAACCTTAGATTTTAAGTAAATTAATTTTTAGACAATAATAGTTTAATTTTAAAATTTAGGAAATTATTAATTTATTTAAAAACCATTTGTCATTATCTTTTTGTGTCGATTATCAGTATAACTAATTGTGTTTGAATTTTCTCCTAATTTTTGATGACTTGACTGTTTTAACACCTTTGCCAACACTCAAGTCGTGGTTGACTAACAATATTGTCGTTAACTCGTGAGTACTGACATTACAATTTGTAATTTACAAAATAAACTATAGTTTAAATAATGTCTATATTATAAATTAATTATAATTTATAAACTGAATAATAATTATTGTGAATAATAAAATTATTTGAATAAAACTTTTCAATACATACTAACAATTTTAGGATATTTTAGTTATAAAAATTTCTGACATTTTATTCAGAAATGTTTTTAATAAAATGACATTTAATTCAATCTGAATCTGAAATTTGGATACAAATTGAATAATTTTTTTTTAAGTTAATATCTTATAATGCATTATAATGTTGTTTTTAATCTTTTTTCTTATGCTTTCAAAGTTTTTAATTATTATTTTATTAAATAAATAAATGAGACACAAATTATGATTTATTTTTTTAATTAAATTTTTTAATTGAAAATGTCATTCAAATGCAATGTTTGTTACAAATGACTCAAAAATATACAACTCTTTTAAAAACAATTCAAACGACTCTTTTTTATATATAAACTCTTATTTCGTGTAAACGTTAGCTTCAATTCAATTCATTTTTTCATTCAAAATATATAAACAATTTAAATATACAGTGATTTGTTTTAACAAATATCAATTCATTAGGAAAATTACAACAATCTGTTTGTTTTTTATAATAAAAATTTATTATTTCATAAATTATTTTTTAAAAAAGTATTATATTAAAAACTTAGACTTTATAGATAATCAATGGCTGTAAAAGTGATTTATTTGATAAAATTTTTGAACTAAAGCTAACAAATTTCGGAAATTTATTGTTAAAATATGTCGGGAATTCTTGAAGTAACAATTATCATAATCAATACAACCTTGGTCAAATTTAATACACATGTATAATCTATATAATATTTTTTTAATTTAACAATAATCGATAATATTTCATTAATTTGATATTTAGTTTTCATCGCTGTTTTTTTTAATAAATATAAATATTAATATATAAAAATTAAAGCTCTGTTAATTTAATTATTGTTAAGATCACATATTTATATAATTAGGGATTTATTTAGGCATTTATTTTTAATTACTGATTTTTGGAGTTTTGTTCAAATTAAAAAAAACAATTAGTTTTTATTTATTTAAATAATTAAATTTACTCAGATTTAATTCCTGACGATTTTAATTGATTTAAAAAATTCGAGATTTGTTTACCGATTTTTGTTAGCTTTAGTAATAATAATAATAATAATAATAACAGTCTTTCTTCATCGTAAAAGTTCTTGAGATCAATAGATTATTTAACAGTTAATAGTTATTATTATAATAATAAGTTTAACCGTAAGAAACAAAACAAAAAAGAAAAACAGTTAATCCTCTGTTGAATATATGCTGTATATATAATATATAACTTTAAATATATACAATTAATTTAAACAAATAATAATATACTGTATATAAACAATCGCTTCAATCATTCATAACAATTATATCATATATTAATGAAAAACCAATTTATTGTTTGTTTGCATTCTTCGAAAGCTTACATTTAAAACTTCTCTGTTTAATGAACGGGTGTTGATTGGAAGCACCGTTACGTTTAGGCTCACAATTGGCAGCACTGGACACGGAATTAGTCGAATGGTATTCCGTTGCGTTCATCTCTTTATCGGTTGGCGAACCCAATGTCAGTGAGGACATGGATGACGAGAGATTCATTGTGGACGACACACTCAGTGTACTCGGATACTCCAGTTCCCGACAATCGCCGTCGTCCACCGGCAGACATGTCTCAACCATAGCCTCCAAACAGTTAACGAAAAGCTCAGCGTTGTCCAGATTGGACTGATAGGACTTAGAGAAAGGACCGGCAAATCGCCACAAACCTCCGAAACCAAATGCTATCAAATCAATAGAAATGTCAGATATGTTTAACCAATCAAAGGTTAAAAAAGCTTATACCAAAAAAAAAAGATGACTTACTTTGAAGATAATGGGGCTGTTGTTGTGCGTCTTCACAGGCGATCATATTTTGTATAATACTTTGAACAGCACTAAGAATCACCTGATCGTGACATAAGGATAATACACTATTTATCTTTGCGTCCAAAAGTGAATGTCTGTCCCAAATAATAGTCAAAATGTTAATATTATTTTCATCGGAAAAACAAACAAACAAAACAAGACTTACATAACAGGAAATACTTTGGGAAAAACTACCGAAGCTTCGGCTAAATATTCATAAAGTATCCGCATTTCGATCTCATCGGTAGTATTGCGGACAAGTGTTGCCTTTTAAAATGATAAACAAAAAACACATGAATTATTGATATTTGATTTGTCGATAACGATAAGCAATTAATTACTTACAAGAATTGTTAAAACAAGGGCTTGAGTGGGAAAATCAGTTAATACTTCGGAATCTAAGAGTACGTTATCTTCATTAGAGACGGAAACTCTGGAATTTCTGTTTTTGTCTTTAAGTCTTCCGTTTTCATCGATATCATCGGCAGCTATTGTACTGTCTTCAGGAGATCCACGGCCTCGACTACTGGAAGCGCTATTATTGTCGCCAACAGCACCAACGCTTCCGGTCGACGCCGAGTTTTCGACTGTTTTGTGTACTTTTGGTGTTGGCATAGATGAACTTCGTTGAGTTCGGAAAAGTGGTCTAAAAGAGTTGGCCGCTTCAATGTCAAGACTTTTCCAATGTTTTGCGGGATCTTTATGTGGTTGAGATAATGACTGGTGAACGTTGTGGTGAAACTGAGAATTTATCGTTTTTGTCATCTTTGCCTGTGATATGACATTCTGGTCGAGTAAATCCCACGACTTCTGTCGTCTATTGGTTGGAGTACTTGGATGTGAGGCAATGGATGAGGTGGTTGAGGGTGACTGTGGATGTAACTGATGCATAGCGTATGATGAAGCGATTATTGTCATTTGAGTCGATTGACTCACACATGAAGACATAGATGTGGACGGCGATGGCAGTGGTGTAGGTGAAGGTGTTTGTTGTGTGGGAGTTGTCGGAGGATTTTTGGGTGATGTCGATGAGCCGGTAGTGTTCGTCGACGTGTTTTGTTGCAGATCTGTGGAAAAGTTTTTAGTCGACGGCGACTCTGAGACTAGTCGTGTGATGCGATGCTTGAGATGACAACGACTTTGTACTTCTTCGGAAACGGAGACCAAAGCACTGAGATATGGCGCCGAATCCACAGTTACTTCAAATTTGTCGCGTTTATGGGGTTTGGCTATAATTCCTAATAACATATTGAGTACTCTCGCTGTTCGTGAAACAGTGGTCGGCGTCGGATGTCTATAGCCTTTAATAAGATGTCCTACAAGAGCGCAGTGAAAGTTTGACTTAAAGCTTAGACCAACTGAATGATCCAATTGTTTGAAATGCCATTCGAGCGGTTCTCTTGTAGACATCATTATGTTTTTTAATGTATTGCTTTCAAATAAGTTCATTGAGTCGAGTGTATGAAGATTTTGCTCCAGAAGTGCTAAACCGGATGCATATAATGCCATTTCATCCAATTGGAGCACAGATATGGCCACCCAGAAGAGCGCCCTATGAATGGGCGATTCGGGTGCTAAAAGAGGTTGCAATCGAGTCAAACCCATAATTATGGCTTCAATGAGTTGCAAGTCTTGGAAAGACTCGAGTGCTTTGACCAGAATTCGCAACAATTGTTTTACTTCTTGATCTACAATTGACTTTGAGATACAGCCGAAGACTATGATAGCTCGTGGCTGAAGAGCTGGATTGTAGCGGAATGCAAACGATTTTGATAATTCAATCCATTGTTGCAGCCAATCACAGTTCGGGATGTTCTTCATGCAGGCTTCCATTATCTCGAGCAATGCATCGGTGATCACTTCCAATGATGCCAATGGCATACGATCCTGAAGTTCACCAATAGATGTATTAAAAGAGCGATCCTGTGGCAGATAATGGTGTCGATCGATACAGAAATGTCTGCCGTGACTACCGGTAATTGTTGATCGAAATGCTGTGACAGCAGCCGACTTGACTTTACTAATACCAAACAAGAGGTAAAACTTTGGCAAAGAGAACTCATCCAAACTTAATCGCAATAATCGTTGTGTTTCGCCACTGAATGATGGCTTAGTACAAGTGCATAGAGAATGTATTATATTGATAACCAGTCCGTGAATGGATGCTCTCAACGAAACTGGACCGGTATGTACCAGCAGTGTTACGATATGGAAAAGATATGGCAAATGATTGGCCACATCCAGACAATTATTGAACGACAACATCAATAGATATCGAGCAAGAATTGCGATGTCGTCCCACATTAGATGCTGTTCCAGTGTTGATGTCGGAGATGTGCAAGTTTTCTCAATTACTCGACAGAGTCTACTAATTACTTTCATGGCAACCAACTGTACGTTAGCCGAGGCTAATGCCACTAAAAAAATTAACAAATAAAATGTCAATCAATATAATCAAATCAATCAATTGATATATGTATACATACCAGCAGTGTCCGCCATAATTTCTGCCTGTGAACTGCCTAAACCTCCAGTGACTGATCGCTTGATAAAACTATCGAGAGTTAAATCAAGTAAATCGGAGACCTGTCCGATATTTCCCCATATCTTTGCCTGAATTGATGGATACATTTCCACTTCTTCTATTGTCAATGTAATCAATTTGTCGAGAATTGTGGCCACTCTTTGTCTTTTAGTGTCATCAGAATGTTTACAGAATCGGGTGAGGTTTGGCAGCCATGGAGTCATGTATTCGAGACACAAGTGCTTCAACTCTATATTAGAGGCTCTGAAGCCTTGTATACATTCTTCAAGAAACTCGAGGGTAAGATGAGACGCGTTTATGGATAGCTTTTCACTTATTTGTTTAATAAAAATTGTGTTATTTGAAGGAATACATAGACCAGCCGTTTCCAGTAGTTGTCCCTCGATTTTGAGATCAAAAGTACCGGTCAGTGCACACAACAAATTATAGGCGGCAGTTCTGAGGTTCGGGTCAGCACTTCCCAGATTGAGAAGCGCCATATTAAGTAGTGTTCCGGGAACGTCTTTGGGTCTGATCTTTGTGTGCACTGTTACCGAATCGGGTTGCGATAGTTCCCAACGGGTACGGATGTGTATAATTGCTTGTACTATAGAGTCACAGTCATTGTGAATGAAAGATAGCGGTCCGCTCTCATTGGAAATGGTAAGTGTAAACTGATTGTCGTCCACCAAACAGACCTCTTCAATCTCAGAGGCATAATAAACGTCATTAAGTAATACTGAATGACTCAATACTTTGGTCTTTTCGGCGGATGTTATTTGTATAGCACTGGGACCCACTTTGATGGCCACCTTTGTGTCCTTGTGAGACAATTTTAGCGCATTGTTAAATACTTTCAAGTCTTCCTCCAGCGATAGTGTGGCTCCGGGCAGTCGTTGCTGATCAACCTCTATATAATCGCCTAATCTTTGCGGTGTATCAATGAAAATGAGTTTACGATTGCCTCTCAACGGAATGAGCAGTCGGTCGTGATATTTGGAGTACTCCCTGACCCATGAGTTACAGTTGTATATATAACAGGCAACTATTTTTTCATAAGCTATTTCTGGTAGAACTACAAACCATTTTTGTAGGAATTCCGTCTAAATTTATTAATAATATTAATATTAATAAACTTTTAGAATATTATTGTAATGTATTTTTTAATGAAAAAAAACTTACTCTAAATCTATTGTCAGCACCGGTATGAGTAAAATCAATGACCACTTCAAACGGTTTGTGACAAAATGGTTTCAATGTAAGAATCACATGATATATAAGTAAATCGCCGTTTGTTTCTCCAATTTTATATCGTCGGCCAATATAATAAAATACAGGATTACCGGCCTTTGAAGTGCCCGCCATATAAAATATATTCAGTGACTTAATAGACTTGAACTCATCTTTTTCATGCATATTATGCTTAGACATGATTTCCTCAAATTTAGTGGATGTCATATCCATTGAATTCCATTGACTATCACTTATAGTCTTATGTTCGGGTGGTCCTAAATATGCCAATAGTGTCGCCATTTTATCAAATGGACGCCTGCCTACTGCCTTGTGATCCCTAGAGCTGGACAGGTAGTCACCAATCTTTTCCTGATGGTTCCATAATAACCGATGCAATGCATGAACATTGGCATCGCTAATGAATGACAAATTATGACTGGCCTGATGGTCAATGGTCTCGCAATCGCTGGTGATTTGAACCACCCAACGACGTCCGGCTTCAAAATTGGATCTCAAGAAGTCATTGAATGGCAACATATGCTGCTCTTTGCTGAACTCGACGTGATTTGCGATGTTCTGCAATATCTTCGACATAAGCATCAATCCTCGTTTGATCTTAGAGATTGGCTGTTTGTCAACGATTCCCATTTCATATGGTGACACAATCGCCGGATTTATGAATCTCAGAAATATAACGGTACCGACAGCACTGATATTGTGCGGAAAGTTAGGAAACCTCTTGTTTAGCACTTGATATAAACAGTGACACATTGATCTCAATTGCGATGGAAATGTTTCGCCCGACATAATTATGGCGTTAAACACCCGTTGTGTCAAAACTAATAGATTTCGTCGATTGGCCTCAACATCCTCTCCCTCTTCCAGTCTTGCGGTGTCCACTTCGTAACTAAGATTACTGGCCGGCAGTTCTATTACTAATGGTTTGATTAATGGTTCCAGAAGTGCTTTTAAATAGGAATTTCCATATATTTTAAAACAAAATGCCATTATCTTTGAGCCCAAACTGTTTCCACGAAATAAAGTAGTCATACAATCGGAAACTTCAACTTCTTTGTAAAACATATTCCATAAAAGTGGTGATAAAAGATGTTTTGCATCGAAAAGTGTCACAAAAACTCGGGCCAATTCATCCATTTGAGGAGTCATCACAACTGTTGCCAACGCCATAGCAATCGGCAACTCTCCCTTCTCGCCAATCATTGTAACCAATTGGACTAATTGTTCGTAACGATCCGCCAAAACAGTTTCGGCTAACATATCAAACTCAGTGCCCTGTTGTAAAATTTTTGTCAACACTTCCATAAAAGCTGCCCGCGTTTGAAGATCTTTATGATATCCCAGGCCTATTGAATGCATTAGACCGGAATCTATATTAGCACTTAAAAGGTTGGACATGGCTTGTATAGTACAGGTGCGCAATTCACTGAGTTTCGAGGCCTGTAATCTAGCGTATCGAGAGCTGACATCATTAGGATTAGCCACAACTGACTCTTCAGTGGGCAGAGCTTCACTGCATTCGTTGAGAAGATTCATAAACAGTGAAAAGTATTTTAAGAAAAGTTGTGACTTAGCCTCCATTAGGTCTCCTCTATCGCTCTCTTCAGGTTGAAGTGGTAAACCAAGAAGTAGTGCGGCCACGGCTTGCATACATGATTGATCCAAATCGCGCAGCAATGGTGTCAAATCAGTGGAACCGGGCGGTTGCATCTGATGCGAGTTACCCATAACCCAATCGGTAAGATATTCAACCAATTTGTTTCTAAATTTCATTTCTTGTCTAAACGATAGGTCATCCCTGCGAGCCATCATTGCTTCAACCAATTGACAAACTTTAGTCTTGATATGAATAAAATGGACATTATTTGAGTCCAAATGGCGAACGTAGCGAACGATGGCTAACATCATGACCTCAATACTGGTTAGACCCAAGTGTTCGTTCGTGTGTTCGATTTTGTTCTCGAAGACGCTCTTCATTATGAAGATAATATGTTCAATAAATTGAGTGCTCGTATCAGTGAGTATGACCTGACCCATTGAGTCGAAAAACTTTTCGACCAATACTTTTATTTGATCGAATAGTATAGGATATAATGTTGGACTAATCTCATGGGCCACCAGTTCCTTGACATGTTTTTGGATCTGAGTACCGAACTTCTCGTTATGACAAACCAATAGTTTGAGTACTTGGCCGACAAATTGTGTGACCGGACAGTATTGTAGTGAATCTTGAGCTGAACTCAACATTGAGCCCTTACGGCTAGCATCGAGTAGTATGGAAACCGGCATATTTGTCTTAGCCGATGGTGATTTTCTCTGGAGACACACACCTCCCAGTGCGCACAAGAAACCGGTCATATTTGCCCATTCATTGATCTGGTCTTCCAATTCATGGTCAGTACTTTGATGAGATGCGCGGCGCTTACTAACAGTTCGATGAAAGCCATCCACCTGTCCCTCAACAATATCCAGTTTGGCTTTTGGATAACTAACTAACAGTTTGGTGGCCGCATCCCAGTTCATAAAGGTGTCCTCCCAGGCTTGAGAGCAGCCTTGTGTGCAGTGCTCAATCTTTCTCAGTAAACCCATAATCCGTTTCTGTAGGGCTGCCCTACCAGTGGTCAAAATATTGCTGGAAAGGGCTAATTCTTGATAGACATGATAATTTGGTAGCAAATATGTGGCCGTCAAGTCGTCCTGACCGCACCTGATGTCAGCTTCTTCGCACAGTAATGCAAAGCAAGACATGGCCACCAAAACTGCATCTATATCTATGGACCACAAATACATAAAGAAGACAACTTCGAGTTTGATGTGCGCCTGTTTGCAGATAGCTATATGAGAGCCTAAATTTGCATATTCTTTATGTCTCTGAAGAAAAGCGTTTCTGTATTTGAGTACTTCCCTCAACCACTTGAGAATCTCTGTGTAATTAACAATTTGATGTTGGATCAGCTTTTGTGAGATTGAAAACAACACTTGTGACGACACGTCCCAAAACGTATTGATAGGTGCTTCCGGATTCCACATCTCTATATTATCCGGTAAATGAAGAACAAGCAGTGCTTCCATTGCTTCCTGTGCCACATCGGGCATAGATGGCTGATGAACTAGAGATACCAAACCATTGATAAGCTCAAGAGTACTACTCTGAATTTCATGGCCAGCCTTTCCCTGATTGTTAAGCATAAGCATTGGATTGGCGTGAATCAGACGAACCATCCATAGAAGTAAATTCTTATAACTTAAACCCTCTTCGGTTGTCTTTTCCTTGAACTTAGTGATGGATACCTTGTCTTTCAATGTGAAACTCTGTATTTAAAAAATTACATATTTATATTATTGTACAAATAAAATAATTAAATTTATAAAAATATGTTATATAATTTTTTAATATATTTATATTTTTAAATATATTTTTCAAATATCTTTATATTTGATATATAAAATGAAAAATTATTTTTTTTAGAGCCAAATGAGTTACAGACCTGACAGAGCTATTGGTTTTTTTGGTAGTGAAAGTGAGAGAATTGAATGCAAGAAAAGATCAAATTTGAGTAATAAATTGTTAATAAATTATATTTTTATAATTATAATAATTAGGATATAGTTATATTTAGATTCAAATAAATGGTGACAATTACCTGAATCATGCGAAGTGGTGTATGAGTGATACATCCCTGAGTTACTTTTGTCAAAGTGTCGGTAAACATAATTCTCAATTCAGGAGCTTTACTATAAACAATGTCAATGAGTGGCCACCAGGCGAGCCGTGGCTGAGTGACAATCCGGTACAGAGAGCAGACCAACACAAAGTGATACATCGATGGCGAGTTAGGGTTAAGACAAACCTATAAATTTCAATAACAACAGTAATACTAATTTCTTAAGATTACCGGTAATTAACTTATAAGCCATACCTTTAGGGCTTCATTATTATGGGGAGTAATTCGAAAAACAGATACAAAACAATCTATCATTAGATCCACGTCTTGATTAATATTAGATTGACTTCTGATAAAAGGCTTTGAGTTAAATAACAACATTTTCAAATCATTGATAACAGACTGAACCAAAGCAAAGACAACATTGTTTGAGTCCAGAATATTGATATAAGTGGACGCTTTGCAAAGCTTAACACAGGTCACGGCTGCCGCTTCCGTCAACTGTTTGCTGGACGAATGCGGGACTAAAGCTTTCTTCACATTATCGATGAATTGTCGCTTTCGGATGTGCTTTGGAGAACAGGGCGCACCAGAGTCGGCGTTGACAATCTCTTCGAGTATTTTTGGACACAAAACCAACAACATTATCTGCAGTGGCCAAACAGTGGCCCGACGTTTATTATTATTTTCAGCAAAATTGTCTAATAAGTCAAAAAGTCTATCACAACAATCGGCCAACTCCTCGTTGGGCTTTCTCTGTAAATCCATAAACTCTTGAGGATATGTGTCCATCCAATTCCAAATGGCTTTCTCCAAACTCGTCATTAGCACCATATGAGCACTTTTGCGAAGACTCTTAAATTTGAGGTTCACTTCACTGAAAAGTTTAATAAGTCGTCCGACGTCTACATTAATGTGTTGTATTAGCTCTATATCTATAAAATCTGGATTCTCTTCGTTATTTGTCGACAATTCTTGTAATCTAAAAAAATTTTTTTTTTATTAATCGGTAAACAAAATACACAATAATTAATGTCAAAACCTGGCAGATATGCGACTAAAGACGGCGTTAAAATTATTTAAACTCAAAGCAAATAACACTTTTGAGGCCAAAATTTTTAACTGAGCTGCCATTGGATTCTCGTTTGGTATATCAATAAACTGTTGATTAGAAATATATGTTAATCTCAAACAAAATGTTACCTTTTTTTCGCCACCAAATATGACAAACCAATACCTGACATAATTCCCGTAACAATGCTTTAACATTCATGGCTTCATCAAAACGGGTCGTCTCTTTGGGCTGAGAGCTGAGACACTTCTCAAGTGTGTCTAAAACAATAAGCTGTGACTCATAAAAGTTACGCTCAAATTCTGGCTGAATCTGACCGTGAGTTTGGGCTCTCTTCGGTGATCACATAAGTTAAACAAATAAATTCATTATTAATATATATTATAAATAAAATCATTTGACACCACTTACCATATCGTTGACTGAATGCAAGATCTTAGTCAAGCCAGAGATGACTAACGAAAACTTGTATTTACTAATATTGATCAGCGATTCCTTGTTTTGTTCGACATTTATACGGGAATGACTTGTTTGAGGACCACTTCGACACGGAAGCTGTCAACAAATATTACCATTCATTATATAAAATAATAATTATTATTTCATTTCATAAAATTAATGTAACAAATATTTTAATTACTATTTTAACTCTTATCAATAGTTTATAACTTTACAGTACTATTATAGGCTAACTTATAATACTATAGTTATAATTTAAAAGTATAATAAAGATTTTAAAAATTGATAAAACATATAATGATTTTTAATTACCTGTTCCTCAAATCGGGTGATCAATGAAGAGACCCATTCAACGGGCTTTTGTGTGGCCATTGGATGTGCCGATCGGGTGATCACTAAGAGTAACGGCTTTTAAGTATTTAATTCAATCATATTATGAGTCATTTGATAAGCAAATAGTGGTTTAGTAGTGATTGCGCTAAACATATAGTAATTTGATATGAGTTTCACTACAATCCATGGATACAATCGATCAATGAATTCTATAGTTAAGCCATTATTTGTTTTATCATATCTGATCCAACCAGTCCTTCAAATGCCAGTCCTATTAATATTATTAATATTAATATTGTTGTTGTGATTATTGTCGGCCAAGGAGTCGGACAACCAGTGAAGCAATGCGTGTGAAGTAACAGATAGTATGTTATGTTATGAAATGGCACTCAAACCGATCGATATCTTTGCGATCAATACCACACTCATGATAGACAATGTGATGACAGTACTGGTAGACAGACAGACAGTCCCACCAATCGATATATTTGATATTACTATAGGATGTATACACAGATATGCTATATATATACACAAACACTATATACTCTATACTACTATATATCGGATTTAAATTAAATCTCTTTTTATATATTTGTTGTCTTTCTTTAAAAAACAAACTAAAACCAAACCATTGGACAGACTGATCACTACCTGTTTCGGTCAAATCACTTAATGTCTGGCAATCGGCGGTCACAGTGTTGGCCGACTTCGTGAAGCAAACTTTGGCCAAACATTTGTATTCATTCATAAATCATAACCAAAACAAAAAAATAAGTATTCAATGAATGAATAGCTTTATAATCGCTAATAGTATTCATTCATAACATTATGTATACTATTGTTAATATAGACGTATCAATGCTTTTACGCTTTCATTCATTAAAACACTAAACAATTCAATTGTTCACACATTACGTACAGAATTTTAGAGGGGATTTATTGAGTGTTACATTAATATTAAATACACAATAATTTAGGGAACTATTCAATTGATATGTTATATATGAAACTAATAAACTTTTTCAATAACAAAGATCTAATCTATAAATTACGTCAAATGTATTAAAACAAACATTACATTGAAATTAAATGAAAGATCTGTCAAAATGTTTGACAATTTGTAGACATTATTGATGTTTTGAATTAATTTTTAGCGCTAAATGTGTTTATTAATAGCATTTGTTGTGTTCAATGAATTTCAGTGTTTTTTTGACAATACATTTGATTAGACAGTAATTAACTGATCATTTGGTGATACTTTACAGACAATCAATGGTCGATACGATGGACACGGATGACGTGGACAAGAAACAGATGACTGATTCGGGTTCAGTACTACCGATTCCGTGGTAAATGACAACTAATTTGTTGTCTTAAATAAAACAGATATTTTTAAAATTAATTATCTCAAGGCTTGAAAAGTATCGTCCGATTGATTTCGAGGACATTATTGGCAACAAAGAGGCCATCAGTCGGTTTGATATTTTCTCGAAGAAGGGCAACATTCCTAATGTCATACTTTCGGGTCCTCCCGGTGTCGGAAAAACAACTGTAAATAAATAGTTTTATCATTTATTGTTGTTTTTTTAATTAATTGATTTATTCGGTGATAATAGACAATCCTATGTCTTGCCAGACATCTATTGGGTTCCAACTATAAAGAAGCGGTTCTTGAGCTAAACGCGTCCAATGAGAGAGGCATTGATGTGGTCCGCAACAAGATTAAGATGTTTGCGCAAACTAAAGTGACATTAGGTTTAGGAAAACATAAAATTGTGATCTTAGATGAAGCGGACAGTATGACTGAAGGCGCACAACAGGCCTTACGCAGGACTATGGAGGTGTACTCGAAGACTACACGATTTGCGTTGGCCTGCAATACGTCCGAAAAAATCATTGAACCGATTCAGTCTCGCTGTGCAGTCATTAGGTTTACAAAACTTAATGATAAACAGATCGCTGAGAAACTCATAGAAATTTCTAAGAAAGAAAATGTTGAGTTCAATAGTGAGGGAATTGAAGCCCTGGTGTTCACAGCACAGGGCGATATGCGTCAGGCCATCAATAATCTACAGTCGACTAGTGATGGCTTTGGTTATATAAGTAGTGATAATGTGTTTAAAGTATGTGATGAACCGCATCCACTGTTCATCAAAGATATGCTGAAGTTCTGTACAGAACAAAACATTGACGAAGCCATGAAAATAATGCATAAATTATATAAATTGGGTTATTCTCCGGAAGATATCATCACAAACGTGTTCCGAGTGACCAAAACATATGATTTGCCAGAATTTCTTAAACTAGAGTTCATCAAAGAGATCGGTTTGACACACATGCGGATCACACAAGGAGTCAACTCATTGTTACAGTTGTCATCTTTAATCGCAAGACTTTGCAAAAAAACTTTAAAATCATAATTCAATAATTTGTTTGTTTGTTTTCATCACATATTTTTTAAATAAAACTTTTAATAGTAATCAACACAAATAAAGTTACGGTAATGTCATTTCAAATAATTTCTTTTAATTTGTGGCAAACTTATTATATTATCATTTGTGACCTTTAATTGCGAAATTTCAGCAAATGTTTTGTTAAACTCCAAACTGTTTGGCGAAGACAACCAATTGTTGTTCGCATTAATCTCTTTAACTATTGGTTTATTATTGTCTTCATTTTGAAGACATTGTAATTGATTTCTTAAGATAGCATTTATTTTGAGAGTTTCTCCCAATGCATGTCTTAAGCGTTTGACATCATTCTCTAGTTTAGTGATGTGCTCTTTAACAACGTTATCGATGGGACCTAATGTTTAAATGTAATTCAATAACAATTTTTTCAAATTATCAAAATTTTTAAATTTCTTGCCTCTAATTAATGGTATTGTATTTTTGTTATCTTTGGCTAATGAATCACTAATTTGTTGTGATATCGGAGATCCTTTCATAATCAACTCAAACTGTAAATCTTGAAAATGTCATATTTTGGCAAAAATTATTTATTTTTTTTTATTAAATCATTTATAAATATACCTCTATTTTGGATTTTCAAGTCTTCAATCTCTTGATGAAGTGATGTAATCATTTGCTGACAGTCCTCTCTAACAAACTTTAAGTTTGCCTCTAATTGTTTAATCCGAAGAAATGGATCCAAATTGTTTTTAAGGATTCTTTCTGAATCTAAATCAATACTTTCAATGCTATCCAATCTTTGTCTCAATATCTTAACCGACGCTTTGGGAACTGTCGGTGTATCACATCTGGCAATTGGCGGAAGTTTTGCGGTATTCCTATTTGACGGCGACTTAAATCTAATACTATTGCTTACTATCGGTCTATCGGTTAGATCAGAGCCGAAAGCAATTCTTGAGCTAAACTGTTGATGAGGTAAATGATGCGATGACGAGGAACTGTATATTTTAAACGGACTCTCCATTTATGATAAGCTTACCGTATATTAATAGTTTAGTATTACTTAATGCTATTTTTCGCTACACACAGACCGGGTCAGTGTTAACCCTTATCTTTATAGATCAGTGATTACATTACCAAAGAGTAGTTTTGAATTATAAATGATATTAAATATATATTTATGTCAAACAAAAATAAATAAATATTCATAAAAATAATTCATTTATTATTATTATTTGCAAAAATATCTCAATTCAATCAATAGTGTTGTCATAGAAATTGTAAGTTTTTAGTTATAAAAGAAAGTGATTTTTCTAAGGTTAGCCTCAATAATGTCATATAAATACAATACTACCTACTAATACATTAACTTTTATTTTTTATAATAATTATTATTATGTAAACGTTTACTTTGAAAAACATCAACAAAATAAGTCCAATAAATTATTTCAACATCCGATTTACATAATATTTAATGAATTTTCAACAAAACCGTAGGTATCGATAATTGCCTAAACTTTTTTTATTTATATAAACAAAATATAGTTTTATTTAAAAAATATTTGTTTTTATATTTACATATTTTACTACAATACCTATAGACCGGCGTTTTTGTTATCTTTGTTTGACATTTCAACTATAAATATATCATAAATTTTAATATTATTATTATTATTGTTTCTATGGATCGATAAGACAATTATATTTATAATTTATATATAAGAAGCGACTTTTCTTTGGTATATTAAAAAATAAATAAAAATAAACTTATTTAATGATAGCAACAATAATTTAAGACCTTTAATGTTTAATTTATTTTTCTTATATAATTTTGATGAAACTTTTTATGAAAATTCTTTGGAAAATCAAAAAACATTCATTTTTACATAATATATATATATATATTTAAATGGATTGAATATTTTTGGAATAAAATTACAGATAAATTATATAATTAATAAAACTTAAGGAGCGGATCAACAAAAAATAATAAAAAGATTATAACAATTAATAGCTTTTTACAAATAGAAAAAGCGATTACAAGTCTGTCTTTTATTTAGGTCTCTAATATTTATTATTAATATTATAAATATATATATAATATAAATTTTTACGTATTCATAATATATACAAAATATTTTAAATATAACTTTTATGGTACATATCATTAGGTCTTAAGAGTTTATGTACAGAAACTCAATCATTTTGTGTATAAGTTGTTCATTAAAATCGATGTCAAATAAGCTGTTCATTCAATTCGCAAATAAACTAATTATTTATGAAGTGATGAGATCTTCTACAATATATGATATATATATATATTAAAATTAATTCAATAGACTTTCATTTTTAATTTATTTAAAACATTTTTTTAAATAATATTATTAATTAATATGTGGATGAAAATCTCAAAGTTAATAATTGAAGACAAAAATAGACATTTTAAAAATAATTAAAGCAATCGACAAACTGTACTGACAAAAAAAATAGTGGATTCGCTTTCAATAAAATATGATGAGTTTTATGGATTATATATAGAAATATATATTGATTTTTAAAATCTAAGCAATAGTTAATAATAAATTACATTTTGTTTAAACTCAACGACATTCCCATACTTTAAGCGAATGGTCTACAGAACCGCTCACAACATAAGGAGAGGTCGGATGAAAGTCTGGTTTAAAAGATTGTAAGAAAATTAGCGAAAAGATTATTAATCAATCAATCAATGGTTTACCTATTGAGGTACAGAAGTGTGAGTGCGCGCACTCCAGAGTTTTGTTCAGCCGTTTATTCAATATATCCCACACTCTAATTGTCTTATCATCGGAACAACTGACTATGTATTTGCCTCCCGGATGCCAACATATACCGCGCACCCAATTATCGTGTCCTATAAGAGTAAACAAACAGACGCCGACACTAACGTCCCAAACCTTTATTGTTTTATCGCGTGAACCGCTGGCCAAAAATGGACCGAAAAGCTTATTATTCCTTTTAGACTAAAAATATAATGTAATTTTTACAGTTAGTTATAAAACATTCAATAATCACAATAAAAACCTTTACATCATCTATGGCTTCATTTAAGGAGTTTGAGGCCGAATCGGGAGCCCATGCAATGCACTCGACTGTGTGGTCGTGATCTTTCAAAGTTGACTTTACGTCTCCGTTGGCCACTATATGCTCATTTGAGCTTAGAGTCCAAACAATTATTGTCTGGAATAAAATAATTTAGTAATTGTCATATAATTAGTTTGTCATTAAAATATGTGTCAATTACATGATCTTTAGAACAGGTGGCCATAAGTGCTCCATCTTTATGGACTCTTACAGACTTAACCCAATCCCTGTGCCCCGAAAATGTCTTAATACAATATCCGGTCATCACTTCCCACATTTTGACGGTCTTATCCCGTGAACATGAAACCAAGTGATCACCGGCCGGTAGGAACGTTACAGATGTCACATTGTGGTCGTGTCCGTGTAATGTCTTAATGTTCTGATAGGTCTGGAAATCCCATAACTTGATGGTCATGTCTGCAGAACACGAGGCAAGTAGTTTGCCGTTTGAATTAAAAGCTAAGTCTTGGACGACATCAGTGTGTCCTTTAAGAGTACGTTCATAATCGCCTGTCTCGTAATCCCATATTTTTAAAGTCGCGTCCTCTGAGGCCGACACAAAACAAACGATAAACGGATGAAATATAACTCTAGTAATCGGCAGTTTGTGGCCTTGAAGATGGAACCGTTCGGGAGGCCGAGGAATCCATTCAGTGGGCGATCGTTTGTCTCTCATCGGTGCGCCTGAGATGTACTCCTTCTCTACTTCTCTTAGTTTTTCCTCTAATTCTGTTATCTTCTTCACTAAACGTATAACTGATGTCCATTTCTTTTCAAGCATTCCTGACTGTGATTTGTCAAAATCGTTGGGCTATTTGAAGACAATTAAGTCATCACACAATCACCATAAAAGTCATATAAAATATCAAATGACAGACCAGTTTGGCCTCGCGTTTGAAGGCATCCAAAGCATCGGAGAAACCGCTTGAATAGAGATAGTCTGCGATCGCATTATTCCTACGGATGTCAAGACAATTATCACCAATTAATTGATAAGTATTTTAACAGTTATGATAACAATGCTTTCAATGCAATATATCATTGATATTAACATATTGTGCTAAATAATAGCATCGATTCAATTAAATGTCAAATTCATTCATCATTTTTAAAAATAACTTTTCGGATCAATTGGTGATCAAAATGAAAGAAAAAAATATGTAACAAATAGTTTTGATTGTTTAAAAAATATGTTTTTTCATAAAACAATTATAAATTTGCTTTGAAAACAAATTTTAAATGCAATGCAATAAAACATATTTAATGACATAATGAGTGAAAAATGAAAGCAATTTACACTTTATTATTATTATTACTATAATAACGACTAAAATCTAAAAATATGTCAAAAATCGATACATTGATTGATAGGTTAATCAATCAATCATTAGATGCAAATGTGCGCTCATTTTGATCACCAAATTAATTGTATTATTACTATCGCTACGAAATATCGATGTCATCGGCGGTCAAAACAATCAATACTTACAGCTCTTCCCGCTGTCGTTGAGTTAAAACCATTTTCATGTTTTCATTCAATAATTATTAGACGAAGACTTAGACGTCAAGAAATAATAATAATAATAACAACAATAAGTTAATTATAATAATAAATCGGCACAAGAAATGACACGAAGAAGAAGAAACAGTAATGCAAACAAAAAATCACATTTGAATTCAATATTGTATTAAATAAGTCAATAGATCTGTCAGTATTGACGACTACTCGTCATCGATGTCTTCAAGAAGGCAGAGAAGATGTTTGGCTGAAGACACTGAAGACACTGATAACACACAAACACAGTAATCAAGTGATCATACAATCAGTCATACAATTGGGTTATTAGTGTTTATTTTGATAACAAATAATAAATACAAATATATATAAACAACAAATAAATTGCAAAAATAGTTTTTAGTCAACAAATGAGTCCATCGAGTGATCGGTTAATAGTTTGGCGTTAAATATGCAGTAAAGGTGTCGACAATTGCCATAACAAACACATATAACATATATTTACTGTAAATTTCACTTCAATGCGATTGTGAGTCCAATACATGAAATCACTGATACATTGCATTCAATAGACAACAACAACACTGTCTATGCGTTTCTCATTCAAGTCAATGCAAAATCATATTATTATTATTATTACAGAGTATTACTAATACTGTATTAGTATTACTATTCATATCATTACTACTAATATTATAATACATACTAACAGTCAGTCCGGCCTTACGTTCGTCGCTCACAACCGAAAATGGTTGCCATGAATGACGTCAGACAACAATTACGTCAACTAATACTGTCATTCAATTGTGTGTATTGTCTATGTGTGGGGGAGTTGACAGTTGTCGACGTTATTGACGACCACAATGACAACGATATGTTGAACACCACGTTTGGCACACTTTCTAAAAGGTGTCACCACTTGTGTCCACACAAATACTTTTTACGGTCGATAACTCCCTTTAATTCCCTTTCCATGCAATGATTCATAACTTATTTGCCAATGTTTTGGGGGACGACATCCCAGTACAGGGCTGTTCGCTAATGTTGTCCATCCCTTACTTCAAACTATAATACATTTGGTTTAGAGATAAAGTTTAGTTAGTTTTATGTTTTGTTAAATAATTTCAAATTTATCACTAAATTAATCTTTGATAATAAAAATGATTTATTTAACTATTTTGTTAGTGAATTGTGAATTGTGGAGGGTGGTTTTTCCAAATTGTATGCACATAATACTGTATCATATATCATACATGTATATGGGTAGCTTTGGTGACCCCCCTTTTTTGGAGACCCCGTATCTGTAAATGCAAACACTTTTTATATACAGATTTTTGTCTCTCTTTTTGAGCTAAAGTTTAATGAAATATAAAAATGTTGTATTGTTTGACATCCAATGTATAAACGTGTGTTTCAATTGACAAAAAATCATTATATAATTGGCTAATAAACACTACAAAACACATACACAAGCATATGCTTCCTTGAATTAATGTATTGTACTGTATATCAAGTATTTACATTAGTTTACAATTATTGTATAATAAAGCTTTTTATTGAAAAATTGTATTTGCAATAAAAGTTTAAGATTTTATAAATGAATTTTCATCCGAAAAATAAATAAAAGCTTAAAATTCATGAAATATTTTTCACTAACTTTTTCCATATATGAGTCACTAATTCAAGCCTTGTATTCACACAATTAATTTCAGGTTTCTCTCTACATAATACTGTATATAATATATACTATATATTATATATACATTTTTTTACTTTCATTTTTTATATTAATTTTATAACTCTATCTCAATGACAGTATTAAATTTTTGTTTTTAATAATACTGTATATAAAAATGTTTGACAAAACTTTTTACTTAACAAAATTAAATCGCATTGACGTTGAAAACCCAATGTTTTATAGCATAACACTGAGGCATAACTATTAATAACAATTTGTATATACATAAAAAATATAAATATGCATATATGTAACATAAAATATTTAACATAAATTTTTATAGTTAAATCAATATGGTTTAGAAAAAAAAACAATTGAAATTATAATAAAAGCTTATTGTTATTATAAGTTATAATTTATAACTATTAAACTTTATAACTGAAAATGAGAGCATTTATTATTGATTACATATTTTTCTTCATAAATAGACAGTAATTTTCAAATAACAGTAAAAATTAATAATAGTAACAAATATTATTATTTCTGGTATTAAAATACTCTTTTTCTATGATAACAAGTGATTAATAATAATAATGGGTTTTACTATACATAAATTAATCGTTAAATAAATGATATTATTTTACAAAAACAACAAAACGTTTTAATGTAATAATATGAAAATACTATTTTTTCATACATACAAATAAATGAATATATATAAAAAAAAGTCGTAAAAATAATTCAAATATTTTATACAATACTATAAATCGTTTAATTTATCCGTAAAAGTCATACATTTATTTGTGTCAAAATTGATCCGACGCTTCGCTGATGAAACTTTTGGTGTCGATGTCAATGGAAGTAATGTCCGATTGTTTGTCATATTAATTACTTCTTGTGGTCCACTTGTTATCGGTTTGAATCGGTTCAATGATTTCAATGATGTTGTCGGCAATTGTTGGCCGACAACTGTTTCGGTCACTGTATTGCAAATCTTTTTACTAACATTTGCATTCACATCAACAGTAGTATCAGTAAAGATAAACTCTTTACGATTACCCTTTTTGACAGAATTAAACAAAAACTTTTGACTATAACTTTCATTTGAGTCTTCATCTCTAAAACTTTTACTCATAATTATATCATTGAAAAGTAATTCTTCGATGTCTTTAAATAAAAGTTGAGCTTTTGTTGTGTCGGCTTCACTGATATCAATCACTTTTCCAGAGGCCGTCTGAAAGCCTACAAATTGTTTGGATTTATCACATTTTTTCGAACTGTTCTCACAAACAAGTTCTTCAAAGTCATCTGTCTGTATACACACATCACTCTTTTCAAGACAATCGGCAACTTTATGACCATTGTTTAAGTCATCATCAGTTTGTTTATTATCATCAATAGCTGTTGAATTTAATCGGTGTCCCGAATTTGTGTTGAGATCATTAAAGAAATGGTCATCTAATGCCATATCAAACGAACTGTCCATTCTATCATCATTTATCTTGTCTTCATTAAGACTCAAATTGTTCATTGAATTAGTTGTGACTTCTTGTGTGTCGACAAAGGGCTGATCAAAGCATTCAATTAGATTTAAATCATTCAAATCAACAGTTGGTTTATTATTATTATTATTCTTAATATCTGTCGACTCAGTAGTTTTCATCACTTTTCTTGAGCTCTGAAATGAGTTCACAGTGTTATCCAAATTAATATTCAAATCACTGAAGTCGATGTCATTGAAAACCATTGAACAACTCTTTCGTTTATTTGTGTCACTAATATTGCCATTGATTGTTGTGTCATCTCTTGATGTTGTCGATGACAGCAATGAAAACGATGAGTGACCAGCTTTTGGTTGTTGACGAGTGAACACCGATTGAAATGATACGTCTGTTTTGTTGTCGCCATCGAATGGGTCGACAGTTAACACTTGTTTTGATGTCTTGAACGATGTATTGTTTGCATTAACATCAATACCAATATCTGAAAAGTCAAAATCGGAGAAGAGATCCGAGAATTGTTTTGAAGTATTTTGTGGCAACACTTCCACTGATGGCTTCGTAGTCGTTGTCAGCTTTTGATCGTTGTTTACCTTTCGGCGCCGTTTTGGTCGCATAAGACCAGTTGGTTTCGACATTTGACGGGTCTTCGGTGGACAACAAACGCCCGAAACAAGAAATAACAGCAAATATTTGAATGAATTCAATGATGACATCAATTGTTAGTAAAATGCAAAACATTGTTATAATTATAAGCAATAATAGAGACAAACATTGTTTGCATTTGAATTGTTTGCTCAAAAAGTGCCGCAAATTTCAGTAATCAAAACAATTGTTGAATCCATTGGTTTACACATTCATCGCATCACTACATACTCACTAACAATCAATAACGTCAATCACTATTTAAATCCCTTATTGATTGTCCCCAACATTGAAAGTAAACAATAATTATTTTGTCAACACTTTAGCAACAATTGCTATACATTATTGATGACTAGTAATAATCACGTGATTAACACGTATAGCAATTGTATTGTTGATTGAATTTCCTTTTCCTGTCGTTCATAGCATTCAAGCATTCATTCAGTCATTCATTGATTGAATGAATGGTGTGTTTGTCTACACATTGATTGCAATTGTCGTCTAATTTAATACCTATTTGTTGGACATGAGAGCGAAGGTTTGTATTGACAATCACTTCTTCGACTATCAACACTTGATTTGATTACTTAATTTAAATCATTTGCTGATTGTTTGATCCAAAAAGTGATGTTTTTTAGTTTTAATTAATTTTTTCAATTTAATGGTGTGTTTTAGTGGCGGAAGAAGAGAATGAGGAGATTGAAGAGGAAGAGGAGGAAAATGAGGGAAAGGTCTAAATAGATGGACGAAGATTGACACCAACGGATGATACGGCAAATTAATCCGATGGTGAGCACAATATTATTGGCTTTTCATGGCTTAAGGGAACCATTGGTTCCGATTATGACAACACTCCTAACGAGTGATTCGATGCAAACCATGGATGTCATCATTAATATTGTCTTGAATTTAATAATAAAATACTTTGTAATTAATATTAATTGCAATAAAAAAGTGTTTCTTAAAATATATGATTTGTTCATTCAGTTTATCTCAATAGCCATTAAGCAATGTGTGATGTGTTGGCCATACATATGCTCGCAATGCTTGTGTAATAATTATATGTATTAACATTCAATTTATTTTTTAATTAAGTGATTATAAATATAAATAAATATTTATAAACATTTATCGGTTAAACAAAACATTAATTAAAATCAGTAAAATTTACTTAAAATCACTTAACAATAATAATACGTTTCATGTTTATGACTAGATATAAAATAAATACATAATCTAATCAATTGGTAAAAATATTTACCAAAAAAATTGATTTCATAAAAAATAAATGCAATATAAATTATTGTAATATTAAAATAATTCACCAGAAAATCAATAATTATCATAACTAGAAGACTAGAAATTTTTAGTGCAATTGTTTTAACAATTTCGGTCATCAATTTGGTCGGCTTTTTTGCCGATAGCATCGGGATTGGCGAGTGGATCCAAATCAGCAAATAGATTGAGCCACGAGGCTATACTGTCACCCGGTTTGGCCTATAAATTATCATTAACAGGTAAGTATAAAATTATATGAATCATTTCTAAGTTACCGTATATACAGATAATAAAGCATAGATTTTATAGTAAACTATTAAAGAAAATATAATAAATAAATAAATAATTTTGCATTACTAAGCATTTTTATAAGATTTACATTGTAAGGCTTTAAAGTATTTTTGATAACTTATCAAGTTGATTTTTTAAATAAAAAATTTACTATAATTTTTTCATAGTTTACTATACAATATATGCCATTTTTATGTGTTATCATAATTATTACTTTATCTTTATTTGCTTTCAAATTAGGTTTCTTATTATCCTTCTGTCCATCCATTTTGGTGTTCATTGGATTTATTGGTGCATTCAATTGAGGAATGGATGCATTCATTGGATTTGTAGTGAAATTCAATGGATTCAAGTCAATGAGCTGACTCGGCATAAATGCGTCAAAACTAGTGGGACTGTGTTTAGCACCGGCACTAACATTGGCACCAATGACTGGAGTGGTCGGTGCGTTCAATATTTCACTCAATAAGCTCATGTCATCCAATTTTCCATCACTTAATGTAAGAATATCTGCATTTTGTTGCTCTTCAATAGATTTAGAGTCTTTTTTAACGCATTTATCTGAGTTTTGATCAAAATTGAGATCAAGTAATGAATTGTTTGCCTTTGCATCGGCCGAACCACTCTTTTTGGATTTATTTTGACTGTTACTCAATAACTTCTTTCCACTGGATTTACTCTTTTTGTTCTCTTTATTCGCTGGTTTTCGTGTGTCATCATCTCTATAGTCGGCATCAAAGAATATGAGACGATCCTTGTCTTCATCGTCATTATCATCGAAAATCTTGCGAATGTCCGCATCCTGAGAGGTCTCTTCAGCCAATTTTCGACTGGTTTCAGTCAACTCTTTTAATGTCGTAAACTCATAGTATTGGTAACCCTTGAATGTGTCGGAGACGGCATTCATAGTTTTAGCCGTCTTTTCCCAAAATAGTAGTGATGTGTTCTGATAGCCGACCAAAGCGTTTGAATACATATTACAACGCGAAGCACTCAAGAGATCGACTTTTTGAATGCAATCAATTTTCAAGCGATCAAAACGGGCTTTGGTTTTGCGGACATGACTCTGGACTTTACGAAACTTTTCCAATTGTTTATAAGTATCCGGATCTAACTGTTGTGAAATGTCTTTCATCCAAAGCAATGCAGCTCTGTATGCAGTGCGGGCCGACTCCATCTTATCAATGGTAAGCATAGTGTCGGCCACAGCACGGTATTGAAATGTCTCAACTTCTTGATAGAGTCGGACCAATGGATTTCTCAATTGGATGCGCTGTTGTGCGGTATAGCAAAGTGTTTTACCCGAGGCCGACATCATTTTGCCGGCGCGTGTCTTATCAAGTTTGGCACACTCTTTGAGAAATCGTCCGGCGGCTGATTCCTCGTGAGCTAAGCCACATATACGGTCCTGATATGCCTCGAGAACTGAGATCAAGTTCTGACACGACTCGTCTATTGATCGCAATAACTGTTGGAAAAAACGATTGATTAGCTATTAAATGATTGATTGGTACATAAATAATAATCAATTGTAAACCTCAAGTTTGGCGTCGAGTTCAGCATCGGATGCGATAATACAGTCATCTTCTTTGCCTTTGAGTTTGCGAAGGAATGTCTGTTTTGTTTGCCAGTAATGTAATTGCATTTTCGAGAGCGCAGAGTCATCGTATCGCTCGACGTATCGGTCATAGGACTGACCGTACAGACCATTGCTGTCAAACAAACAGAAATAACACATCAATACATGTCTGACAATGTCTTAGACACCAACTCTTGACAGTCATATGTTTGTCTCACAAGAGGTTTCGTCACGAGATTTGAGAAACAAAATACTCACGAGTTTGACATTTGCAACGATTGATTGATTGATTGATTCACCACTCAATTGGATGACTAAATGATGACAAACAATGTCTACGAAGACATGGTATTCATTGATGGTATCACTCAATGCCAACACAACTGTCACTCAAATCGATTCCAACGACAACTCAAAGAGTCTGTCAATCACTGGATTTTGAAAACAGTCGTAAATAACGTGACGTTTGACTCAAAAACAAACTAAATTAGTGATTAAAATGTTTTATATTAAAATTAAATTAAATATTTAGTTAATATATTTTTATAAATTATTATTTATTTAATTGATTTATAAATTAAATAAAAATTATAATTAATTAAAACAATTTTAAGTCATAAACCTCTATATAATAGTTACAGATTATGTGTAAAGCGTCTAACGGTTTGACTGTATTGGCAGTGAAAGTGAGTGTAAATAACGTAATGAATGTGAATGTAATGTTTGAGTCCCTGTTGTATACAAAATGAATACAATTGTTATGACAGTTGTGTTGACATTATTATTGGACACAAAATGTTTGTCAATTGAAACAAACAAATAAAAGATGTTTTGATCGCCAAAAACAACACAAAAGACAAGACATTTGAAGTTTTGCAGTCATTTAGGTTTAGTGTCCGCTGTTTGCCGACGACCGACGACCCGATCGTCGATCACATTGACTGCGATTAGTGACGACCACTACTGACCAATCGGTTTGCGACCGAAATTAATGCGCATTTATTGTGTACTCAAAGGCAATCAGTTGACGAAGTATTCAGTGACGGCCACTCGCGATATAACCGACACAACAATCGGCACCGAAATGGCCGACAATAATAATATCGCCTCTCATCAGAGTCAGGCGTATTGTCTGCGACGGGCGAACCATATGTCGGACATGATTGAGAACTTTGACCGCATGTTTAAAGACGAGTCGCTAACCGACTGCGCGCTGATCTGTGCCGAAGGACACGCCATTAAAGCTCACCGAATGATTCTGTCGGCCAGCAGTCCATTCTTTCGTACAGTTTTTGAACAAATGTCGAACCAGTGTCCCAACTATCCAATGGTTTACCTCAAAGACATGCCTATGTCTGATCTCAGAGCTATCATTGAGTTCATCTATACTGGAGAAGTGACGGTCGGACAGGAACAGCTCGAAAGTGTCATCCGATCGGGTGAAGCGTTACGTATTAAAGGTCTCGTCGATATTGATCGCCGAGAGAATACCAATAACAGTACGGCCACTATTGCCAAGAAGAGGCACCGAAAACAAAGGCGTAAACAAAGAAAAACATTGTCCGAGAAGAATGAAAACAATGAGAACAATAAAACAGAGGAAGAGATTGAAGCCAATGATAGCGCTAATACTTCCGATAGTGAAACAGAGTTATCTGACGGAGACACCAGTGATCACTCTTTTGTTGGGACCCCAACTGATCTGAGTGTTTCTCGAACCTATAATGAGAGTATCGCCGCATCCGAGGATGGCATAGAACCGACAAGACTTCTGGAACAGTCTATGATCACCGGAGATGTAAGTAATTTGTTTACTTAACTAAACGGATAATTATTTTTACAAAATTGTTTATTAGACTAGCAATAGTGTCAACTCATCCAATCATAATGATCAGGGTATGTGCTTGTCATTGATGTTATTGAATGTTATGTTAAATGTGATTATTTTTTAGACCGAAAACTCAATTATGACGGCGCCATAGATCTGATGTCACAAATCTCTTCAGCTATAATTAATGAAAATAATGATCACAATCACCGAGAAATACCATCGGTTCCGGGAACAAGTCGTTGTTCACAATTGAAATCTAACGGTATTTTTGTTTGTTTTTAAGTGAAAAAAACTCATGATAATTGATTTTTTTTTTAATTTATGAAAATTTCAAGACAAACGTAAACCTAAATCATCGAAAAAGTCATTGTCGTCAGCCGTGGATCCAACGATACTACAGCTAAGACAACAGAGATTCCAATGTCATATCTGTCATCAAGGATTCACTGCCAAACGCAACCTTCAGAGACACTATCAGATCCATAACTACTACCGGAATAAGTTTGAGTGCGAACACTGTGACCGACAGTTTTCGTGGAAACATACGCTTAATATTCATAGAGAAAAGGCTCATAACATCAAATTGTAGCTATTCTTGTGATTTATTATTATTATACAAAAAATACAGTCACTTATAAATAATATTTCATATAATATAAGAATACAAATAAGTTTACATATTTACAACTTTGTATATTAATTAATACATAACATAATGTCTCCCGATTTGTGGACATTTACCGATAATATAATTCATTTTATCTTTATATTTGATCAATCATTGTGTTACATAATAATCATTTATCTATCATTACATAAGTTTTTATTTATCGTATTTTACAAATTATTATTATTTTGTTTTTTATTTATATACATATACTGTACTATTTGTATAACTCATTGGTATATGTATTTACCAAAGAATACAGTTAATTTAATTATTTAATGTAATTTTTCAGTATTTTTAGTTTTTATATTTTGTAATATAATATAATTTGCACAAATGCCTATATTAGTATAATTACGAGTTGCCAAAATGTTGACAAAAATTAGTCGATTATAAATAAATTATATAAACATTTTTGATATGTGTGTGTGATATTAATTTATGGGTATTACCGGTAATATTAGCAAAAGATGTTTGCAAAAGAAAAGACATATAAATATATATTATTTATAACAATTGAAATTAATTTAAAGTAAACAATCATTAAGTTGTAATGTATATAATATAACAGTTTAGTTGTATATCACGAGATTATAACCTAAATTGTTTTAAAAAGTCATTGAAATAATTTATTTGAATTGTGATGACAATCGAAATATGACTTAAAAGTAAATAAATATTTTCTGTTATAATGTCTAAAGAAAGCAGTAATTCAAGAGATTCAAAGAGTCGGGAAAAGCCTAAAAGTTCAATAAACCAGAATTTAGATAAACAAAAACGTCTGTCAAATAGGATTAAAAGTTCGGATAATAACAAATCAGTTGAATTACCCGCTAGTGATAGAGATTTACTCAACCAAAAAGGTTATACAATCGGTAAACAGCTAAATAGCGGCACATTTTCTAAGGTATGCAAAGCCAATAAAGACAAGAAACCGATGGCCGTAAAGATCATAGACTTGACTAACACATCCACTGATTATAAGAATAAATTTCTTCCTCGAGAGTTATACGTAACTAAGAAATTGTCGCATCCATTCATTATTCAAGTTTACGACATCTATTACATCGCTAAGAGAGTCTATGTGTTCATGGAATTGGCAGAAGGAGGAGATATTCTTGATTTGGTTAAGAAGGGGGGTATCATTGAAACTAAGGCTAAATCACTATATAAAGGATTGGCCGAAGCCATGAAATATATTCACACTTTGGGTATCGCTCACAGAGATATCAAAACTGAAAATTGTTTGTTAATCGATAAAATGAAATCTGTGGCCAAAATATGTGATTTCGGGTTTTCTCGGGCCTGCTTTGACCACAACACCGGCGAAAGACAACTCAGCGAAACATATTGTGGAAGTGTTGCCTACGCGGCGCCCGAAATATTAAAAGTCAGACCTTATAATCCAATGATCAGCGATGTCTGGTCTATGGGTGTCGTACTCTTCGTTATGACCAACAGAAGAATGCCATTTAATGACGAAAATCCAAAGTTAATGCTTAGTTCACAATTGGAAAAGAAATATCTATTGAGTGATTCGCTTTCAGATGATTGTAAAGAACTGATCCGAAGACATCTCGACCCCAATACTGCCACCAGAATTACAATGAAGGATGTGGTGAATCACAATTGGTTTAAACAATAATTTATTTGACAACAAAAAATTGACAAAAATATTTTATAGATTTTGTTTTATATTTTTATATAAATATTTTTTTTAAAATTCTAATTTATTGCTAATTTTAATTGTATAGTCTTTTCTTAATTTTTTGATAAAAAATTAACTTAAATCAATAGAATTTAACTTATAAATTAAGTCAGAATAATTTGAATTAAAAATAAAAGTTTAGATTGTATGTTTTTTTAAATAAATAATTTTATAACTTTATAATATCATTAATATTATTAATTATTAATACATGTATAATCATCATAGAAATCATTGCAAAACCTATTGTACAGGTGTTTTAATGAGTAATGTATAAAAATATAAATCTTATGTTTACCTTATGGGAAACTACTGTACAATGATTTATGAATTTTAAAACAAAATATATTACAAAGATGTCTATTTTATTTAATAAATACTGAATAATGCAATTATTGTAATATTAAAAGTAAACCATTATTTAGATGAGTGCACACATATGTAGGACAACAAAAAATATTTTATCATAATTTCCAATTGTATGTATGCTAAGAAACTTGTGGTTAGGAGCGCATAGTTATCATATTTTATCATATTTTTATTAACTACAGTATAAACATATTTTTCAATATCAGTGAGACGTATGGCACACATTTCAATATGATTTTAAATTATTAAAGCCATTGAAAAGTGCTCTCAATATCATTGCAAACCAGTTCAGTGTCAATATGTTTCTCATTGAACTAAATGAATCCTTGAGTTTATATGAATTAAAGCTTTCAATAATAAATTTGGTTTATATTTAACTTTTAGATACATTTTTGTCTGTAGCGATAATTTTCGTTTGATTTTCACGGGGTTTCAAGGGCTGACAGTTTGCTAAGTAGTTATCAGTCTATTGCTGACTATTTTTTAAAAAAGAGATAAACTACAGTATTTACAAGTATTTAAACAATACATTATAATGATTAATTAATTAATTAGTTTACTGATAACTGAAATTGCTTGTGTCATAAATTATATTATAGCTGACATAACATGAATATTATTTAATAGTTATTTTTTAAATAAATTTTATTAGTTTTTTTTAGAAATTTTTTTAATTTACTGAATTATAAATTATTTTAGACAATTAATTAAAAATATATATCTATAATTAAAATTATAAATACAGCTAGATGTATAAAGTAGTTGAATTTTACTTTATAATTAAATTATTATATTTAATTTGATGTTTTATTATAAGTTAAATTTATATACTATTTATATTTATATAGTTAATTATTATCATTTTATAGTTTAATGGTTTCTTATTAAACAATAATAATAAATAAATAAATTGTTAATAATTTTATTGTCAGATATACGGTATTTAAGAATAACTTGTTATCGCAATTGAATAAAAGGATATTTTATTTTATTTATAAATTATAATAATAATAATAATAATAATAAATTGCTGACATTTTATGGTTATTTGCTATAAATATATAGACACATAAAATTAACTTTGAAAATTTTAAATTCATTGTAACGATAATTATAATATTAATAGTAAAATTATATTTAAAAATATATTTTTCCTTAAAAAATTATTTTAAATATAATTATAAATTGAGTGTTAGAAAAATTAAACAAAATATCATTAAATTTAGTGCAATAATCTTATTTGTGTAAATCTAATCATGAATATATAAGCAGTTCATTAACTTTTATTTGAAAAAACTATTGCCTTATGTTATATGTAATAAAACCCTAATAATTTCATAACAAAAGCAAATATGCATTATTATTATATTAAATCAAACAAACAAATGTAAAAATAATGTAAATTTTTTTGATTATATTTTCTAAAGATAATATAATTCAATTTTTTATATATGAAACTATAATTCTTATAGCTTTTAATAAAATAAAAAAATTTGATAAGTTTATGCAATATAATGGATACCATAATATATATTATTTGATTTGTTTTTTTTAAATAAATATAATGAATCATATCATAGGATAACTACAAAAAAGTGGAGTAAAAGTAATTTTTATTTAATAAAATCTAATCTAAAAGTGTTTTTAATATGATTAGCAAACAATTTTTTTTCAATGTTGATGTAAAAAATTGTTTATTATAATTTATATATAATATAAATGTTTATAAAAAAAATTGATTGAAATATTTATTCAATGCATTGTTAAGCAGTTGGCAATAATTTTAAAGATCAGATTAATATCATAATATTATTCTCTAAAATTGCAAACAATTTTGTTGTTACGGATGTTTGTTTGCCGACAAACAAGTGTGTGATCTATACATATCATACATAATTGTGTATACATTTGACAAATCAAGTGCTTTAATAATAAACATATAAACAAAATATATATTTAATTAATTTGAATGACAAACAATACAGTGATTAACATAAAAAATAGTTATAGAAATATTATATTTAATTTGAAATACATATTACTATACATAGAGATCCATACATATACAGAGAGAGAGAGAGAGAGAGAGAGAGAGAGAGAGAGAGAGAGAGAGAGAGAGAGAGTATTTACAGTACATGTAGTTATAGTATACTATACAGTGTTTAAAAAGTTATTACAGTATTAATGTATTAATGAGTGATTGTATGAATCAATAGACGACACGAATGATTGCATAACTGGACGGCAAATGTGTTGAAACTTTTGTTAATTAGTTGACGTTATTGTTGTTATTGTTGTGCTTATAGTGTGTTGTATTGACTGAAACACTACTTATTGTAATCGTATGTCAGTTTCAGTTCACTTTGAGAGCCAAACTGTGAACGCAATTAAACTGCACTTAATATTACAGTAAATACTATTAAATGCCAACAATTATTATAGACATCGTTTGATGGATCAATTGGCCGAAGACTATCACATAATTGTATTTGAATTATCAGTTTATCGACATATCATTATTGTTGGTCACCGATAGCTATCCAACCGATACCCATATTGTTTGTATATTAATGCGATGACTGTCTCTACAAAGCCATTGATAATATAATATCGAGTGAAAGGCATTTGTGTTGTTATTATTGTTGTCGTTATAACCTAATTATCGGATCAATTGAAGTGATCGCTGCAGACTAACGATGTCAAACATATCGGATAATATAAATGCTGTGGTAATTGATTGCGTTTATTGTAATAAAGATATTATTATTATTACACAAGATTTGATAATCACTTGAATTATTTTTGTTGACATCAATTGAGACCTAATTTCCTTTAAATTGTGTCCGACTTTTAAAAAAGTGTTTTCAATCAAAGAGTTTGTTGTTTAGAGACAATAATTGTTTTAATTTATTGATAATTAAGTTGATGTCTGGTGTTAGACCACTGTAAACGATGAGTAACGACGATCCACACATGTTTCCAATGGATCCGATGGACGAATCGGACAGTATCGGCGAGTTTGACCAATCGGATGACGCCATTATTACGCCTCATCAGGTATGGTATCATTTGGCCAATTATACAGCAAAAATAATTATTGACTCTTGTCTATTGTGGTCATAGATTGTCGACTACGAGCCGACCAGTATTCGCGACTTATGTGAAGAGAACGGAACAATTCTGGACTCAGTCGAGTTGACCGAACAAATGGTGAACTCGGGCCACGAGAGGACGTCGACGAAGGACTTTGAGCTATTGAAGGTATTGGGAAAAGGCGGCTACGGAAAGGTGTTTCAGGTGCGCAAAGTGACCGGAAAAAACACGGGTAAAGTATATGCCATGAAAGTGCTCAAAAAGGCAACCATTGTCCGCAACCAGAAGGACACCGACCATACAAAAGCCGAACGCAATATATTAGAGTCAGTGAAACACCCGTTTATTGTTGACCTCATTTACGCTTTTCAAACGGGAGGCAAATTGTATTTAATTCTCGACTACTTGAGTGGTGGCGAACTGTTTATGCATTTGGAACGGGAGGGCATTTTCTTAGAGGACACGGCCTCCTTTTATATATCGGAGATCATATTGGCTTTGGAGCATTTGCACAAATTAGGCATTATCTACCGTGACCTCAAACCCGAAAATATTTTGCTCGACTATCGCGGACACGTCAAGCTTACCGACTTTGGACTCTGCAAAGAGGCCATTCAAGACGGCAAGTTGACCCATACGTTTTGTGGTACTATTGAATATATGGCTCCTGAAATATTGACCAGAGTTGGCCACTTTCACGCCGGTATGTAAATTAGTGATGACAACGTAATAATATTTTTGTCTACAAAATTATCAATTGAATTGAAGTATCTTTTGATTTGAATTTGTTAACAAAAATGTTATTTTTTGTTAGTTTATGAGCTTTTGTTTATAATGAATATGTATGGCTAAACCCTTAGCCGATTGGTGGTCAATGGGAGCCCTTATGTATGACATGTTGACGGGCGCTCCGCCGTTCACCGGTGAGAACCGCAAGAAGACTATCGATAAGATTCTGAAATGCAAACTAAATCTTCCGCCATATTTAACACCCGATGCACGCGATCTGATTCGTAAACTACTGAAGCGTCAAGTAAATCAACGTCTAGGCGCCGGACAAGACGATGCCGTTCCCATTAAACGACATCCGTTCTTCAGACATGTCAATTGGGATGACGTATTGGCTCAAAAAGTTGAGCCGCCATTCAAACCGGTGCTGAGCAGTGATGACGACTGTTCACAATTTGATACTAAGTTTACAAAACAAACGCCTATTGACTCACCCGATGAGTCATTGCTCAGCGAATCGGCGAACAATGTATTCTTGGGCTTCACTTATATAGCGCCGTCCGTTTTGGAAGAGATGCACAAACCAACTAAACCAAGAAATTATTCGCCGCGAAAGGCAAATGCCAGTCCAGATATACTTAACTATCACTTGAAAGGTACGCCCAAACAGATCCACTTCGGCAGCCCAGACATCAATGGCAGGTATGCAAAGTTGAGTGAAGTCGAAGAAATGGACTGTTCTAATCCGTACTCTAATAATAACATTACTTCTATATTTAATACAAAAACACCGAACCGGTCGCCATCACTACCCGTCAAAAATATAAAGAAAGTGAGTGACAATAAACATAATGGCAATGAACACAATAAGAAAAAATAATTGAATCAAATCTTTATTGTTATTATTATTATTATTGATTAATTAATTATTAATAATCTATTATTTGGTTTTGATAACTCTAAAAATAAAATTTTCATTAAACAGTTTTTAAATGTTATTTTCCATACTCTAGCGATAAACAATTACCGTTACTAACTAATTATATTTTTGTATTTTTTGTTTTCTAATTTAGTATCAACTTTGACCCCTTGCCTCACGATTTAGGATTAAGTAATTGAATTTTTTAAAGCAATTAATCTAATATCTTATTGTTAAATTAATTATATTTAATTTATTTATAATTGAATTTTATTATAATTAAGAGAATATTTAAATGCGTGCCTAATTATATATATATATATTATAAATATTAATTATAAATCAATTTTTATACTAACAATTTTGTTTTAATGTAAGAAATGTTAATTTTCCCTTAAGATTTGCACTATTTTATTATTTAAAAAATATAACAATTCACACATTTATAGATAATAAGAAATTACAACTATTTTTTATTTAAGAAATATTGATATCATTTAAAATTTAAAAATAGTTATTTATCTTGAGTTTAACATTAATTACAAATCCGAATCATTTTTAGTATAAGTACTGAGAGTCTGAACCAAATCAGTGATTAATTCTGACCTAAAAAATTGAAATTAAAATTGTTTAATATTTGTTTCAAAACTTTTTGTTGTTTTTTAAAATTTTTGAATACTTACTGATTGGCCAACATTTCTTTGATGCTTTTAATTTGATTGGGAGAAGGAATGGTAATCTGATTAGACAATAAACTTCTTTGCTGTCGATTGTGTTGTTGTTGAGCGCCGTTGTTATCATCCAATTGTTGATTTTGTTGTGTTTGATACTTGCATTTGACTTTGATTTGTTGTAATTTATTTCTGTGTGAACTCAACTTATCGGTCACACTATTCAACTCTTCCCTCAACTGGATCTCAGCGCCGGACAACTCAGGCCTTTGGAACTGAAGATTTTCCAATACTTTGTCGATTCGATTTGAGAGCTCTTCCTGTCGTTCCCGAGTTGTGTCATATTTGTCGATCAAGACTATCAGTGAATCCATGAGCTGATCCTTTTCAATCAAACATTTGTCTAACTCTCTAAACTGAATATCTTTGTCATTAGACAACACTTTGACCCGTTTCTCAATGGCATTGACCGCCAAATCATACTTTTGTATGTATTCAGTCTTCAAAGTGTCAGTTGTGGTCAACACGAGTTCTAAGTTTTGCGACAAATCGTTATTTGACGAGTCTTTAGATTTTAGTAACGGAACGCTTATATTGCGTTTAAGCAATTGTTTGATATAATCACTAAAATTAATTTTCGGTAAAGAAAGATCTGATGAAATAGTGTCAACTTCTTCGAGTTCATTGTCGGTTTCATCGAAGATGTGGGCGATATATGTTGGCGTCAATCGACGATATAAAAGTTCGCCAGAGCTTAACATTACTAAAACATATGTAAAACCTTTCCGTACGCCAACTACAATACCCAATGGAACGGTAGAACCCAATGAATCACCGTTAGATCTAACTGATCCGGCAACAGATTTTGTGCAAATTAAATGCTCTACAATTGACTCCTCTTCGCGAAACTCTTGTATATCTTTTGACTTAAGTTGTGAAATGAAAGGGATTGATATGGCGTGAACTCCACAGGAATGACTACAAAAATACCGCATCGGTATCATCTGATCCTTATGTAGTCGCAACAAACAGCTCATGTCCTGATAGTCACCGCTTGTAGTCAATGAAAGAGACAACTCAATTGTCTCATAAACAAAAAGTGTTGGTTGAGGCAAAAGAGTGTGATTTGAGTCCAGATCATCTTCACTATCAATGGCAATGCAGTGATGAAGAACACCAAATGAAGTGGCAATTATGAGAACGGGTGGTACACAGTCTAAACATATAATACTACACGCGTCGACTCCGTAATTGTCTTCAGCCGGCGGTCTAATAGTTAGCGGACCGAAGATAGTGTTCGATACGTACGAGTATTTAAAACTTGAATAAACCAACAAAACATCTCCATTTCCTCTCAAAATATAGATTGGTGTTAAACACTCATCAGTATTGGTCATCGATGACGGTTCTGTGTCGTAGCACTTGGATATCGATGGTGCGAAGTCAAAGCTGATTGCATTTTCACCCAATGAGAAAGCGATTGGTGATACACCAAAATGTGTGATGGATTTGTTGTTGATATCAATATTGGATAAGTCAATGATCTGTTCAGGAGTTTCTTCTTCAAAGATGTCAAATAGTCTGAAAAAATAGTTCAAAAAGTATGATAACAACCGGTATTAACAAAATGACAAAACAATTGAATAAAAACCAAACCTTAATCTGTTATCATTAGTGAGTAAAACAATGCAATCGTGAGGACTGATTGGATGCCAACGACTGCAAAGTAATTCAATGTTATGGTTGCAGACAAAGAAGCGTTGGGCCAAAGGCCACGACCGGCATAATAGCGGCTCTTTGGCCACATTGTAACGATCGGCGGTCGGCAATTTAGGTGGCAATTGGACAATATGAATGCCACGGCTACCACAAAGAGCTAGATAGCGACCGGTACGACACAAGTCAAGACTGTCCACATCGAAGAGCGGAGCGTTTGTTAGGCTAAGTCGGTCAGAGCGACAAACAGTATTGTCGGACAACAATTGCAGACAAGAAATCGACTGTAGACTCGGCCGCCACACCAACAAGTGATTGTCGTGCAATGCCAACAAATTGGCCGATTCTGGCCACTCGTGAGTGTCGGTCTCCGACCAGTCGAGTGACCCGTCAATTGCTTTCCAAACACTGTTTGTCATTATATTGTCAACACATTTGCCGATTGTTTTCATCAAAACTAATGTTTTTATACTTTATATGCATTTATGCCATACATTGACAACAATAACGTTTAAAATGTTTTTCCCATTAAATTCCCGATCGATCCAAACATTTTCAAACCAGTCGACCCATTAAATTGATAATTATTTTTAATTATTTTTTAATTATTTTTCCGAATATTTTTTATATAATTAGTAATAATTTATTACTATTAATTGAAATCATAAATTAATTTGTAAAAAATCAAAACTTTAGTAATTTTTACTAATTTTATTTAGTTTTACTAAACCAAAAGTTTTAATATCATATTTTTATGATAACAATAATAATACATATTTTGTTTCATTAATAGTTTTAAATTTAATTACAACACTTGTTGACAATTTGTGTAAAATATTATTTGCTTTAATACTTTTAAAAACAATATTTTACCATGAACAGCTAACTTGATCATATTTAAGATACTTATTACTAACTATATAACTTACTAAAAAAATTAAAAATATTACAAATAAAATATATTAATAATTTTAATGACTATTTATATTAATAGAACTTAAACATTAAATTTAAATATTGTTTACTATTTTGATAATTTAATTTAATTTCGATATAAAAATCTATATAAAAAACATTTTTTTCACAACTTTTAAGTTATACCCAATATATGTGATTAAAAACCCGTAACGCGTTGGTTATCCCTAATCAATGACTGCCAAAAACTGTTTGTTACAATATCTGGTGATACTATAGGCAGCGCTATTAGTATCATAATAGAGATTATATTATATATAATATAACAACAGTAGTAGTTTTGGTGGCGGTGTGTGTGTTTGTGTTGGTGATGGTTAGACACACATGCGCTGAGATAATGGATGTGAAAGATATGATTGCAATGCTAGTCTATGTGAAAGATTGGCACACATTAGCATTGGTTTGGGCGCAATGGCTGATCCCAATGTGCAGCTGATCATTGACTTCTGCAAGAGTCTCGATCTCTCACAACTGCAGGTAAGGACAACCAATTTTTTTATATTATTATCTGTCTATACCTTTAATTATCACGAAAAATAAATTATATATGCAATGCGTTACCTATGCTATCGACTATGTCAGCTAATAGCACCGTAAGCTTTAAATGTAGCGCCGATTTAGTTGAATGAATAAAAAATTATTATTAAATTCAAGAAACAAGTGATTAATATTAATATACAATCGGTTTGAATGAATAAATTAGAGATAAACTGAAAGAGTGACTAAACTCTAGCGAAACGATTTTCAATACATTTATCTAAATGTGTTTTTTGGTTTTGTTTGTTATTCATGTTATTTGATTGCTATTATTATTATTATTATATTTCATTTCATTTGGTGTGATATTAATAGAAATAACGGTTTCAATAGTGAAGAAGCAGTTGTTGTTTCATAGCCAACAAAACGTGGTGTCAAAAGGCATCACTCAATCCAATCATCAAAATAAACTGCAAATAACTTGTTGTTGTTTTTCGCGCTAACACTACATGACTGCAGGCAAAGCATGCTTTCAGAGGTCTGCGGTCTGTAAGGCAATAAAAAAAGTCACTACTATTTGACTACTACTCCTCTTGTCTCTCCATCGACAGCATCCATACACACACACACACATACATACATACATAGACACACACACACAAACACACACAAACACACACACATAGACAACACATTCATACACACACTCTAACACTACAAAACCACTGCCGGAGTTTGGATATTGCAATATATCAACATTCATTCACTCAATAAATTGTTGATATTTATTATGTAATATATTAGGAAAGCCAACAAAACAACAACAAAAAATTGCTTACATTTACACTTAAGTCAACTTTAGATTAAGACATTCACTCTTTTTTTATTATTTTTATTATTATTGATATCATATTATTGAATAGTGTTATCACTACTCAACCAAATACTGACCAAAAAAGAGAGAAAAATAATCTTTACTTATTTTGTCACTATTTCTCACATACTATTGATATCTTATAATATTGAAAATATAATCAATTTTGCCGATTCTCACTGTTTTTCTCTATAAAACTTACAGTTATATATTATATATATAACAGTAGTACAGTATTATATACAATGTTATCTATCTATTTGTGTAATAATAAAACAGTGTTTTATTTAGCATTTAAAGCAATGCCTTTTATACAAATAAGGCATAAGTTTTATTTTTGTCGGCAAACGCCTTAAGCACTGTATTTACAATACATTTATTCCCTTTAAAGCCAGCGATAGATAGATTGAATAAATGAAAGAAAAAAAATTTATTCAATAAATAGTGAAAATCCCGAAAGTTTTATTTATTTTAAAATCCAACGACAAAGTTATATTGTAATACTTTATTTGAAATGTTTTTGAAATTGTAGGCAAACTATTATACAACAATTGACTTATCACTGTACCTATCAATTATACTATTGGTTTTTGTTGTTTAAATTAAATCTATCGGTTAGATAAATAACATAAAAATGTTATCCAACTGTTATCCGATTGGATTGTTATTTACAATATTGTCTGTTGTCTTAAACTTAAAAGCAATGATTTGATTTGAGTTAATAAACAGTTAAGACATTGTATTGCGAGAAAATCAGTGAACAATAAGTTGTAATATTATGAGCCATTGGTTGTCATGAATGAGTGCTGGAATGTCCTTTTGCTGCCAGAGATCACATCAATTTCAAGATTATTATATGAAAACAGTTAAGATTATTGAGTCGAGAGATAGTGAGTGAGTGAGTAAGTGAGGAGAGAGAGAGAGAGAGAGAGAGAGAGAGAGAGAGAGAGAGATGAAAGCTTAGGCCAATTTAGACTCATATCAGTTGTCTTGTCTACTCTTATTACGAGCAATTGAGTCGTGTGTTTGTGTTAACTCAAAGCCACTTTTGTCGCTTATTTTTCTTTCATTGTCTTTTATATACCAGTGCTCACTCGCAAACAGCACTCATATATAAATATATATATATACTATTTACAAACTTTTGTATGGCTGACCAGTGATGATAATTTGCTTATTTTCCCAATACAATCAAACTTTTTTGTTGTTGGTATATACTATCTTATACTTGTTGTTGTTTTTTTGTAATATTGTTTCATAAAAAATCAAAGTATAACATATCATTAGTAGTGATTGATTTAGCAATTGATGTGTTACTTAAAAAAAACTAATCATAAAATGATAGTGAAGTGTATTACAAATTAGTTACAAGTTTTTTGAACAAATGCCAAACTGTTAGGACATTAAATGTGTGATCGTTTCTAAAAAAATATTTTTGAAATAACATCAATATATTCAATACAAATAGATATATCTCTGATATTTTTTTTAATAATAATTTATTTTTTTCTCGATTAACTCGGAATTTAATTAAATATTTTCACACAAAAATATTCAATATATTTGTATAGAAATCAAACATATTGTGAGTTATATATATACAGTATATATATATATATTGTATATACACAGTAAATGTGTTGCCTTTCTTTGCTTTTATAAACACATTATATATATATATATATATATATATTTCACATATTATATACATGTATATAACAATATTTTATACATAATGATTTTGTGTGATACTATATATATATATATATATATATAAAATATTATTTCTGAGAATCAATTCTCGTATTGAAGAGAAAAAAGTCTCGACGTTTTCGTGCAAATGCTTTGTATTAGAAAATGATTTTATTTACATATTTGTGGAGTAATTTGAAAAAATACAAATGTTATGAACTACAGTAAAAACTACATTTATACATATTATTAATGTTACAAACATGAAATAAAAATGTTTATATAGTAAGAAAAACATACAATTTAAATATCTATGTTGTTGTTGTTGTGTACAGCATATAATACAATATTGAAATTATTACAATATATACGAAATAAGTATAAATTTATTGAAATGACAAATAATTTAATAATATTCAATATATAGTATATATGTTTAAACTCTTTTCTATCAATTGAATAAGATTTTGGGTCCAAAAATGATAACATTAGTTATAATATATAATATTTGTGTATATATTGTTTGGTTTTGAAAATATATGAATATTTGTCGCCCGCTGTGTATTACTGTATTTGTTGTTATAAGTTGTATATATATTCTACAGTATATGAACACAATTTATATATAAGTTTTCTGATGATTATATGAACATAACTTTATTGATGTACATTATATTCAACAAAAATTTTTGCCAACTGATCGGCAATGCTTGTTATGATATCATTTACTGTCTATTGTCATATTTATATCAAAATGATTCAATTGAATACCATATTTGCCTTTAAATTTTTGGGTATTATTGCAATTGCAATATGTATGACATCGACTGCTGAGTGCTGATAGACAAGAGAAGTAGAGATAAATACATTGTGTGTGTCTGAGTGAGTATGTGTGTGTGTGTGTGTGTGTGTGTATGTATGTGTGTGTGTGTTTGTTTGTTTGTTTGTGTATGTGTGTGTAGGTCTGTGTGTGTATTTGTGGGTCTGTGTGTGGGTTTGTTTGTGTGTATAAAGGCATTGCAAATCAACAAATGTAGTGAATTTTTATAAATGTATGAGTACTACATATCACAGCCATTGATAAGTATGTATAAGCCATCATCTCTTTATATTATATAAGGCTATAATTGTCAGCACAATATATATTTGATAAATATTGTCGTCGATATTCATTTAGGAGTAGTTGACTATATTTTTCAGTATCATATCGTATAATATCATTTATGATAAGCATTATCATAGATTTTATATCAGTATTTGATGCCCCGTTATGTCTATGAATTGTATACACATAGAGAGTGCCATTGCCTGTGGTATTGATTTGGAAAGTCGTGCCTTTTGTGTTTCTTGCTTTGCACCAAATATATGGTATGCATATTAAAAAGTATTGATTTTCTACATATTAGTAATTTCTAAGAGAGAGAGAGAGAGAGAGAGAGAGAGAGATTGAATGAGAGAGTGTTGAGCATCAGCTCGAGTCTGATCATTGAGAGAGTGAGGGAATATAAGTTAGTTTTGAACCGTTGTTTGCAATGTATTTCATTGATATCCCCTTTTGCTACTAAAACATTAAATGAATATTTTTCGCGATTGCGATCCCCATTCACTTCTCATAAGTTTGTCATATGCGCACTCATACATACATTATATATATATATATATTACTATTATAATACCAACAATATACAGTTTATATATATATATATATATATATAATTTCTAAGGTATACATATATAAATTTATATATTTATACTGTATATAGTAATACATACATTTGGTTAAACTTTTTTCCTCTCTATTTGAGAAAACAGTCATATCCTTAACCATTGACACAAAGAGAGAGAGAGAGAGAGAGAGAAAAAGAGAGAGCGAAATATTGAGAAAGAAATGCAAACTAAAAGATTGCTTTTGTTGTGTTAAATGTACTGCAAATCTAGCGTTAAGTATCAGCCAATATGTATATTATTGTTGTTATAATAAACATTTTTGCATTTAATACTACTGTATACGATAGCTCTAATTTGTAGAGAAAGAGAGAGAAAAAAAGTTTTTTATATGCCGTTCCCCTCAATCCTTACTAAGTGTTTAATCTAAAATTACCGTATTTTTTGTACGCATATAATGTTATAATAAAAATTCTTTGAACATGAATAAGCTATAGAAAGATTTAAAATAAAAGTTTTTTTTAAAATAAATATAGATTTTTCTTTATTTAGTTATATTTATATATTATACATAAAGTATATTTACTTTTTTATCGTCTTCAATAAGTTATAAAAACGATTTATTTATGTATATTTTATATATTGTTATCAAGATATTAAAATAGGCGTTTTTTATTATTGGCATTTTATTTTATAACTTATAGTTTTCTGACCATATATTAAATATTAAAATAAAATAAAAATAAATAGCATTTTATAGCTGACAAAACATGGATAATATGATGTTAATAGTGAATATGTCATCACAGTCTCGGCTATTGATTTGGTTTTTCCCACACGTTTTCGCCAAAAATGATGATTATTGAAAAACAATGCAAAAATCAATGCGTTTGTCTTTTTTTAATGTGTGAACAATTATTTTAATTATTTCACATTTAAGGGTTAACCCTACAAAAATTATATGCCTAATTACCATTAATGAAATGGTTAATAAGTCATATCACAATTAAAAAATATTTTTAACAATAAAAAAAAATATTAATTTATTATTAATAAATATGTTGAAACTAATATTTAAAACTAAAATTTTATGGTTTCAAAAAAAATAATTAATAAAAATTGTAATTTTATTCAAAGTAAATGTAATAATATTGATAAATATTATTTTTGACAAAATAAAATGAATTTTAAAAAATAACTTTGAAATTGATTTTAATTGACTTATGTTGTCGTCTTAGGAGTTTATAATTTTATATAATATAACTCATATCAAAAAGTTTATATAATATATATGAACTAAGCATTCATATTGTTTAAACAAAAAGTTAAATGTCATTACAAATTGAAAAATAAGAAATGAGATAAAAAAACTATTGGCTATAGATTTTGTTACACACATTAAAAACATTTTGATTTTTCACAATAAAGTGTGTGAATATTGAATTTAAATATTAAAACTGCATTCAAAGTTCATATGTTTATATATATATAAATCTAAACATATACTGTATTTGTTGCAATATTAAAAAAGACTTGTATTTTGAATAAATTATATAAATTTATATATATAAATTTTTATATATTGGTTCATATTTATATAAAAATTTATATAAATAATATTGAATATCTGTATTACAGTATACTGTATGTAAACACAACTAAAGCTTTGGATACAATGTGTATATGTATTTGAGTGATGTCTATATATTCATAAACATAGTGTGTGTTTTGTATTGAATACTGTTTCATAGGTCTATCCTATCTATCTATGAAAACCTAAAATTTATGTTTTTGGATATTTGAAGCTTTAATGTATTCAAATGAATGAATTTTCTCTATTGATCTGAATATTAAATTTGTTTGAAAAATAATGTTTTTAGTGACGTAGACCACCCCTAACCCATTGGCTTTAATACTATTATATAAGTTAAAGGCATCGCTTTCAGCACATGTATGTATAAAACTGATAGATATAGTAGTCTAATGCTTGTGTGACTGACTGTGCAAATCATTTGAGACATCCGTACATTTATTTACTATTTTCTCATTTAAAATAAATACTTGTAAACGGTTTTGTGTTTAAGTACTGTTAGATTTGCATGCAATATATGTATATATATACATAGATAATATATATATACTTTATATATCATATATATTGATATAATATAAGTCGTAAATATAAAATAGCACAATTTGATACTGCAAATTAAAACAAATGATAAAAGTATATAACCAGATATCTGTTAGCAATAATAGATTTTTTCTCGAAATATATGTATAAAAAGAAAATAATAATAATAGTATTATGAAAACTTTTTTTAATATAAGTTATCTATTTTTATTGTTTATAAAAATAATTTATGTAAAATAATTGTGTGTTTTTTAGAGGACTGGTAGACTAAGTTACGCCACTATTGAGAGATAGTAAAATAAAAAAACTGTTTGATAGAAATGGAAATGAAGTTTGGTTTGAATGGAGTGTTGTTTCAATCGAGTGATGGCTTTGTTTTGTGATCTTTGGATGCATTTTGCTCTTCATCTTCATCTCCTTCTTATGCTAATTAGTTGTACTGTTTTTTGCTAATAATAAGGACTTCATTGCCTTTCCATTAATGACAGTCATAGTCAGTGCATACATACAAATATATACACACAAAGACAGGGAACACCGTTAATGGTAATTGCTTTTTATGCCTGTGTTCTATACTGCCTGTGCCCTCACTACTGATTATTGGCTGTAATTATATTTCGGTTCATTCGCTCATTCATTTCTCATCACTCACTCATACTCTCTTACTCTCTCTCTCTCTCTCTCTCTCTCTCTGCCTAATATAAACATCATATACAATACAATACACATTTGAATTTTTTTTACTAAATTAATATATATTTATATTAAGATATTTTTGCTAACAAATGCAAATGATTTGGCGTTCAAAACAAAGGCTTATGCCTTTCATATCCCGATTCCCTTAACAATGAACTTAGTGTCAACTTTTTTCTTAATATTATAATGATCTCTACTTTCATTTATTTGTTAAAACATACACTCAATTATTGCATCGTATATATATATATATATATATATATACATATAATAATAATAAGTTTGAAAAGTGAGAGTACAGTATATCATTTATATATATGTATGATATATTTGCATGTGTTTTCATATGAGTAAAGCCAATGTTAGAAAAAAATATATAAAGTATATTATTATTATTATTATTATATTTTTAACTATTTTTCCATAGAAATTATTCTTATGTTTTCAAATATATGAGTTAATTATGAACTCAAATATTAGACATCGAGAAGGAGTTTAACGAATCGCTAATCATTAGGACGTGGGTGTCGTTAATATCAAATAATAAAAATAGTTGTCTTTATATATTAATATATTAATAATTTTGAAATGATTTGTCGTCCCTTAAAAATATAAATTATAAAGACTAGATAGTACTGTAATAAAAAATATATTAGACAAAAAATAATGATTTTTCATTTATTTAAACATTATATTTTAATAGTCATCATCAAATAGATATATATATATATATAAAATCACTTGTCAATTAAATATAATTGCATTTCAAAAATATATATAATTATTGGATCTAATAGATGAGACAGCAAACTTATTTAAATTACTATTAAATAATAACATTATTGTGCGCACCCAACTATTAAACTTTTCTTAATAACATGTCTTCACAATTTTGTACATTTATTTTTATTTTATTGTTTTTTGTAGCAAAATTATATTATGATTAAAGTGATATATATATATATATATATTGATATAAAACATGAGAAAAAAATTATTGTAATATTATATATCTATTATATGCACATATAATCTCTTCACTCAACTCGTGACTACTCTTTAAGTGTTTTGGTGTTTAATTCAATACATATGGAGTACTCGTAATAATAATAATAATATTGTTTTTTATTTATTTTGTTATGTTTTGTCTCAACACAACATTATTTTGAAACATTATTGCATTTTTAGATACTATTTGCACAGAGAAAACAAGCAATAGATAAATTTAAGTTGAATTAAAAATAAGTTTTTTGTTTATCAAATGAATTATAATAATACATTTGATATTAATTTAAATATATGATTAAACAAATGATTTTTTAAATTTTAAGTATTTTTCTTTGAAAAAACTGTAAGAAAAGTTTGACTATAAATTTAATTTTCTTTACTATTATTAAATAAAGTAATCATTTTTAAAAAACTAGTTATTCATTAGTCAAAAATTGAATTTATTTATATTGTATTATCTATTATATAATTGTTTTTATGAATAGTAGTAAAATTGGGGGTAAAAATGGGTAATTTAAAACTGTTATTTGTGTAACCCCTTTGAGTTGATAATAAATAACTTTAAGAGAGACACAACATTAAATATATTGTTAGCCAAGTAATACATTAGCCAATGTTTTTGCCAAATAGATTGCCATTAAATGTACGGATAGATTAAAATTCATATTTATTACATAAGAAAAAGAAAAAACAAAAATAAAATACACAAATGAATTCAATTTAAATAGTCATTCAATGGAAATATAGTTAAATGAGAGAAAAAATTTATGAATAATGAAAGGAATAAATAGAAAATCAATTTTTAAGAGAAAACACATTTCAAAATGTTATATAAATTTAGTTATATATATATATTAATATTAATAATGTTAAATATGTCTATATATTGGTAAAGACATGGAAAGTGAAAAAACATTAAAAATTATTTTGCCGTAGATTTGTATTTGCATTTAAATGTTAATCCATTTAAATATTAAAAATTTCTTTCTCTCTCTCTCTCTCTCTCTCTTCTCTTTTATTGTTGATATCAATACAGATGTTCTTTACGACAAAGCGAACAAAATTATGATATAAAATACATAACAAATATATATTATATATAAATGTTGTCTTCATATCTCATAACAAAATTTTACAACAAAAACCATTAAAATTATTATTTTCTGTACGTTTTTATGATTATTATTGATATGTAAAGAATTTTATTGGCGCTTAAATGGCATAAAATTTCATTTTTTGATTTGCACTAACACTAAATACACACAAACACAGACACACACACACACACAGACACACACACACAAACATACACACATTTATACACACATTTATACACACTATGTGTTTTGTATGTATTGATTACATAAATGTGTTCACAATGTCTCACAAGAGTTTTTTTTATTTAAAATGTTTGATAAAAATAATAACAATAATAACATTAAAAATTATTTGTAATAAATGCAGTTTTCTTTAAACATGAAATTATTTAATTTAATGTAAGAATATTTACTACATTTACCAACAAAACTATTACTAATCATTGGTTGACTTGAATTATACTGTAATATGTTTCCTATTTAATAGTATAAAGCATGCTATATATGATATGAGTAACAAACATGGATTTTTGTTATAAACAAAACTAATATTAATATGATTACACAAATATCTATATCTAATAAATATATGAATATATTTTTAGATTCAAATTTCATTTCACATTTTACTAGAAATCAATATTTTTCATTAGTATTTAGTATTTTACTTATGCGTGGAATTATAATTCATTTTATTTATATTCTCTCTCTCTCTCTCTCTCTCTATATATATATATATATATATATATATATATATATATTTGTGTATTAAATAAGTTTTGTTACTCATTATTCTTTATATATATGATTAAAATAGTTAAAGGCATTGAATCTAATGGTACCGGTATTGCTTGGAAGGGAAAAGGAGAGCAAAAAAGATGTGGGTTTTTATAGTATGTATCCGTAGACAAAAAATAGCTAAAACTAATCTCAGATGACTTTATTTTACAATTCTTGCATTACTCAAACCATGTATTGGCATCACTACATAACTACTAGAGAGTAAGTGTTTGCCTACCAATGCTCGCCTCTCTCTCTCTCTTTCTTCTCTCACTCACTCACTCACTCACACTCCCTTTCATTCACTTATTTATTTACTCACTCACTCACTCACTGACTATTTACTAGTACTACCTGTAGATCTCTAACACTTTAGCACTCAATCACTGTAGGGATTTGGCTTTTGAGGCAATTTTTTGCATTACTTATACTCACACTATTTGCAAGTCTTATTCAATCAATTTTATTGTCAATCATTCAATTGTTTGTTAAATTTATGTATTGTTGAAAATCAGTTAAGAATTGCATTTAAAATTAGATTTGAAATATTGAAGTAAACATTGTTTTCACTCAATTGTTATATTCTTTTAAATTTCATTATCTTTATATAAGTTTTTATTTTTATATGACTATTGAATAAAATAGATGTATTGTTTTGTACTTAATCTATTCAAAATCAATAAATCAAACTGTATTTTCAAATAGTATTTTATTTAAAAAGCATAGTTTCAGGGATTCATTTATTTGCAATTTATTTGTTGTGACATTTCTATAAAGAAAATGGCTAATCCGGAGTTTACGCACATTAAAAAAAATTGATTTTTTTCAACAGATAATTGTTAATTATGATCTAAAAAGCATATATCCATCAAAATTATTGCGCGGAAACACCTAAAACCTAACTAAAATCTAATCTAAATACCTGAGCTCTCATAACATAATTCTACACTAATTATAAATAAAATAATATTAAACAAACATAAAGCGCGTGAATATAATTAACATTTATAACATTGATAATAAAATAGTATTATTGTCATTTCTTTATAATACTTTTAAAAACACTAGTTGTCCATGCGGAACATATAACCATCTAATTTTATAGAATTTATAAATTAATTGAACCACAATAATAATGATTTTAAAACATAAATCGAATATATGAATGTTATTTAACGTGACAAACACTGATTCCGTAACCCAAGTACTGTATAGATTAGGTTAGGTTACCATTGAAAATTAGGTTAGGTTGCGGATCGAACACCAGGTTAGGTAACGCGACAAACACTGATTCCGTAACCCAAGTACTGTATAAATTAGGTTAGGTTACCATTGAAAATTAGGTTAGGTTGCGGTTCGAACACCAGGTTAGGTAACGCGACAAACACTGATTCCGTAACCCAAGTACTGTATAAATTAGGTTAGGTTACCATTGAAAATTAGGTTAGGTTGCGGATCGAACGCCAGGTTAGGTAACGCGACAAACACTGATTCCGTAAACCAAGTACTGTATAAATTAGGTTAGGTTACCATTGAAAATTAGGTTAGGTTGCGGATCGAACACCAGGTTAGGTAACGCGACAAACACTGATTCCGTAACCCAAGTACTGTATAAATTAGGTTAGGTTACCATTGAAAATTAGGTTAGGTTGCGGATCGAACACCAGGTTAGGTAACGCGACAAACACTGATTCCGTAACCCAAGTACTGTATAAATTAGGTTAGGTTACCATTGAAAATTAGGTTAGGTTGCGGTTCGAACACCAGGTTAGGTAACGCGACAAACACTGATTCCGTAACCCAAGTACTGTATAAATTAGGTTAGGTTACCATTGAAAATTAGGTTAGGTTGCGGATCGAACACCAGGTTAGGTAACGCGACAAACACTGATTCCGTAACCCAAGTACTGTATAAATTAGGTTAGGTTAGGTTAGGTTCAAAATTGAAATAACATTGCTTTAAATTAAAATTGAAAATATATCAATAATTTTTTGGGTTTGTATTAAAATATTGTTTTTGAGGAAATGTGACAGACATACAAAAATCCAGAGATTATTATCTTAAAGTATTATCTTGATAGTCATTGACAACAATATTATTTTATTAGTTATTATAAATGTTTATATAGATCTCGCGCTTTACAATTGATTAATATTAACTTTTTTATAATTAGTGTATAATTATGTTATGAGAGCTCAGGTATTTAAATTAGATTTTAGTTGGGATTTAGGTGTTTCCGCGCAATAATTTTGATGGATATATGTTTATTAGGTACTAATTAACTAATTTCTGTTGAAAAAAATCAATTTTTTCTAATGTGCGTAAACTCCGGATAGGCCAAGAAAATTAATTTATCGATTCTTATATTTATTTATGATTATTGGAATCCAATTGTCATATTAAATGTCATAAAAAATAGAAATATTTTTTTTTGATAATACAATATTTTTTTAGATAAACTTCTTAAGTCATAAATTTTATATTAATGCATAACTTTGTATTTTTTATTTTAATTTAAAATTATCTACATATGAAAATATTTATTATAAATAACTAAAAACTAATATCAAAGTAAATCAATATGAAAAATATATAAATATTATTGTATTTTGAGAAATATATTATAACAAATAAAAAACATACGAATTTGAGTTGTATTCACAATACCTTATCGATCGGCTATCGGTTAGGAGAATGTCATGCATTTTGTCGATAATCAATATTTTTGATTAGTTTGGTTCAAACTATATGTTTGATCCGTTTTCCTAAATGTTTGCTTTTGTTGTCATACATAAGCCGCACGAAGCATACCTGCAATGACTAAAAGCAGGTTTTTGTTTCAAAATAAAATATATTGTTATTTATTTTATTTAAACAACAAATATAATACTATTTTTAGAAGATTGCTTAATTTCTATTTGTTAATATTCAAATTAAATTTCAATAGAAATTTATTTATTCAATGATTAAGCTTATTTGTAAACATAATATCTTTGAAATTTTATGATTTATTTTTGTTTTATTTTTAGAAAAATCTATTAAAAGTGCCATTTTATATATAGTTTATTTAATAATTTTTATCTTAAAGATTAATTTATAGAAATATTTAGAAATTTATTGGTTGTCTGTGTATGTGTGTGTGTGTATGTGTTATCAATTTTAATTTATATTGATAAATAAAATCTTTGTTCACCTATAATACTAATAGCAAACAGAGGTCAATACAATATTGAACATTAAAAAAAATAATTCAACATAAAATCTAAAATTTTTATCAAATATAAATTGTTTATTAAAAATAAAATGAGAAATTTAATCTGAAATATTGAAGTCAAGAAAATAGAAAGTGTGCACAAAATAACATAGTATTTGACATAAACTTTAAATAATAAATGAAAACTTTAAAGTTTTAAACTAACAGACAGATAGGTTAGATGTTATATATAATATATTGGTATATATTTATTATAGTATATATATATAACAGTACAGTATTTTTGGTATATATAATAAAAATATGAAAAATTCTTTATTCATTTGGTGTGTAATCGAGTTGAGCGCCGATCGATCACTTGGTCTCTCTCGACATATAATTGTGGCCATCGATCATATGATCAATTGAGGAACTGATTGATTCAACCGTTTGCATATATATGTGTACCACACATACACATATATATATATATGATAAGCGGTGATAGGAAGAGGTGGCCAACAAATGTTCAAAGATTACTATTGGTGTCAAAGCACTCAATCAGTAATCACATGTCGATCCAGTTTTTTTATATAACTGATAAAAAAAGAGTTTCTTCACTCATTATAATACTCTATTCCCTGATGTTGAGTGTCTGTCCCCTCTCTATCATCGCATGATATTTCAAGTATCGAACAGATTGTCGTCGTTGAAGAAGAAGTAGGAGAAGAAGGATAAGAGTACCACAATTGCACTCAATTGTCAACCGATTTGTGACACAATTTTTTGGTGTTTTTGTTGCTCTTTTAGTACTCTTTATTATAAATACAAATAAACTGAATGTTGAGTGTCTGTTGCAAAGAAAAAGTTTAGCAAAATATTATTGCTTTTGAACACAAAGCAAATGTGTTTCTCTTTGAGTGCAACTGTGCTTCAATTGTAACCGTTTTGTATGAATCGTAATGTTGTTTCCCTTATGTCTTATTACTCAATACATTGGCACCACTTTATTCAGTATATGCACTGAATTCAGAAGTATATAAGATATATATAATATTTATGTATATATAAAATTGTGGTATTTTTGATGGGAACCGGTATGTTGTCATTCTTTGCATACATAAACACAGCACCAGATTGTCTGTGCAGTTATCAAACGATTCAATGGTGTCTATGGCTTATATGACAGTCAGTATATTAGCCATAGCCGTTGCACTGGTAGACAATCACACCTCTCTCTCTCTCTAACATATTTATCGATTGATTTTTCAGTGATGTATTGAAAGGAAAAATTGGGAAAAGCATTGCCTCTCAAAAGCAATAATGGATTTCTCTTTTTCGATAACTGCCTGGGCGGCGTGTTATCAACTAAGATTCGTAACTTGCGTGCACTTAACTCCTCACTTAAGTGAAATCCTGTGTTATAAAACATTTTAGCAAGTTAGGTTTACGGGTAAGTTAGGAGAGGACTTAAGTATACAAAACTGGTTTTTAGGTGAAAAGTGTGTTAAGAAAACAAGTTAGTGCTAGAGTTAGGTGTAAAGTTAGGATAGCTTTAACCCAACTTTAGCTATACTTTAACATTGATAGTAATGTTTATTTTATAGTTTAAACTATTTATACTTATAAATTTAATAAAACACTGTATTATTATCACTACAAAAAGAGTTACGTTTGCGTAAAACAAAATATTTTGTAGTAACGCTACTCTATACTTAACTTAAGGAAATCGCAAACGTAAACCTAAGTGTATTCCTTATGATAACACTCACCCCTGAGCTCTCGCTCTATGTGTATATATGTGCTAATCTATACATACCGTTCCCATAGCACTGGTATAGCAATAACCGAACATTCAGTAATCAATTTTATCGACCGAATCGATCGATCGATTGATTTTCTAACGTCAATACACTGTATATGTTTAATGAGTAGATGGCACCGACCCATACCATCATAATATGACATTCCCTTAAATATACACAACACTAAACTCTTGTTGGCGTTCAATTTCATAACAATTATTAGTAATAATATCATATTATTGGTATTATTATTTTATTATATATATTTGTTATATTTTATTGTTGTACTTTCTATTATACTAATAGTAATATTTTCTCATTAATGAAATATTCGATTATTTGCTAATATAAAATAAAATTAATATTTTAATATATAATAAAAACATAAAATGTAATAAATAGTTGTTTGATTTTCAAAAGTTCAATATATGCATAGAAATAATGTAGTATAATACACTGTAATGTACTGTAATGAATAACACATTTATTATACATCACATAAATATATAGCAATTGAAAAATTCAAATAATAAACATTTCATAATAAAATTTCAATACAAAAAATATACTGTATGTACAATCATCGATATTATATTATAATATATTTATAGATATTAATTCAATAGAATATTAAACATAAAATATACATTTAATTTAAATAAAACTAGTTTTTATTTATATTTAAATTAATATATGTAATATTGATATGTTTGTTGTTATAAATGATAACAGTTATTGTTAGATAACATAATAATAATATTGGAAATGATAAGTACTTTCTTTCACTGTCTGTCTCTCTTTCTGTTTTTATTTCATAGTCTCTATCGATATCTATCAGTCTCTCTCCAGTGTCTCTCAAATATGATATAAAATATAATGAAAAGAATAGAATTATTGATAATATAGTAATGATAGCAATAATGACAGGCAATGGGTTGTTGCCATCAAACGGTACACTACTACTCATCAGTGATAATACCAGTAGTAGTGATGCCGATCAATATATAAGTGAAATAAACAGTCGGCACTGCCTATCATCTAATGATAGGGTCTGTCAATATAATCATCACCCAAAACGAGAGCTCTACTTAAACTCAAACACACCGGTATGTATGCCATCACATGGATTGTGTGCAACCACTGCATTGTCATAGAGTCATACACTTTAGACAACAGACAATCTTCAAGTTTAAATCTCTACCATATATTTACAGCACTTATAGTATTGTCACACTTTCACTACACTATATATAAATATAAATATATATATATATATATATATATATATATATATATATATATATATATATATATATATATGTTTGTGTATGTATGTGTTTGTTTGTTTGTGTGTGTATTTGTTTGTATATTTATAAAGTGTTTTTACGCTCGTTTGCAACCATTCAAAGTATTTAATATGATATTAGTTGTATTTAAAGATATGTTAGTAGCACTAAGGGAGCAAAAAACACAACAAATTCACACACAATCAACAATCTCTCGATATATGCATAAATTGTGACCTCACTTTATTTTTTTAACCAAAATATATATATATATAATTGACAATCGATTATATAAACTAAGTATAACATATAGCTATAATATCTTTGTTATTAAAAAAATTGAATACATATTAGGTTTACTAAAAAATAAGTATTTTTCTAAACATAGAAATGACAACACTTTTGCTAAACAAATAAAATCTATGTCTAAAACAATAAATTTGATATTATTTGTTATTTATAAAGTAACAGAATCTTAATATTATATAAAGTATTGTATAGCTTATTAAAACATAAGTTGACTGTAAAGAGAGATACCTTTTTTAGGTTAATGCTTTAAATATATGGTTATAGTGACGATAGGAAAATAAAATAGTTAAAATATATACATAATATAATAATAAGTTAATAATACTGTAGTACCGTTCACTACACATATAGGTGGGGGAACAGTATTGGTAGCCATACAATCGACAGACATAATAGTTATCCTAATCACATAAAAAGCCTAACGTTGTTAATATTATAATAATAATGGTCGGAACCAAACATTTTTAATATTGATTACTATATTGTTATGTAATTTTCTCTTCTGGACTTTAATCACTTTTTTACTGTTCATCAACTTTTGGCACTTTGTGTTCATTATCTGTGATATATATGTGTAGGCAATGAGTGAATTAGTGTATAACCAGAGTATATATTGTATATAATAGCAATATATTTAATATATGGTGAATACAAAAACAGAATATTCTGTTATATGACAGACAAATATATTAAATATATATTCAAAACATATACATGTATTAATAGTTTGTATATTAATATGATTTTCCATATCATATATTTATGATTTTTTATCATATATTTATGCAAAAAGACCTTTTAGTGAGAGAGCGACTGAAAAAAAGTTATTTGCAATTAACGTATGAAAAGTATCAGCAATTCATCACCAGAAATGTTTGGTCTTATATATGATATAATGTGTGGCAATAAAGTAATATTGAAATGCCTGGTGTGTATTGACTACGTGTGCCAAAAGAGATTGTCGTTTTAGGTTTTCATGAATTTCCAGTTTGTGCGTGCATTACACGCATCGGTGACACTCAAAATGGGCACAAAAACATATCCATGTAAACCACATAAACCATGTTTCCAATCAATTGTTTGGCACTAATAAATATTTATTTAAAAAATTAATACAAGAAAACTTCTAGAAATTTTCAGAGTAAATGTATCTTTATTTGATTCCCATTATAATCAATGTCTAAATCATTATCTAACATCTAAATGACATACATTTGTGTTGGTTTACCACTTTGTAAACAATTATCCCACTATTGCTTCATACCATAAAAATGTGTGTATGTATGTGTGTGTGTTTATGTGTGGTTATGTGTGTATGTATGTGTATTTTACATCCCGTATGATATGTGATTTGTATGATTGTAGCCGAAAAATATGTTTATATAAATTTATATATATATATATTTATATATATATGTATTATGCGATATATACAGTATATACAGTTTATTTCTATGCACTTAAAGTAAATCTATTGCTTTCACTTCATTTGTTTGTTTGTCTGGCATTTGGATTGTATTTCTCATGTTTTTGATGGCAACGATGGGCTCAGAAACCCAGTGATGAGTTTATGGCTGAAACATTGGTGAGCTTACAGCCCCACAAATGACATTACATATTATATCATTATATATTATATATTATTATGTGTACTCTTATATTATTATACCTCATAAACATCATAAAGTGCTTTTGTATGAGCATCTCATACAAACACAACACACAAACAGCTCTTTGTTTATATATTATATTATAGACATACAGTATATATACACTATTATATATCATTATTTATTACATTATAACATTACTTTTAAATATAAACATTATGTCTTTAGTGAAAAAATAATAAATTAAATAAACTTTTAAACATGTATTTTATAACTGTTTCCCGCTATAATTATAGAGTAATTTACACAAAATTATAAACTGTTACCCGAATCACAAGTAGATTGTAATATAAAGTTTTGAGTAAAAAATGAATAAAGATTTAATATACAGTATATGTTGAACAGGGGGTCCAAATAGACTGAAAGTGATGGCAAACCATCAAACGTATAGCCATTGATTATATTGCTTTTCATGTACTCTAATGGCACTCGGATTTTTAGTTATACCACACAAAACAAACTTTTAAAACATATAGTCTTTTGTTATTTTATTTTAAAAATATTATATTTTATTGGTATTGTAAGCATTCATACACACAATCTAAATATGCATTTTGTCTATACATTTAGATATTAAGTTTTATATTGATATTACCATTCATTGGTATGAGAGAGCCATATGGTTCACAGATATGAGACTTGACTACTCATTTTGCCATCAATTGTATGCATACTATTATTGACAAATATTGTCCAATTTTTATGATATTAGATTTTGAATTACCATTTTTATACGGTTACGATGGGTTACTATACGATTGCACTAATTCTCCATTTACTTCAATACTATGGCTAACAGTTCTCTCATTGCATCCCTTTTCATGCATCCCTTGAGCTCTAAAATCACTTTTATTTTAGTTTCACTATATTTTTATATCGATATAACAATATATTTATATATTGAATAAAAATGTAATAATTTGAATTTATCTTTAAATTGCATAGCAGTATAAAAATATGGGTACAAAATAGTTTTAGACAACATATAAAACAAAGTTACGATAGGTTTATAAAAATAAAACATTCAATAGTATTCAACGACAGTGTATAAAAACAATAGATTAATTTTTTGCATATATTGAGTATTGGTATAACATAAGTTGCCTTTTTATTGGCATAATAGCTATCCTATTGCACTGTCACTGTAATCTTATTTAAAGATATAATAGCCTCAATAGCTAGGGTTTCAATTTAATGGCCCTAAGTTTGTGTGAGTAAAAAGTTGTCATATTATTGTTAAATTTGTTTTGCATTATACTTTATAAATGTAAACACTGTATACATCAAAATCTTGTGATGAATTGGAAATACTTTTAATGTCTGTCTGTCTGACTGTTTGTCTTTCACTCCCATCCCTTCTCTTTTAATGGTTAAGGATATGACATTACTTTTTTGAAATCATACATTAAATTATTGCAATGTATATTCAAATATTTTACATATAAATAATAAAGGGTATACAGTATGCTGATGTACAGTGTACACAATTTCACTTATATATATATATATATATATATATATATATATATAGTAATATACATTATATAGCAAACAATAGCAGCATTTTTTCATTTGTCGTGAAAGGATTTAACTTTGAGATCAGAGGCTAGAAATCAAATTTAAATTTAAAAACATGTTATAGAAGTTTGAAAATAAAAATCATTTATAAAAAAGCACTCGTCTTATAAATACAATACATAAAAATGTGTTTAACTTATTTTAATGCTTTGAATGCATACCTTAACTGATAAGTGCACAAAATCATCCAGTTTTAAGTGATAATCATCAATCAGGACACACATACATAGATACAAACAAACCGGCAAACAATTTAATAAAATTTAACTTAACTCTGTTTAAAATATATGCAATACATTATGAAATGACATATTATTAGATGCGTCAGAAAAATAAATACATAAATATATGTATATTTTTTTGGAAAATAATGTCTTAAGTTATTGAATACTTAGTAAGTGACTGTTGAAACTGTGTTTTTTTGAATGTCCCAAAAATCATTTAAAATATTTTCAAAATAAACAGTTATATACAGTATAGTATAAATTATATAACATAGATATAGATATAACATTTAAATTCAGTTATAACTTTTTTATGTTACTTTCAAACATTATCTAAATTTTCCAATATTGATAAAATAGAAATTTATAGAATTTTATCAATATAATAAGTTTTATGTTAAAACTAAAATACTGTATAAAATTTTCAATAATATAAATGATAATGGATTGAAATATTGATTACTATAAAAGCATGTATTTTATTATTATTATTATTGTTGAATATGGGGTCCAAATAGACATCGAAGTGATGGAAACCTATCAAACATATACTATGTATATATATATATATATATATATACTGTATATATATAGCCATTGATTGTATTTCTTTTTGATGCTCTTTAATGGCACTCGGATTTCAAGAGATGGCACAAAACAAGTGCCGCAAACAAACTTTCAGATAGTTTTTGTTGTTTTTTAAGTTGTTGTTGTAGTCATTGTCGATATTGTTGTTGCTGTTGTTGATGACTGGCACGCATTCATGCCATTTAAATATAACATTCAAAGGTTTTTGATGATTATTATTATAATATTATATGCATTATAAAAATATATAGACATTATTATTATATGATATCTATTGGCGAACCATATGGCCCAGGGATGAGTTAGCTCATTGCCATTGATTTTATGCCCTTTACTATTGACATGTTTTGTCGATGATTAGGATATTGTGATAGAAATATCATTTATATGTTTTATGTATATAGTGATGGTAATATACTCCCTTTTCACTTATTAACAATTTAATTCATTTGCAAACACATCCCAACCCTCATTCATGTATCCCTTGAGCTCTTTTTTAGTTTTTCTTTAAGTTTTTTTTTACTTTTTTTATATAATAATATATTAGATAAAAGTGTAATAATTTGAGTGTTAGCTCTAAATTGCATTTATTTTGCGCTCTCTTTCATATCGATATAAATATGGACACAAATAGTAGAGTTACGCAACATATCTATAAAACATTTCATTGCAATTGAAAGCCAATAGTTATAGACAGTATAATACAATACAATACAAATATATATTGACTATTGGGTTAACATTAGTTGCTTTTTATTGGCAAAATCGCTATCCTATTGCACTGTTATTGCAATCCTATTTAGATCTCAGGAGAGTTCAAGAGCTGGGCTTCAATTAATTGTGAACGAAGAGAAAGAGAGAGCACAGGGCTGATGGCCTAACCATAGTTTGTATATAATCCAAGAATCGATTGATTTATTGATAGTTAATTTGGTAAATGCATCCATGAGTTTCCATAGTGATCAATATATAACGCATCTCCAGTTCCCCCTTTTATACCACATCTGCACGTACTATGCAATAAAACTCCTACAATAAGCGCACATAAAATACATATACAACACATATTGAGTATCTATTTTACTTGTTTTTGATTTCCAATGAATAAACCTAAAACCGACTCCGATTTGTATCGATCTCTCCTCCGGTGCTGTTTTGACTCAACTCTACCGATGATTTAAATGCCATTCCTTTCCCTATTTAATAGGATAAGCCTTTCCTCTATTTTTACTCTTTAATGACTTTTCCTCATCATTTCAAAGGCTATTCATAATTCACACAATATCTCACAACTCTTTTATGAAAACAGTATATACAGTATGTCTCCACACTTTCACATCAATAGTATTGGCCCTCAATATTATGATAGTATAGTCAGTGAGTCAGTCAATGCAAGAATCTCTGAGTCACACAAAACTATTGAAAGACTAAAGAATTTATTCTTTATATACTTATTGAGTGAAAATCTTTGCTTTTTTTATTTAAAAAGTCGTTTTCATTTAACTCATAAATATTTTTTGCCACTCGTCTCTCTCTCTCTCTCTCTCTCTCTCTCTCTCTCTCTCTCTCTCTCTCTCTCTCTCTCTCTCTCTCTCTCTCTCTCTCTCTCTCTCTCTCTTAACACTTAATAGCATCAGTATATAAGTTGACGACAAAACAGTTTTTTTGGTAGCGAAATGTCAAATCTCTTAAATAATTTTTAAAAGATTTGTTTAATATGCTGTACAAAGATATTGATTTTATTAACGAAATGTTAAAGAAATGTTTTACTCATCTGTTGTGACATATTATTGTTAAAATGTATTTTGCATTATATGTAATATTTTGCATAAAATTCTTTCTGATTGACAAAACTAATGAATTGGAAGTACAGTACTATTTCTCTCATTCTCTCTCATACTCTCTTATACTCTCTCATACTCTCTCACACTCTCTCATACTCTCTCACACTCTCTCATACTCTCTCATACTCTCTCACACTCTCTCACACTCTCTCATACTCTCTCACACTCTCTCATACTCTCTTTCTTTTTTCTCTGATATATAAATTTATATATATTTGTAAGCATTTTGTCAGTCAAACAGATTGCTTTAAAATAGATTTTTCACTCTTTTCACTGAATTAACAGTCAAATTGATATATTATTTTTCTTTGCTTTTCATTTCCAATACTTTTATAATATGACTACAAATTAATAAGCGTTTGGATTATTTGAAAGCAGAAACAGTGTGTGTTTTGAGTCAAAAATATTTTGCACTGAAAATGAAATTTCTTATGGATTTTCTGCTCCATTCAAATGTTAAATAATATAAATCAATAAAAGATTTTTTTATTTCATTTGTTGAGAAAAGTTTTGTTTTCGGATTTAAATGAAATGAGAGGCGAAAAATCAAATGCAAAATCAAAACATATTATAGAAAATTGAAAAATAAAATGTATTTTGTATTTAAGTATTTGTGTCTAATACATACACACAAAAATAATTTATACATTCAGTAGATATAAATTGTTGAACTTTTCAAATGCATTGATTGTAAAAGCATTAGTTATTATAAATTAATACTAATTATAACTGAAACATAGTTTTCAATTGAAAATATTAAATTCACATGCAATATATAAAACAAATATTGAAAATTAAATAAAAGCTAAATTTTCTAAAACATTACATTAATAATAAAATATAGTTATATATTATATAAATATAACAATATTTTCTACTCTTTTTGATAGTTTTAGTGTAAAAAATTATCAAATTATATATTTCTATATTTCAATCGTTGCCTGAATTTTAAAACAATTTTTTTATAATTTATATAATTTATGTAATTTATTCCTCTCTATTCTCTCATCTAATAATAAATTTTTATAATATTAAATATTTTGTAACAATAAATATAATAACATTTACAAATAGTTTATTTCCATAGAATTTATTTATATTGCTATTACACTAAATCATAATTTCTAGTCTACTACTAAATATTGTTACGATATATACGGCAAAAATACAAAAAAAAAAGTTTTTATTTTGCTGTTGTTTTTGCTATATATTTGCAAAAAGTCGTAAAATGTAATTACTCTGAATTATTATTATATCATTTCTTCATTTCATTTAATTTAATATATTTCATTTGCTATCTTTGAATAAAAATACTAAATTATAATAATAGTAATAATAATAATAATAATAATAATCTATAGTTTTTTGTTTGTGTACTAAATATGTATACATATATATTGTTTATATAAAAACATTTTGTCTTTATTTATCTATTTAAATATGATTTTGTTAGGATTGCCAGACTTATAAATAATATTAACGTCACATATATTACATGTTTGTATTCAATTTGCTATAAATTTGTGTGTTTTATCAGTTTTTATATCCATACATATGTTGTGTGTGTTTTTTGGTTTGTTAGTATCACTATTTGTCTAACACTAAGAAATGGTATCTTTATTGGTTTGAGTCAAACACAACACAACATATAAATAAAGTTTTCTCTGTGTTATTCAATTGACCCCCAAAAGCACATCCCATTTCTACTGTTGAATAAAGTGAACATTCAGTGATTGTTTGGCTATCAGTTAACCTTTGAAGCTAACTGTCCCCACATATATATAAACTACAGACACGACACTATGAAGTAATCAAATAAGAAGTTCACATTTAAAGCCATCAATAATGGTCTCGCCTTTCAGTAATATTGTGTCGATAATAGACTCGAATAACTGCTGCAAAAAGCTATTGATTTAATCGATTTTTGTGTTTTTCACATCACATTTAATGAAAAGTTTTAGTTTTATTATTATTGCCCATATATTGTATATATTTATATACAATTTCCAAACACTAATCATTGAATTAAAAGTTTTATTGTATGGGAAAAGTCTCCGTTATTTTTAGTGCTTTTCCGAAGCAAACAATTTTTGTGTTCATTTCATTTCATTTGCAAATTTAATTAAACAAAAACTTAATGTTTATTTCAATTTTTATTATTGAATTTCAAACCCGTAAAACACTGCTATCGCTTAATATATTATATCCCAGTCGTCATAAAGTGCATTGAATTTAATGCCAGAAATATATATGTTTTGTCAAAAATTTATGCTAAATTTTAAGCAATGTTTTTGTTATTAAATGCGATTATATCGACAAAACCAGAGAAATAGCTGAAAGATAGATAGATAGATTGATAGAGAGAGAGAGAGAGAGAGAGAGAGAGAGAGAGAGAGAGAGAGAGAGAGAGAGAGAGAGAGAGAGACTAAGCTAATAGAGAGATATACGGTATATATTATAGCAAACTTATAATTGCTGGCCATATGTTATGTAAGCTTAGATATTGAGCTAATAATAATAATAATTATTATCATTAACGGTGTCGACTATTTTGATATAATTTCCTATTTTAATAAAAGCTTTGCCTCCATAGCGAAGGCAAACAACACATAAATATTGTGTCGTTTTTATTAACAAATACAGTCGATAACTGATTATAATAACACAAAGCTATTGATTTTATATTCACTAATTCTAAAAAAATTGTACATTAATTTTATAATGTAAACCTTGACATTTATGTTATAATATAATGCTTTTAAAAAATAAGATTTAGTAAATGATTATATAAATTAAGATAAAACAGTTAAGTTAAATGAATTATCATTAGTTGATATGATTAGACATAGGCTGTAATGGTTTTGCCAATCAATTTGTTTTTGCCGTTTGAAAGACAAACACGAATTGGCGACAGTTTTATTGAACTTTTGAGTTAAGGTAATAAAATTGATTGCATCGACTGTTTGCCGGTTGATGTTTATAGATGTGATGCCAAACAATTGTCAACCATTGTTGTCAATAAGCAATTAGCATCAATGTCTTGAGCCCTTTACCCCAAAACTCTTGCATCTATTGATCTTCATTGTCAGCTTACTCTTACTCTCTCTCTCTCTCTCTCTCTCTCTCTCTCTCTCTCTCTCTCTCTCTCTCTCTCTCTCTCTCTCTCTCTCTCTCTCTCTGTATGTGTAATATATATCATTGATTGTCTCACTCATTGTCTCTCATCCCTAACCCCTAACTGTAAGCCCTCTCATCCATTGCTTTAATACATTTTTTATTAAGTTAGCTATAAATTATCGCAAACCAATTATTGTTAAAATAGAGCTCTAAGAATGTCATTCAAATGATATATACAAAGAGCCGCACAAAACCATTACTATAAGACTCCGACAAATCTATTGATATATAATATATATAAGTCTTTGTAAATCCATTTCTCTTCAATTTTTTGTCACTTGTTTTCTATCTATTATCGATGCTTTCAATTGCTATTTATAAACATTGTATTTATATTTATTTGTTAAGTAAAAAATAAAATAAGTTTTATATTTAGCGTTTGCTTCATATACATGCACTCTCTCGTGTTAATGTTATGTTTATTATTAGTGTTTATTTTAATTAAATAAATATAATGTATTTTGGATAATAAAATTTTAATTACAAATATTTTGATACAATCAAATCAATATATGTGTTCGTGATATTGATTATGAGAAAAACTAAGCAAAAATATTCTCTGTGCTAATGATTATTAAATATATAGCAATCATAATGATTATTATAAAAGTATTTTTTGTTATTGTTGTTGCGTTGAAATCAATTTAATACATAAAATTATTGGTAAACTAATAATTAGTATAAATATAACACAATAATAATAGTTAATTGATTTTTGTTATATACAAAGTTTATTTAATAAAAAGAAAAATAAAGAAAGAGAGATAAAGTCAGACAGAAAAAGTTTTTTATATATAGTAATAGATATATAATTATCTATATTTAATTTTATTTTAATGTACATATTTGAAATAAAATTAATTTAGATTTTTTAAAGCTATTTATTAGCCCCAAAAATAATCAGAAAAAGTAGATTTTTAAATAATTAGAAATTAGAAAAAATAAATATTAGTTAAAAACCCATAAATACTAAAAGATTTTATTTGGTGAGTATTTACTAGCGATACTAAAACTATTATAGGAAATGAATAGTCTTAACGTTTTTCTCATTTCCTAATTTTTTAAAATTAGTCAAAGATTTTCAAAATATATATATATATATATACTATATATTTTATACTATACTATAATATCATACACTATCATTAAAAACAAGTTGAAAATAAATAATTCATTTGCACTGTATTTTTATAAGAAAAATTGAAAAGTTTTTAATGAAATCTAATTAAGAAAATCAATTTTCATTATAAAATTTTTTTTGGCAAACTCTCTCTCTCTCTCTCTCTCTCTCTCTCTCTCTCTCGAAATGAATTGATTTTTAGATAATCAGTATTTTATTATCCCTTTTTAAAAATGAAATCAACTTAATTTATAATATATGAATTCACATATATTTTAATAATAATTATATATAAATAAACATATACTGTATATACTGTAATGCTATACATTCGTACTATGAATTAAATCGATGAATCTTTTTCTCTATCGCTCACAAACATCACATTATATTATAGTTATACATAATATTTCAATACTAATTAAATTAATAGCTAAAGTTATATATTAAAAATATTTTTGAAAATACATAAAATGAAAATGTAATTTTGGAAATAATTGGAAAATTACAATTATTTTTTTTGTTTGATAAAAAATTGTTTGAATTATTTTGCTGGCGATAATAACAACAAAAAATATTGTTTAAAATAATAACTGAATAATAAAAACGAGAATATAATTATTGGGTAAAAATGATATTTTTATTGATTTGACATTTAAATAATTAATTGGTTATAATTTATATATAAATATATAATATATTATCTGCTTATATACACATATAGACTGTGTGTGAGTAACATAATTGCAAAACTAGTTACTGATGTGACTAATGTCTGATTATTTCATTGAAATAATTTAAGTCAATCATTAGTTTGCAAAATGTGTTTTTCATTCAATTTTTTCGATACCAATTAATTTTATTTTTTATCGTTTAGAAAAAATCATATTAATATTAAATATATATATATATATATATATTGTAATCAAATGTGAAAATATTAATATATTATACTATACTATGTTTTTGTAATTTATGATGTATTTTATTCATTGGTTTACATAATGGGTGTCTATAATTAAAAATATAAATCTATAAATTTTATTTTATACATTAAAATAAAGGCAGTGCGGCGCTAATAAAAAATGGTCAAATAATTTTTTAAACATTATAATACAATGTATGTATATATAAATTGATCTTAAATTAGAAATACCATTTAATTATAGACTAAAAAAATTAATTGTATTATACATAGTAATTAAAACAATCTATCGGCTATTGTTTATTCGGCACATAAATAAATATATAATTATATTATATTTGGTGTATGTGTGTGGTGTCCCTCACTTTGATTGCTTTGTTTATTAATAAATTATTTTTTATTGAAAAAATTCAATTGAATTTACATAATATTATTCCACACTCTTTGTAATGCTATTATTCAAAGTCAGGTTTGGCTTAAAAATATTTTTAAAAATAAATATAGTGAATATATTTCATTAAGTTATGGTTGCTTACCCCATAATAAAAATATATTTATAATTTTCTCTTTATTTTTAATAAATAACACAAAAAAACTGATTTTAAAAGGATATATTTTACTCATTAAATTAAATGAATACATTTGTGTTGTTATTTTTTCTAAAGATTTTTAAATATATACTTATATAAAAACAAAACTAGCAATAAGTGAATAATAATAATAATAATAATAATTTCATAATATTAAAAATTATATAAAATAAAGCATTTGTAAAGACCAGATGGGAGGCATCTTTACTAATCAAGTGTTGCTTAATTTAGTATCGATTTTTTGATACTAAAAATGAAAGAATGAAAGCATAAAATATTAATAATTTTCAAACAGTCTATACATCCAAACGTGTAAAGTATATCACATATAAAATATCTATACAATACATATCATCATATGCTGTATATACTGTATATATATATTATATTAGTTATACAAAAATTTATACTTGATTTTATCATTTTTGTTATATTTATACCAACAAAAAATCAATAAATCAGAAAGTTAAATATTTGTTGTATTTTTATAGTTTTCAAATAAACAAATTATTGAATTACAATATTTTGAGTATAATTTTGTATATTTAAAACTAAATCTCTTCTATAAACACCATTTCTAGTACTATAATATTAAGTAATTTGCGAGAAATTCAATCAATAATTATATACTCTATAATGTGTTTTATTATTATTATGCCTTTAAAAGTAATATGTCTGCACAATATATTATATTGTATAATATAATACACATATATATATATATATATATATATATATATATATATATAAGAGCCCAATGGATGACTGTCATGTAATATTACATCTAAATTAAGATTTTCTCTCTCAGTTGTGTTGTTATGTTTGCCATTAAAGTCAATTTTAAATCTCATAATTAGTTAGTTATAGCAGACAATCATCAGATGGACGTAATGGACATGTATATCAACATTACACAATAGTTGTCTGTATATACTGTTTATACATTATGTAGTGAAATTGACTGAACTTTTTGCACATTAGCTCTTTGCACATACAGTTTGGCACAACAAAAGCACCAAAAGCTGTTCATTTGCAGGCAATACAGTCTCACATTTTTGATGCCCTATCCATATATATATATATGTATGTATATGGCTCTAATGATGATTAATATTACACTTTTGCTGTTTTAGTAACCAATCGAAATAATATATAGATATTAATATATATATATATATATGATTTGCACACATGAATTGTATGCATATATTTCTAATTATTGTTTCATTTTGATCCATACATCACAGCTAGTCTCACATATAGATATTTCTCTCTCTCTCTCTCTCTCTCTCTCTCTCTCTCTCTCTCTCAGTTGCAGTGTATAATCCCATAGGGAGTTAGTATGTGCTCATCAGTTACACAACATAAACACAACTACATTTGCATCTCATATTTGTAGGTATGGATCAAACAAATGACTACTTATTTGTACTCAACGATCATTGCAGTTGTTATGTCTTTATTTGTGTTTAAGAATTTGTACGAATAAAGTCTTAGACACAGAATATTCTTGTCATTTATATATATATAAAACTAAACCGAATTTTTTTGTCACATTTTTCACAATTGAATGATTCTTAACTCTTAAGATTTGATGAATTTAGCAAAATATTGTTTAATTATATTATTATTTTATTTTATAGATGTATTTTCTAGTAATATCTAGTAATTTAATAAATATATTCAATTTGTTCACATACTATATATAATCATTTCTAAATCAATAATCGTTAAGATTTAAGCGATTCAATTGAATCACTTTCTCAATCTATTTCTATATTACTTTATATTTGATGATATAATGTGAACATCAGTTCAATAATAATAATATCCATTTGAATTGTGATTGCATACAATATCTCTTTTGTTTTTATTTTGTTATTATATTTGCTTTTATTTAATGTTTTAGTTTTGTAATCATTTACTATATTTCATATATAGTTATATATATATATATATATATATATATATATATATATTTATGCTAAAGGATTAAACTTTGATAACTGAAAACAGAAACAATTGAAGCAAACAATGAGATTTCGGAGTGTTTTTATCGAGTGATTGCCATTTCGGGTGCATTTGAGTCTCGACTCCCATTATATTACATTCATTACTATAAGTGATTCATTGAAAATACTTTGTCTTGATTTGACTCAACTCTCCACACAAAACATAGCCATAACTACCATAACATATACACAATATATTATCCTTTTGGCACAACTGGCACACACACACACACACACACACACACACACACACACACACATACATACATACATACATACATACATACATACATACATACATACATACACACACACACACACATTGACTGACATATCCCAAAATTGGATTGTCTGATAGTTCATGATTTTTTAATTTTTATAGTTTTCTTCTCATCCAATGTCACACTCTATTGGTTAGTCATATAATATAATATATAGAATACTTAGTTTAGTAACTATCAGATAAATAAATTGATATATATATATATATTATTTTGTTTTCACTATTATTAGTTAAATATAACACTTTATTCACTAGACTTTTTCTCTTATTATAACCATTGTACTCAATGTTATACTTGTACTTTTTGCAATAATCTACAGCTTAGCTTAGATTAGATTAGATGCATAAAACTGGATTAAATTTGACACACACACACACACACACACACACACACACACACACACACACACACACACACACACACACACGCATGCATACATACATACACACACACAGACATAAACACAACACATACTGACATTTATTTAAGATATATACTGTGTATACCGTAACTCTATGTTATATTATACGTTAACATATTTATAAATAACTTTAAAAAATTTTAATAATAAAAATATCGTATATGTATTTTGATTTGCATTAGCATTGACTGCTATCTATATAGACTATATTATGCAATATGTTATCAATGCATCAGTAGCTGAAAAACTTGTAGCATAAGTTTATATCAATAAGAAAATAACTGATATTACATTAGCTATGGCAGCACTGGGTGGACCCCCCATTGAACACTCAGCTCATATGCATTCAATATACAGCTCTACTGTTTTGCATATATCTATGATTGCATATCTGCATAAAAGTAACACATATATTGTACGATATATATTATGCATAGATAAATTAAACCATTTTTATAATAAAAGCATATAATAATAATAGTAGTAATCGTATGGAATCCAGAATTTAAAATAATAATTCTCAATATATGTCAAACAATAATACGGTATATACTGTACTTTAACTATAAGAAATATATGCATATTATTATTGTTTAGTTGCCATAAATATATTGCCTTCAAATGCCAGGAGGAAAGAGACTCGTTTGAAATGGTAGTGCCTATGAAACTACTAAGTATTATACAATATATTATTATTATTATTATTATTATTCCTAAAATTATTATTAGTAATCAGTTCATTGCTCAGACAGTTTTTTATGAATTTCTTTCAATAATAATAATAATAATAAATATATAGTGCTTTATACTAAGCTTATCTAATAATATGAAATCCATAATAATAATAAATTAAGATATATTAGAAATATAATGCATCAAACAATTTGGTGAGACTATGGTAGCCCATTACACACGAATAGTCTCATATTATTGTCCATTTATTAGCACAGAGAGAAAGAGAGTTATATTTATATATAGACGGACATATAGGTGGATAGATAGATAAACAGAAAGATAGATAAATAGATAGAGAAGCAAACAATTTGCTGTTAATATAATACACTACGTGTTTGTGTTGTGTGTGTTTGTGTCTCAATTTATACATTATAAACACACAGTAAGTGAATGGCAAAAGTGCTTAAATCTAATTTATTGTTTGTTACAGTGAGAGAAAAATTACACAACAAATAACTTTAACAATAGTCACACAACGACTACCACACAAACAATTTATATTACACATATCAATAAAATATATATCTAAACTACATAAAATGTATAAAAAACTATTTGAACATTGAATGTTGAAAAAAATATAAGGAAAATAATAGAGAAAATAATTTTTTACTACTATTTTTTTGCCATTCAATGCGACAAATTTAATGCTTATAAAATAGTTTATAACAAGAAATAAAGGCTAATGTATTAACAGTGGATACAAAACTATACATTAGATTTTTTTGACGATATTTTTTTAAACAATGAGATAAATAGCAATGAATACATTTCAATAATTTAAAATCTCTATATCTATGTGTATGTGTGTATATAATGTGGTATATTTAATAAACAAATTATTAAAATATTAATTTATTTTGAAATTTAATGCAAAATTTCTCATAAATTATTCATTAGTTTAACTATACATTCAGGTAATTATTATTGAAAAAAGCGGAGGTATTTCTTATTAAATAAATTTTTAACATAAAACTAATTCATTTGGTTTAATATTTCCGTAACCATACCTCTCAAAACTCATGCAATCTCTCTCTCTCTCTCTCTTTCTTTCTTTCTTTCTTTCTTTCCTCTCTCGCATTCCCTTATATAATATAAATCGTCTAATAAAACCATATTTTTAAATGAAAGTTGAAATACTGAGCCTTAAATCAATGGTACCACTCCTCAGACTCGGACATCCCAAGTGGGCATTCATTTACTTTAGTTAAAGTGCACACTAATAACCATATAATTTTTATGCCCAAAAAATTTTGTCTAATAATCTATTGTCTTATTAATTAATTACTAATTGTTTTGTGTTGTAAATGTGGAATAAATTTTTAATTATAACTAATTGATAGAAATATCATAAAAAACAAAAACTTTTTCTATAAAAAATAATAAAAATTTTATTAAAATTACGAAAATTATTTTTTATACAATGAAAACATAATACATTTTATTTATTAAAGCCATATGTGTTTTAGTAATTTGAGTTTTTTTATTATTGAATCAAATCTTATTGATTTTATTTATAACAAAAAACACATCATTTTTATGTATCTGCAAATACAAATCAAACAGTTATTATAATAATAAGAGTATAAAAAATATATAAATATATTGTTTGAAGAATACGTTATTTCTAAGAATTATCTTTGATTACAGAAAAAACTTAATCCTATTTTCCAGTGCAAGACATTTATGCATTCATTTATAATTAAGGCATAGATTTATGTATTATTATTTTTTGTCTGTTGAAAAGTTTTTTTTTATTTTCTCTGTTGAATATTTTAAAGGCAACATTATATTTTGATGCTTAATATTGTTTGTATATTATATATAAATTTATATACAGACATAATGTATAATATTGTTTAAGTATGTGCATTAAAAAATCAAATCAAACAAATTATATAGAAATTTACTCGAAAAAATTAAAAAAAAAATAAAAACTCAAAACTCAAATTACATTTTTATATTTGAAATACAAATAATACAATATATGTAGATATAAATTAATAATTGTTTTGTGAACACAATGTAAACCCATCAGCACAGGCATGGAGTGAAAGGGATGTAGAAAAAAGACTGATTATTTAAAATATATGATTTACCGCATCTCTGAGCCTTTCAAATGCTAAGTCATAGAGACTCTAACATAAATCACATCACATTCGCCATTAAATTACTAAAACTCGAAAACTTTGATCACTAAACAAATGCAATGATAACTAACATGTTTTTGAGCCCTTTTTGCCCGAAAACACTATTTCTTATACCCCGTTCTCAATGCTTTTGTGCAAATAATTTATATATTTTCTTGTACTATATGTATGTATTTAATGTTATTTTTATATTCAAATCTATTTTTGTTATCGTAAAAAATGGTTTTTCATTTACAAATGCTATTATGTAATATATACTATGTATAACATTATATATATATATATAATTTAAATGTTGATATCAAGTATAATATGACTGGTGTTGTACTACAAAATGTTTGAATATTTTTAATTTAGTTTTTATTGTTGTTGATGTAAAAAATGCATAACATGACATGTTAATTTTTAAGATGATTCAATATACAGTATTTATATAAATTATAATATTTCTAAACAGTATATTTAACGTACATATGATACTGTATATACAGTATATATTGTATATAACATATACCCAATAATATACCTGTCTTTCATACATTTCATTATCATCTTTGTCTACTCTATCAGCTCCTTATAAACACTTATTTTTGCCACATTTATGATGGATTGTTGTATATTTACTGTTACAGTATATAGTTGTGCTGTTTTACAAACAAATTAGTGCAGGGAATTGGCTATACATTAAAATGTATCACAACTTAAATAGTTGTCTCTCATCCAGAGATCACATGTTTATAGAAAAAAAATTTGTAAATTTAATACTTGTTTTTAATTCTATTGTATTTTATATATACATAAATATATATTTATATATATATTGTACAAATATATATCAATTTTACTTCATTTTATGATTATTTTATTTATTATGTAACAAACCATTTATGAAGTTTGACACTTTTTTTGATGTATCAAAAAATGTTTGAGCAATTTTATATACAGTTTGTTAGAAATATATTTAGTTTATGAATAGATTAGTTTTAAAAAAATAAATTTTGTTAATTAGTTTTATGCGAAATATATTAGAAAAAATTATTGTATGTATTATAATCAAATATTTGCAATATATTCTTTATATGTCTACTTTCTTTATATTCTGTATAATATTTTATACTATATAATGTTTTTTAAATGGATACAGTTTTGAGAAACATATTTATACTGACATTATTACATTTGCAGCGCTATTACACTTTAATATAACCTCTCTCTCTCTCTCTCTCTCTCTCTCTCTCTCTCTCTCTCTCTCTCTCTCTCTCTCTCTCTCTCTCTCTCTCTCTCTCTCTGTCTCTCTCTTACTCACTCACTCACTCACTCACTCTCAGCACTTGAACCACAACTTCCTTTTCTTGTGAAAACATTTACATAATATGTTTGTAAACCCAAAAAAAAGTGTTTCACTGAAACCATACTCACTCTTCAAGTGATGGCTGACTCTATTGTATACATTTGTATTTTTTATGGACTCAACATAACAAATATGTATGAATAAAATGATGATTGTGTGCGTAAAATAGAGAGAGAGAGAGAGAGAGAGAGAGAGAGAGAGAGAGAGAGAGAGAGAGAGAGAGAGAGAGAGATTTTGAAGTACATCTATTTCAGGAATCTATGAATACAAATATACTGTATATTCAATAAGTAATGTGATATAAGTTTACAATTGATTTTTTATAGCTAAAGAAATAGAGAGAAATAAAGCGTAAGAAAAGGAAATTTTTGTGCGAAAAAAGGAAATATTGACAAATAGTTGACACAATTTTTTTCACATATTTATTGGTGAAACAATATTTTTTATTTTTGTTATATATATATTGAATGTATGATATACTTATATGTTTTTTATACAAACCAACATTCAATTTTATGCCTTTAAAAAATGAATTTATAAATTCAAGTCATCCATGTATTCAAAATAAGCGTCAAATCAATCGATTGACTCCATATATATATCACTTTATTTAAGTTGCATTGAGTCCTCTCATTCAATGTCTTATGAATTGCATTTCCAGTGAATAAAATTCTCATTTATTCTTAACATTTATGTCGTTAAGAGTTAGGCTGTAATTATGAAGTCTCTCACTCACTCACTCACTCACTCACTCACTCACACACACACACACACACACACACACACACACACACACAGTTTGAACAAAAAGGAGTGTCGATGAATGTGGGGAAAGGCATACAATTGGAAGGGGAAAGGCATACGATTGATGCAAAACTGTTTATCGAAAAGCATTACTTTCTTTACAATAGATTTTCTATTCTCTATATATTATATAAAGAATTATAAATTGTATGGCATTTAGTGTTAACTAAAAATTCATTTAATGCACACATATATGGTTAATATAAAGGCATAAATAAATGGCAGGCATTCATAAATTTGTGATATTTTATATAAAAAATTTTTGGTTAAAGGAATTATACTCTAATAAAGGAGTGTTAGCTCAGCAAACATTTATCCTAAAAGCATATGGCAAGCCATGGGCACCATTGTATTGCATAGTATATGCACATCAATGTTAGACAACACCTACATTTAAAGGTGTATTCATTCATAATTTGATGCAGTTGTTTGTGTTGTCTCAATATAATAGTTAATGTGTTTTAAGCTATGAATATACCGAGATATCATAGACGACAATAACAATAGGAGAGGTGCGCAACACCTTTGACATTGATGTATGGTTTACATGCTTGAGATATGGCTTAGCCATCGATGCCATACACCAGTGCACGTGTATGTGTATGTGTATGTGTATGTGTATGTGTATGTGTATGTGTATGTGTATGTGTATGTGTATGTGTATGTGTATGTGTATGTGTATGTGTATGTGTATGTGTATGTGTATGTGTATGTGTATGTGTATGTGTATGTGTATGTGTATGTGTATGTGTATGTGTATGTGTATGTGTATGTGTATGTGTATGTGTATGTGTATGTGTATGTGTATGTGTATGTGTATGTGTATGTGTATGTGTATGTGTATGTGTATGTGTATGTGTATGTGTATGTGTATGTGTATGTGTATGTGTATGTGTATGTGTATGTGTATGTGTATGTGTATGTGTATGTGTATGTGTATGTGTATGTGTATGTGTATGTGTATGTGTATGTGTATGTGTATGTGTATGTGTATGTGTATGTGTATGTGTATGTGTATGTGTATGTAACCATACATTAGCTTTACATTACATATAAAATTCTTGTAACTTATTCTGTGCTTTCATTTATATGATATGTTATTACATAACAACATTAATGTACTTATAAAGTGTTTTGTATGCTATATCTATCATATATATGAATGGCTTTTAATCATTTACAATGATTGGTCATTTCTCTCCCATTTCATAATTTTATATATAACTTATGATATAATTTCGTAAATATAAATTGAATCACAAATTTGTCTCTCAATTCAAAGCGTTGTTTCCTTTCGCTCTCATTCTCTCTATATTTTAAATTTTAATTAATTAAAAAATAAATCTTCAAAAATAATTTATAATCGTTTATATGAAATGTATGCTCAACTTAATAATAGAGTGCCAATCGTTAGTTATAAAAGTGGAGAGACAGGGATGCGATGCCATGTGTTGTAAAACTAAGCATTGGTTGGCAACCATTGAAAGGCTTTTATATACATATATACAATATTTAATATATTTATAAAATTTTATTGAATGTATGAATAGATTTAGTGTCGATATTCTTCAAGTAATGAATATGTTGTCAGACATATCCTATTGAATGCCTTACAAAAAAATGTTTACTTTTCTTTCTATTCACAGTTCATATGCTTTATTATACTGTATTTGTTAGTTTATACTGTATATACAATATATAAATCTTATATATATATATATATATATATGTATGTGTGTGTGTGTGTGTGTGTGTGTGTGTGTGTGTGTAAAGTTACATTTAAAAAATTGAACATTTGATATAAAGTTAATTTTTAAATATTCTGGTGCTGTCGGTCTATTCATTGGTAGAGTACCGGTGTATTAGAGGTTAGTGTATGTGTGCTGGTGTTTGGGGTGTCGTAATGTCTCTCCATATCACCCCCTGATTCATAACAATCGGTTCGATCCAATTGGCAAATACTGTTTTACCCTTTTGCCTGTTATTGCCGTTCATATAGATATATACATCTATATCTATGCCTTTATATATACTGTTACACACATACATATAGACACACCACACATATTGAAAATAATTTATTCTAATACTGCATTACAACTGCTCAAAATTATCGATCCATTTGCTTGAATAAGTGTAATATTGTATAACACGGCAACATATATATAAATATATAGACGACTATCGCAATCTCCTTTTGCCAATAGAGTTAATGCCTAAAGTTAGCTAAGTTTTCAATAGTAGTAGTAGTAGTGCTTCCACTGATTGCACGGCAAATGCATGCATACCCCTGATCAGTGACATGACATCCATGTCTTGTCAGTGCATATGTATGCTTATTGAACAGTACTACTGGTGATGATGAGTAACGGCAACTAATTCTGCACACAATACACACATAGACACACTTCACTTGCATCCCTTTCCCTTTATTTCACTTCATTGGCAAAAACACACACACACATCACTATACCTAACTCAGCGAGAGAGCAAACAATCACTTTCTATCTATATTTATATCTATTTATCTTTCGATAACCCCTTCCCAATCTTCCCAATTGTATAACCCTTCTCACCCTCAGTTCTCCTCCCATTCCAATCATTACATCAATGAGTGAAGAGAGAGAGAGAGAGAGAGAGAGAGATTTATTTTTTGTATTTCATAGTAACCCAAACACAGATTATTTGGAGATCAACGAAACAGTGGAAAAATGAAAGAGTTATTGCCGTTATGTAAGCTTATGTAGGGTTTGGGCTTTTATTTTGTTTAAATCGAGTCATGCATTAAATGTTGAGTCACCTAATAATAAGTGTGGATATTAAAAGTAAATGCAAAAATTGAAACAAAAAATATAAGGATCACAACTTATATGCAAAACAATAATATATAAATAATGGTATATTCTGTGTTTAAGTTATGTATATTACAAATATTTTTCACTGAATTGCTGTATATATTTGTAATATTATTGTGAATAATGTTCTTTAATATTGAATGCTATAATAGTTTGCGTTCACACTCTAAAAGATGATCATATATTTTACATACTCTCTCTCTCTCTCTCTCTCTCTCTCTTTATTATAAAAACTATAACTCTCTTAACAATATTGTAAATCTTATGTTATGTTTCTGCAAATATTATTCTTTAGCCTAAAAATGCAATAATGAGTGCTATTTGTATGTAGAGATGAGAATCGGTATGTGTTAAGCAAAGTATTTGCATAGCGATTAGTATTGACGCATATATTCACTGTAAAAATCGATAAGTGATGCCCGATATTAGGCGATACCAGCGATACCAGTGCTTACAGTATTGTAGTGTTCAACTGTTTTAAAGGCAAATTTTCACACAAATATAATAGCATAACATATTTATGTATATTTCAATAGATATTACTGTATATAACTTTTGAAATTCATGGATGCATTGCATGTGTTGGTACCAAACATGTTCTCCCTATTGCTCCGGCAGGTGGTGTCTGTCATCCCATTTCTCAATCATATTTGTCTCAATTGTATATTCAATTTACTTGTATGTATGCATATATTCAGTATATATTTACAGTACACTACTGTATGTAACTCTCATAGACTACTCGACCCAAACATTTGACTTATTGTAATCAAAACATTGTATAATAGATTCCGATAGACAACTACTACAACAACATACTGTATACACACAATATATAGCCATTGAATGCATTACAACATAAGATTTTGATAGCATATATGTGATGATCGATTGTTTGGCCACATATTGTGATATATGACTTGAGAATACCATTACTCTCCCGGCACTCATACTGACAGCACTGGCAGCCAATATACTTATGATACTAGACTCTCTTCTCTCTCTCTCTCTCTCTCTCTCCCTAATAGAGATTGTCTATTCAATAATATCGGTATTTTCTGAGGATTACCTGATTTTCTGTGCCATCAGTTTTGTTTAGATGTGAGCTCTGAGACCATCGCAGAGGCATTTGTAATGTTTATCTTGTTTTCAATTTTTCCGCAATTTAACTGACATTTTTAGGGGCTTTACTAATGATATTTTGTTATTATTATTCAACAATTTTTATTGATGTGTATTAATACGATATAAATTTATATTTTAAAATAAATTTAATAAACAATATTTTATATTTGTTAATAAAAATATTGTTGTTATCTATCGTAAAATTGACGATATTTTAAAACTATGAAAAAATTATTTCTCGTGAAATGCATTTCAATTATTTTTCGCATATTATGCACATTATATGAAATTTGAAATGTATTTAAAAATACAAAAAATATTTTCTCTATCTCTCAATAATATAACAGACAGTATTTGATGAGATAAAACATTTTTGACATCAAAAGGATTTCTCTGAGTGTTTTTATGGATATATATATATATATATATATATATATATATATATATATATGTATTTATATTTATATATATATATATATATATTTATATTATATATATATATATATATATATATATATTTATATTTATATATATATATGTTATTTCAAACACATCTAATATCCATACATACAGTATATGTTGTGTATATACAATATATATATTATGAAGCTGTCAATAGCTTTTACCCTTCAATTGTTTGCCATAACGTCGAGTTATTTTTGGGCACCGGGTTTGATGAGATGCCATACATTTGGCTCATCTCTAATACCAATTGCATTACATTACAGCTATTTTTCTGAGTGATTGAGAGATATGGTGTATGTTTTTGGAGAGAGAGAGAGAGAGAGAGAGAGAGAGAGAGAGAGAGAGAGAGAGTATGTATGTCTATGAGTGAATGTGCTGTTTAACAACTGGTGTTTTGCTATTGAAATTATGATTATAATTAAATACATTTTAGTTTTGTTTCAAACAAACAATAAATTTATTTTTTAATATTAACAGTAAAATGTTTTGTGTTTGAAAATATTTGTCATCTTATTTTTAGTTAAAGTAATTTTATTGAACTAACAATAAAGCAAATATATTTTATTATTAATATTCAATAAGTGCTATATGTGTATGTGTTGTGTGTGTATGCGATAGCTGTGCCTCCTGTGAGACCCCCAGAGAGACACGACCTTTGGTGGGCCACAACACCTCCCGCTGTCATCAGATTGAAGATTACATAAACACGTAGTTCTAGTTTTTATGCAATCGTTTTCAATATAACTGTTGATTTATATCGTTTGATAAAAACTTTTTTTTATAAACTATTTTGTTTTATATGATATTTTATACTTTTATTATATATAGTATATATACATATCTATCTCTGTGTCTCAGTAAAGTATTTACAGATATTTTTGAAAGATGTGATCACAATTTTTGAGAAAAAAAAAGTTTTTAATATATATAAATAAATATTATACGATTTGTATTAATTATATTTATTTTTGCTACAAATATTCTTTACCGAAAAAACATTATAATGTTTTAAGTAATCAATTGGTTTGAGGGGAAAACTGAAATATGCGTTTGACTTTATGATTGTAAATGTGATATTTGGTGTCAAACAGAGGTTTGAATTAAGATAAGCGCATGAAATACTGGAAATTGAAAAATACTTATGATTTGTAATCAATTTTTATTTTTTAAATAAGAAAAATTACATTTAATTTATTTTGTTAGCTCTCTTTCTCTCTCTCTCTCTCTCTCTCTCTCTCTCTCTCTCTCTTAAAGTACTAAAAATAATAGATAGACAACAAGCCTTACAAATACATATATAAATTATTTTACGATTAAATTTATTTATATATTTAGTTTAAAATTTCAATCCTTATCGAAATTGCATTAATTAGTGTTTTAAAAATTTATATTATAAAAATATATTTATATAACTTGTTATAATTTATTTGTGATACATGTTTTGCAAAAAACATTTATAGACACTCACTTAAAGTATATAAACTACTTTTTATATTGACTTTTATTGATATTGTATTATATTTAAAGGCGTTGTTTTTACTTATAGTGTAATAATATACATAAAAATATTAAAAATACATTTTCAAACACACATTCCGTATGTACAGTATTTTTATTTTTATCAGTTAAAAAAATTATCTAAAACTATAGCAGTGTTTAAAATGCAAAACATATAATAAGCAAATGTATTTTATTTTATTTTATAAAATATATGTTTTATATGTATTTCCTATGTTATCGAAATAAAATTGATAAAAAATGTATTTTTTATTAATATATAAGTGTTGAGGCATTTGGCGTATCGATCAATAAATATACTGTATATACTCTATTGTATTATACATATTTATATAAAAAAAATAGATGAGACATATACTCAATGTATGAATAAAGAGTATATTTAATACAGTATTGAAAACGACTGTTTATAGTTGTCATTGATTTGATTGTAAATATAAACGACTATATAAACGATAATTTCATATCATTTGGCACTTTTGCCATCACTAACATTGACGACATCATTTTGACACTATTTTAGCATGACTTCTAGTTTATATCTATTGCTATTTTTACTATTACTACAATACAATAACACAATATTAGAGAGAGAGAGAGAGAAAGAGAGAGAGAGAGAGAGAGAGAGAGAGAGAGAGAGAGAGAGAGAGAGAGAGAGAGAGAGATATTTGTTGTGTATTCACGTATTGAAAACATGAATCACTTTACGAATTTTCGATCAATTTTTTTATCTCTATCTTTCTCTCTATTGACTATATATTGCTTTAAACATTTTGAGAGCCTCTAAGCAAAATACATCACTTTTATATACAATTTCTCTTTCATTTTTTTTATTTTGTTATTTTTCTGTATAACACTTTTTCAATATATTACATGCATTTACTGGTAGTAAAACATAGATTTTTAACCGACTCATGGGATTGTTGTTCAGCTCATACTAACCAACTGTTGCTTATTTTTTTTCTCTTTTTCTTTCACTTTACTCTATCTTCCACTTAAACTCTAAACATGCCATACAATTGAATGTACTGTAATGTTGATAAAAACATAAAATTTCTATTATATAAATGTTAGACACATATAAAAGAAAAAAACAAGATATTTAGTTAAAACATCAAATAAACAATAATCTCAAATAGTATAAAGTTTATTTGTTGTATCTACACTATCAAAATTTTTTATACTTTTTATAATAAAAAATAATATTTACTGTCTATTGAAATGATTAACTAAATTATTATTGAAATTAGACAACAAAAGTATTATTTAACATTGTTTTTATGTTTGATGTTTTTTGCTTACATTTTAATCAAAACTCAAAAAATCCTGTCATTTAATGTTCAACATATGAACTAAAATTAGTTATTAAAGGACTATAATTGAGTTTATTTTTTATTGCATAGAATTGAAATAATAGTAATAAATTTTAATTTTACGTATTTTATAAAATTATAGCAACGAATTTAATAATACTGTAATAATAATATTAAATTACTTAAATTAATTACTTAAATGTTAATAATTTAATTTCTATAGAAATTATATGATATATAGATATACATAACAAACATAAAAGATATTTTAAGCAAAAATAATAACAATAATAACATTTAGCAGACATATAAAATAAATCTACTTTTAATAATAATAATATTTAAAAACTAAAGTAAGCTATCATTTTGTTTTATTAAAATTCATTTAATAAAATAAAAGCCTCAATGTGTAGATTCAATTATTAAAATTAGGGCCACTTTTAATATGTGACATGATTTTGTAAACGAAAGATGATTGTATAGATGTATATCATATATTCAAATGTGAATTCATCGATGAGATAAATGTGTGTCTATTTTATAGCAAAATATGCGAAAATTGTAACAAAAAAAATCGAGATATCAATTCAATGCATTTGAAAATTTGTATTCAAATATAGTTTCACTATATTTCTATTAGAATTATTATATCATATTGTTGAGTAATTTTGTAGCAATTGTTTTATTATAAAACTTAATAAATTATGTGACCCATCCCCTAAAATCCAATGATTTGTACGGCTTCTGTATATTGGAATAGAAATAGAGGAACGGTAGCTTTTTGTGGTGGCTATTAATATATACAATAATTGATATCCGCAATCCATGAGAATTGTTGTGTTTAATAAACAATTTTGTTTAATAACTTATTGCTATTTAAGTTTTAGTGATTGTAATGAGTAGTCATTTGAATGACACATTTTGATTGATATAACACAACAAATCTATTAATTTGGTTTTGTTGTTATTTATTTGCTGGTAATCAGTAGTACAATGACCCAGTGATTACCGATTTGGGCGGTCTGTCCCTCAAATACTGGTATATCGCTTTGTAAATTGATAACAAATGCTGTGATACTTATTGTTTGGCAACTCATTTATGTCTTTGCCAAACATTTATTGATTGATCTCTCCTTTTATCTCTCTCTCTCTCTCTCTCTCTCTCTCTCTCTCTCTCTCTCTCTCATACACACACATAAAGCGCGTGCATGTAATCAATCTAAACTCGTGCTCAAACTAAAACAAAGTGCATCTCTATTATAAGTTTCAAAATAGACCGCAAACCCACTCTCTTTATATCTCAAACCTCACATAAAGTATACACACATTACAACATAAGTAGACTTTCTCTTTGGTAAAAAAATTATACTTATTTTTAGCACACAAATAGTTTATTCATGAAATTAGTATTATTATTACTTATTATTTTTTCACATATAATAAACAAATTTCAAGTTTACATTACATTATATGTGTTTTGTTAGCACTACCGGCACAGTGAAGGTGTCCTTTTGTCGGCTGTCCTTCAAAAATACTAAACAGTTGTTAACAAATACGGTAGTAAACTCTAAATAGTATATAAAAACAAAAATTTAATTCTTTAAAAACTTGTGTTTAATGTAAAGAATTTCATATTTAATGCAAACTTAACTATAGTCTTACAGTTTAAAAAAATTGTTTTTTATTGAGAGAAACCATAAATATATGCAAAATTTAAAAGGCATTTGTTTTTTGGGTCCAAAAATTGTTTTAGTGAGAGGTGTATAAAATAAAAGAAGCATTTATTTATGTTTTGTTAAATTAATTTTCATAACATATTATTTACGGCTAAAATGAGATCAAGAAAGAGAAACAAATTGTTTAACACTGTTTAAGACAATTAGGTTTAATCTCTCATTACATGACTGTCCCCAAAGCGCTACTATATTATCTTATTATCTAATTAAATATTATTTTTGGCTAACAATAAGTTTAATTATATTTAACAAATATGTAGATATGCATTATATACTATAATATTTAAAATTTATTACATATGAAAAAATGTATTTATAAGAGTAATTAATGTATGATAATTGTTTTGAATGTCTGTATAGAGGGAACTGGACCAGAGAGCCACACAAATACTTAGCCGACAGGATGACAGCGATCGCTCCCGACGTCAATTGGTTGAGTTAAGCAAACAGTTCACCAAAACATCGCCTGAGGTAAGCAATCGGAGCTCATGTATCACATTATATGATTCATATAATTATCATTTTATCCATCACTGTATCGGATAGTCATTCACTGATTTTATTAATGGCATTCACACACATACATACATACATAAACTACATTTACAATATTAATACTTTTATGTATACACCGGTTATATAATTTATATAAAAAGATAATTATAATGATTATGAATATTATAGCCCTTATATCATAATTAGCACACCGTTTCTCATCACAACATTTTTGTGACCGATTTTAGTCTCTTTCTCTTTATCTATTCATTCATTAATTTGGTTTATATATAATAATAATAATAAATATCAAAATGCAAAATACAATTTGATTAGAGTTTAATGTTTTCTAATCTAAAATTATATTTTTAAAGACAGAAAAAATATAATTTTTGTTTGACTGCAGTTGTTGTTGTTGTTGTTGTTGTTGTGTTTCATTTTTAGAGGAAACAGTTATGAGTGATATTAAACATAATTATTATGTTCTCGATTAGCTGTCTGACTGTCCTATTATTTAATATGATATAACATTTTTATATACTATACATTGTATTATTATTATTAGTAGTAGTAGTGGTAGATATCCATAATATTTATTTCAGAAAAATAATTTAGTTGTATAACTAGTATTTTCTAATGATATAAAACAATACATTTATAGTAATAGTAGTGATACATACAAACCAAAACTCTGTCATCATTTTGTGCCATAATTTTTTGGTTTTTAATGCAAAAGTTCTTTACAGATGAGTAGTATTAGTTGTTACATAAGTCATCTAAACTTTTATCTCAAAATATAAATTATAATATAATAACAATAATCAAAGGACACAATCATTGTTGTTGTGCTATAATATAGTAATAATAATAAAACAATTTTTAACATGAAGTGTACCAAAAATTTTACATTAATTTAGTGAAGATTTTTTTTAATAATGTAAAACATTTGAATGACACAAAAGCAAAGCTCAATCTGTTTTATGTATTGTTTTTGGGCAAACATCTGAACATAATTTAGTCAAATGACTGCCTTTTTATTAGATGCCTGTGTCAGAGCATCCCTTTCCTCACTGAAGCCATGAGTGAGTGTGTGTGTGTGTGAGTGAGAGAGAGAGAGAGAGAGAGAGAGAGAGAGAGTTTCTAGTCGACTGAGAAAACCAAAACATATTTAATTACTTCCTCGAAAAAATCATGTAATTAAAGGACAAATAATTTTTATCCCTCTATTGCTCATCACTAACCACTCATATCTCTCTCTTTCTCTCTGTTTGTCTGTCTGTCTCTCTAATCAGTCATATATCTTCTTTCATCCTGAAATATATCGTTAAAATAAAAGAGAGTTAAAAAGCTAAACTCCTATTGTTTCACAAACATATCATTTGCCACACAATAATAATTTTTTAGTTTTTTTATTTTTATATAGTATATACATTTTTAATACAATATATTGTAAATGTCTGTATAATATTTTTATATTAGAGAGCAATCCAAGTGATAAAAATTACATAATTAAATGAACTTTTTGTGTTAGACTTGCCTTTCAATGCATATTTATTAGTTGTATACTGTATACAGTACTATATATATTAGGTATTATATATATATATATATATAGAGTACACACACAGACATATTATATAATATTATTTTAAGCACAATATTGTTCACTATTTATGTAATCTATTAAGACTTTAGTTTTTTAATATATTGTGCCATCCATTGGCAAAATGAGAATTAAATTTTTGTCAAATAAAAAATACTTTTATAATAATAATACTAATAATATTGTTTGTGATTGTGTGCTGAACTGACTGTGCAATCATTGAACACAGTGTAGAGATCACCGATTTATATACACCATTGCCATCACTGCACTGTTAGCTTACAGTTATTTCAATTTAATACTACTGATGCTGAGTTGTAGTATATACTGTATATCCATATGAAATGATTTTATTATATATAAGTATGAATAGGTCTTTGACTCTATGGGTTATAACATTTATTTGTTTCAAAAATTATGATAACATTAATTAATATGATATAAAAATTATGATTATTAATATTTTTAAAGACTCAACAGAAATAAAAAAATTAAAATGTTTTTAAAATTGATGTCCTAATGGTTGACAAACATATGCCGTGTAAATGACTTTATGTTACTTTTAAAGACATTGCTATGAATGACAAACACAACTATGAATAACAGTTTATTATTTGTCAACTATTTTGTTAAATTACTTAAACTTTAATTTAATGGCAAAAATTATTATAAATAATATATTCCTATATTAATAGTCATACAAAGCCATTGAATGCGTTTTTCAAACTCGACTTTTGAAAAAAAAAACTTTTCTTCAGTTGTATATTTATTTATGGATTCATTATATGGTTTAACTAATGGTATTCATCGACTTTAAGAAACTACGAAAAAATATTATATGATTGTGTAAAGCACTTGTTCCTCAAAGTAATCAAATTTTATCATTCATATGATTTTATTTACGTATACAGTGCTATATATATATATATATATATATATATATACTGTATATCGTATACTGTATATACAAATACAGTATAAATACTAGAATATATTGCTAATGTTTGGAATGCATTGAATTTTTATGCATATCTTTTTTGATAAAATTATGAGATGAATCATAAAAATATAATACAAAATTTTTATTTATATCAAAATTTATATGATATATACATATATTGAATATTTTAAGAAACGGTTTCATTTGCCTAATAAGTTATGTATACACACTGAGTGCTCATTAGATTCCGGTGTTGAACATTGTTATGGAAAAACCTACAAATTATTATTGAAAAATTTAGTATATATTTATGTATTTAACTATCTTTTTCATATACAGTAGTTAGACCAGTGACTGATATAACGGCTCACTTATTTAATAGTCATACAATAACAACGCAACTATTGTATTATTTGATTGCCTTTAATATTTACAATAACATTAAACTATTTGTTAAAAGCATTAAAACCAACACAATTTTATTATTTATTGCTTGTTATTGTTAATATGATTACACCTAAACCTATGGTGTGGTGTATGTGATCATCCAATTGGGTCCCAGTCTTCACATTAAAAGCCAATGCATTGGAATTTTAAATATTTTGTTTGCCTTTTAATAGCATATATTTAATCTCTCTCTCTCTCTCTCTCTCTCTCTCTCTCTCTCTCTCTCTCTCTCTCTCCTTCAATCTCTTTATGTCTTTGTGTCCTTTTTTATGAAAAATAACATAAAATAAGAGTTATAGCCATTGATATCAATGCGAGGAATGAATATATTTTGTGTACATTTTTATTACACACTTTTTTGTGTATATAATTTGATTGAAATCAACTTATATATTGAATATAGCATAATATCTCTTTACTGTTTTATAAATTATATTTCTTTTTTTCATTTATTTAAATTTGGTTTATTTTTAAAGATCGTTGTTATTGATTAAAAAATATATTTCATCTTTTACTTTCATTTTATTTATTATTATTAAGTGTAAGTTTTAATTATTTTAAATAATTTTAAAATATTCAAAGAATGTTTTTCGAGAGAGAGAGAGAGAGAGAGAGAGAGAGAGAGAGAGAGAGAGAGAGAGAGAGAGAGAGAGAAAGAGAGAGAGAGAGAGAGAGAGAGAGAGAGAGAGAGAGAGAGAGAGAGAGAGAGAGATTATACTATTTTCAAACAACAATAATTTTAAAGATATTTTTATGTTGACTAAAATCTAAAAAGGATTTCCGATCATTTGTATGATAAGTTTTTTGATAGAAAATAATGAATATTCATGTATTTCTTTGCATATATTGGATATAAATTTATCTTTTGATTTATTTTTATATAAATGACTATATATTGTAGTATTGATGAGATTAGTATTTTGAATTTTAATAATTTGCTTTTAATACAACTTTGATCTCTCTCTCTCTCTCTCTCTCTCTCTCTCTCTCTCTCTCTCTACTATTTCTCACTTTTTTCTTTTTTTATTTATGTTTCCAATTCTTCACTTAAGTTATGAATCTGTGATAAAATTTAAATACCATTTTTATCGATAGATAGATACATATAAATTTAATATAGTATCTATTCATTTGTATCCATATATTTGGAACTTTTATAATAATCAATACAGCGATTGTATAACAAAAAAAAAATATTTTCAAAAAAAGTTATGCAATGATTTAGAGTATGTGTTTTGAATAAATTTTAATAAAAGTATAGTTGAATAGCATATAACTGTTGTTGTAATACATTTGGTATTAGTTAAGGTCTACATAGCGTATGCATCATATTATTGTATGATTGTATGACACATACCAACAAATATTGAATACCAATCCATGAAATGCATTGATGTTTGAGTGCCGGCATATAAACAGCGCACCGATTATTGCCTTAAACAGTGCTCATACACTCATACACACGCCTATTGCCTATCCATACAAATAATATACACGATATTTGAGAGAAATAGAGGCAAACATGCATTGCACGACTCATACAATCTTACGGATATCAGTGAGTGAGTTAGTGAGTGAGTGAGTGAGTGAGTGAGTGAGTGAGTGAGTGAGTGAGTGAGTGAGTGAGTGAGTGAGTGAGTGAGTGAGTGAGTGAGTGAGTGAGTGAGTGAGTGAGTGAGTAAGTAAGTAAGTAAGTGAGTGAGTGAGTGAGTGAGTATGAGAGATAGGGAGAGAGAGAGAGAGAGACTATCAAAGAGATGTCACGCAAAACATTGAATTAATTTCTCCATTGAATCTAATATGAGAATCAATGGGAACTAATTGTGTTTCAATAAATCTTATGTAGTGTTCAATACATTTGCCATTAAATTATTATTTTTAACAATATTTTCCATTAACTATGAATATATATATGGATGGATGGATTACATACTGTTTTATAAGTAATGATTAAAATGAGAAGAAAAAAATAAAATTCAATTCAATTATCATTTATATAGCGCTCTAAGCATTAAATCCAAACTCAATAAGTATTGCCAAAAGTATTTATTTATATATTTCGTTATTATTTAATTGAATAAATCATTTATTAAAATTGAATCCCAAAAACATTGAGAGACACTGAATTGTATGTTCAATGGGAAAGGTGTGTGTTTTAGCTATCAGTTCCCACCAAACTTCATAAATAACATAATAGTTGACTGACTATACAGTACTGTATATACAATACAATATATTCAGTACAATCAGACAATTGATTTTTCCACTCTTTTATTATTCTTATTGAAAGCATATATAACACATACTGTATATACAGTATTATATAATATAAAAACAATAACAACCAACATATCACTTGAATATTTTGTTTGTTTGTTTGATTTTTATGAAGTTTTTGATTTATTGCACCTTTATTTTGGAGATTAATAATAATAATAATAAATAATAATAATAATGAAATTTTGTTTTATAAAAATTATTGTTCATTTGATTGCCTCTATCTCTCCCACTCTGTATATTAATAAACTTATTTTATAAAATAAAATACTTATAATTATATATAAGTACAGTATGTTATCAATAATATATACATAAGTGAATCAATTTTGCGAATTTATGATTAGAAATAAAAAAAATTATTATTTCATATAATAATAATAATATAAATGCATATTTTTATTAATGAACAAAAATAAAGGCAAAATTTAATATATTGAATGTATTAAATGATAATATGTAATAATATTTAATATAAAAATTATTATTATTAAACTTGTAGTTTATATTTGAGATATAAATTAAAACTCAACCAAATTATGGATAACATATTAAATATGTGTTAAAGTTTTATTTTATTTATATATTTAATAATATTTTCAGTAATTTGTGACTTGAATTTGGGTCAAACATTGGGTTAATACTAAATATTTGGAGAATTACTCTACAGAAAAATTAATTGAAATTTAATATTAAAAGATATTTAAATAAATATTAATAAGTTTATAATTGCTTTTAATGTTTCTCTTTGTGATTATTATTTGTATAAATATCTAAATGAAAATTGAGGCGTTTTTAATATTTAATAAAGTGGTGTCCATTGTTTTTAATAATATTAAATTCAATTAATAGGTATCTTATTTTAAACACAATTTATTCAAAATTATTAAGTTAACTTTATTAGTTTTATTATGTTATTTTTATATTTAAATTAGTTTTTAGATATACCTATTTAAAATAGGTAAATATTAATTTAAAAAAACAATATAGCTTTATAATATTAATAGTTTTAAAAGTTTTAAAAATTAAGACACCTTCTTTATTATTGTTTTTTAAATTTAAATTTAATGTTTTTTATTAGTTACTAAATGTTGTATTGCTTTGCTTTAGATTTGTAATATAAATTATGAAATGTTTTATTTTGTTTTTTACGGTTAAAAAAATATTTTTATCGGATGGGAGAGACAAAAATGAAATGAGAAGTTTATATGTATATAAAAACTGATTAAAACAATAAAATTATAAAATAAATATTTAATCAGACATTAATTTATTCCCACATAAAATCAATTTGCATTTAGACACAAATATAATACAGTATATAATATAATACTATATACTCATAAAAGGATGAAAACCCATAATCAATAATACAGTGAATTATTTGATTCACGTTTTTTTCTCTACAATTATTTATCGCAATTCTCTAAAGCATTCATTTGCTTTCAATTAATCGCCTCAAACACATACACACTAACACACGATTCATATACAGTATGTATAGTTTTAATGTAGAAAATTGTAATTTTATTCAATAGCATAAAAAATTATATGTATATTTTGAACATATTTAATAATCACAAAATTAATCAAACAGTTTTTCCAATGATAACATAATGTGTTATACTTTAATTAAAAAATTTTATCCCTAAAATTATTGATTTTATGTTATGAAAGTAGGCATTTAGTTATACATTTTTTAACAAGTTAACTTAGAAACATTTAACAAAATACATATTATTATTATTAATATTTATTTATAAAATTATCTTTATTAAATTGATTTTTTAAAAATATGATATAAATTTGATTTAGTAGAAAATTTACTAATTTAATAAAAAAAACATTAATAATTTTGACTATAATTTAATGTCATTAAGTTATTTAATAAGTTGTGGTTTAAAAGGTAATCCACTGTATAATAGTATAAAAGTTATAGCATTTTACAGTAGTTTATCCATTGCTTTGGAGATTCCGTTTCAATGATTTTTGTGTAAACTTTTTAAAAGGTTTGTTAGTTTCGTATGTGTAAAATGTGATGCCTTTCCTTATATGTGATCATTCGTGTAGTTTTTGGTTAAAAAGCTGTCGATGCGATTGTCACCAAACGGAAAGTAATAGCTCTGGTATTACTTTGCTTACGGTCTGTTGGGCTCATAGTTTGTCAGCTCTCAGAGCTTTTCATGTTTTTTAAAAGGCACTGATCTTTCACTGACCACTACTAAAGGCGCTGTTAAACACATGAAAGTTTGCTGTGTTTTATAGATATATAATATATATATATTTATTTAATGGCAATACCATTGAACAGTACGATAGACAGTATCTATTGATGCGTTCATATTGTAGAGTCAACTAAATTGCGAGAATCAGAAAGTATTTGTTTTGATATATGACTGTCCATTGACTGTCATCAGTCTCTCATCGCTGTCTCCCAAGTAATACCACTCATGAATTCACAACAATTTTTTTATTTCTTTTTATTTCTCTTTGTTTTGTTGAACAAATCAATGCAATAGCGATGACGATGTCATATAAATGGTTAGATCTACTAAAATGACTTAAGTATCGGACAGTTTGTTTGATATGATAGGCAATGTTGTGTTGTTAGCAATGCTTTCATCTCTTATGTCTCTCATTCCAGTCCATCAATTCGTAAGCTTTTGTTTTGAGGACTTACTGATAGCTCAGTGATGTAGTGATGTCTTTACGCCAAACATAATGTAATTCCTTCGATGGCTTATCATATAGTCTTACATAAAAAGACATAAACTACTGTTCCTTCAAGAGAGAGAGAGAGAGAGAGAGAGAGAGAGAGAGAGAGAGAGAGAGAGAGAGAGAGAGAAAGATTGTCTATCTTTCTTCACTGATTTAGTCATAACTCATTGCACACTCATTGGTTGCTTAAGACATGAAAGAGAGGATCTTATGATCGCATCATTGCATTCAACGGGTGTTGTAATACACTATTATTATATGATATGACTGTCCCTTCTTAAAGCACATTTCTTGGCTAACTTTTATCATTCATTTGAATGGCTATTCAAATGAGAGAGCAATCATGTAATTCAAGTATCATTTGAGCACTACTTGATTGGTAATAAATTTTAATGCAAATGCCATTGCCTTAAAAGCCTAAATGTATAGTCAATGGCTTATGTTTTTGGTAGCAATAGTATAGAGTATTGTAATAAATATAAGGATTGTTGGTCAGTGTTATTATACATCAATACAAGTGCAGTATTGCATGAAAATCATCAACTGTTAGCCCCTTTTATATGAAAGCACATAACCATAACTGCCATCAGTGTTCATATTGATGAGTACTGGACTCCGGGAGCTCAGCTCCTAAAGACTATACCAGATATACTGATACACAATCAGAAATACTGGTAGAAATCTTGTCCCCTAAGAGTTGGCCCAAAGAAAGACATGGTTTAAGATTTATTGCTTGTTTAAAGAGTTTGCTTCACTGAACCAATGATAATATTGCATTAGAGAGAAAAAAGAGATAATCATTGGATGGACTAACTCTGCCGATGCCATACATACCACTGTCATCGCAATGACAAAAGTTATTTTTGGTCACTTATAGAGAAATGTTAAAAAAGTGCCGTAAATTGAAAGAAAATATCTAATGTTTCTCTTTATCGCAACAAATGAATTATGAGATTCTTGTATAAAGATATTGTTATCCAACAAATTCATTAACAAATCGTTTTTTGTAAAATTTATTCATTTATTATGTTTCAAACAAAATCTCTCTCTTTTTCTTTCTTTTGTTTATTTGTATGTCAAGAAAATTTTAAATCTAATTATGACTTGTTTTCAATACAATTGAGAGTATTGAGTGTATGAAAGCTAAATAAAGAAATCAATAACATTTAACTATCCAATGGACAGGGAGTTTATAGAGGGTGAGAGAGAGAGAGAGAGAGAGAGCACCCATAGCTTGAGTTGATAGTTGATTGTGTAGATGTGGTGTTTGAAGCAATTTGATAAATTCAACCATCATTTAATAATTTGGGCGAATTTAGACGTTTTTCTTGAAAAATCAAACTAATTTACTGAATGAACATCTATTAAAGCATTAAATGAAAATTGATATACAAATAGGTAGTGAACCTATCCCTAGTATGGCGTGTTTTACAACTCAAGTATATATATATATATATATATATACAATAAGAAAACAAGTGAAACAAATTTAGTAAAAAGTTTATAATTTTTCATAATATAAAAGAAAATTTCATTCATTTATTTTGGGGTTCGGTTTTATACATATAAATGTATTGCCAACCAATTTGGCGTTTATTTTAATCCACACCTTTCCGGATGAGACTTATTATTCATCGGCACTATTATTATGATTAGATTTTTTAATATTATAAATATATCACTGTTTTTGTCTATACTATATGTCTATATTTGTTTTGTATGATTGAAAAAAAACAAAACAAATTGAGATAAGTTTTTAATAAAGTTTTTAACTAAATGCACATATATTTAAAATGACAGCTTAAATGTAAAACTATCGTTATCACTATTTTTTTTGTTGTTGATCACTTTCAAATTTTCAAATTTATAATAAACATTATTATTTTTTTTGTTGATCATATAATAATTAATATAATAAATATTGTGAAAACTTAATTTGTTATGATTTATTTGTTTATTTATTTTTAATAACATTCAATGTTTTATAATTATATTCATAGCTTTTTTTCTCTCTTTTACACCATCTCTGAGTTGTTGACTCAAATAAATTGCCAATAATTTTGTTGTCTTTTAGGTATTTTTAATGTTAGTATTTGTTTGTAATATATATGAAAACATTGGTTGTTTAGTTGTTTATTAGTTGTTTTCTAGACCTTATGTTTTGTAATGTAATAAATGTAATATTTATATGTTTAAGCCGTGGTTCCGGTCCATTTGCATCGTTAGACATTAGTGATGTCTATGAGTGTGCTGACCCTCTCCTAAAAACACAGCCAACAATTCCCATGCTATCAATCCCTGTGCTCTTTAAACTTGTACTCTATCTGTATGTTTAGCTCTCAGATCTCACATCTGAGATGAGCTTCAAAAGTGATTCGTCTCATTGACGATAGACATAACATGTTATGCATTTTCATTCAATGAAAAATACTGAATGAGAGAGAAAGAGAGAGAGAGAGAGAGAGAGAGAGAGAGAGAGAGAGAGAGAGAGTCGAAAAAATAGACAACTTTGTGGAAGTCATTAACGTTTGCCGTTTACACAAATAGTTGATTGCATTGCCATCAAAGCTAAAGCCGACTATTGAGATAAAGACTATCAGACTCTCTCTCTCTCTTTCTCTCTCTCTCTCCACTCACTCACTCACTCACTCACTCACTCACTCACTCATTCATTCATTCACTCACTCACTCACTCACTCACTCACTCACTCACTCACTCACTCACTTTTAACTCAAATTATTACTGATTTTTGGTTTGTTTTCCGCTATTTTTACTCATCTATTGTATGAAAATCATAAAATACATTAATATTATACCTATTGTTTGTTAAATATATTTAATACATTTACCATTATTTGACTAAAAACTTTTAATATTATTATATAAGCTATTAGTAATAATAGTGGCAACTAATAACTCAAAAATACTAGTTATCAATGAGTTTCTGTGAATAGATATTTAATGTTTTTAGGTAATGATCTTATATTTATAAATAAATAGTATTATTAAAAATTCAATACTTAGGAAAAGTTTGTAAATTAATTTTTATGTGAAAAAATGGGAATAAATATCCGATACGATATAAATATACTTAATATGAGTAGTGAATATATACTTTTAATAGTCAATCTGAATGACTGCAAATTAGGTGCAATACTCGGTTACATCACTTGGTTTGCCAATAATTTCCTCTGACTGTCCCCTATTTCCGGCCCTAACCGAGTCATTAGGCATGTGTCCAAAAAAAGTCGAGCTCTTTATTATTTGGTATTCAATTAAAGGCGCCTTAAAAATGTATTTTGCAAATGAATGACAATCGCTATCAGTTATAGCAGTGTGAGTGCAAACACACACATAATTGTTTGTCTGACTTTGCAACTGATTGTTGCGATTAGAGTTGGGACACATACTGTATAACGGGATATCGTTTTTTAGTAAATTAAAACAAATATATAGATATAATAAATATATGCATATATTTATAAGTTATCGCAACTTTCTATTCATTGGTACTATCATTGAAAAGACTTTGACTGGTAATTAAGCGCTCATCTCAACTCTCAAATGCCTTCAAACATATCACATGCCGTCCCCCACACCCCATACCCGACCCTCTCAATTAAAAAAGCAGATTCTTTGTTTCAAAAGTTGCCTAAAAAGTTATTTGTGAGCTTCAATACAACGCATAACTGCTTGCGATGTCTAATACATCATTAGGACTCTGAGGACTCACTATATTTTGACGGTTCGCCCAAAACAGTCTTCAAATATATACCCAAAAAACACTTATACAACACAAACAACAACACATCGCTTGTAAAGCAATCTATTTATAGGCGATCACTAATTTGCAAATTGAAGACTCACTACACAATTATATTAAATTTTTTCTCCGCCAATCACTTTGAAAGATAATTCATAGTCTTTAAGTACAGAGAGAAATGAGATTTAATAGTTATTACTCAAAGAAATGTTTATCCATTTATTAAGGTTATAGTAATCAAAATGAGAATTTTTTTATTATATGATTTAATTATTGGCTAAAAATTCAATTTATTATTTCTATTGCATTTACAAATACAGTTAACACTACTAAATATTGAAACATTTCTTTCTCACAGTTTTTTTTATTCCGCAGACAATCAATATAAATGCTTAAAGTTTGTTTCATAATTGATTATTGAGAGTCAAAGTACTACAGTTTTTTCATACTATATAAACATTTATCTATTAACAAACGATACAAATAAATCTATAATCATATTAATTAAGTTTATCTAATAATTTAATTATCATAAATAATAACAATTATTTTGTTTTATTATTTTTCTTATATGAGAATTATATTGCAGAATATTCTTGTTGTTATTGAAAATATATTATAAATTTTAAATATACCAATTTTTACAAAAAAAAACTTTTTTATAATATGATTTAACATTGAAATACAAAATTGTATCCTCAAATAAAATACTGACTTATATATACATTGAACCGGAAAATAGGGTTTATTTTTGAAGCGCATATTTTTAATAAATATTTATACATAAAAACAAACACTATTTTTTATATATGAACTAATATTTGTATATAAAAATAGCGTTAAGCAAAATGTTATAACAAAAATATTATAAAAAATATTAAGAGCAGTGAAAAAATACAGTGAAAGATGTTTTGCATAAATATATGATATTTTTATCTGTAATTTAAGTAATTATAAATTTTGATTTTCTTTTTCTATCACCATTTCCTATCCCCCTCTCCATCATCTCCCTGTGCCTGTCTATCATAATACTATTTGGCACTGTTATATCTGTTTGGTGATGTCAACAATCTTGATGGTATGGTATGGTATGGTATCTATTGGCGCTGTTGTTGGCTGTCCTGACAGTCGGCTCGAAAGGCTGTGTCACCACTGCTCAAGAGTTTCCAGTCGGAGATCGACCGACTCAGCAAACGAAGCAAAGCGGCTGAAGCGGCCTTTCTCTACATATATAAGCGTATTATCGACATTAAGGGTGAGCTAATCGTTATTTATTAGCGCCTGTTATGAGTGCTGCCAAAGCTGCTGCTGATGTACAGTATATGTCACGTGTATTTATCCTCCCGGAGCCGCCTCGAAGCACGGGACACAAAACAATGTCATTTTTGCTACTGATTTATCCAAAGCGATTGCTATGAGAAAGCACTCGCAATGAGGAAAGCCATGAGTTTCCTGAATATTAGGATTCAAGTGAACTGAAAAAGACAATAATAATACTACTATTCCCGAGTTATGGGAGTCATAAAAATAGGGGAAAAACATTTCTGAAACATTTTTAATATCTATTAAAGTGCTCAGCAATAATCATGTGAGAGGAAAGGGTTAACGAAACAGTAGTTTTAGCTAAAAATCATTACATTCATTTGATTACTATAATGAAAATTGACTTTCAATGATATATTGTGGTAATTGTTATCAAAAATTAAAAGAGTTGAGAGAACATGGAGTGGGACACTGAGTATGGGTTTTATAACTATACTATTATTATGTTTTTCAGAGATGAATGAATTGAATAGCAAAAAATTACAAACTTTCTCATAGAGTGTCTATCAATGGATTTTAAATAATGGAAAAAGTATGAGTTGTTGGCACTGGTAGGTAATGTATAGACTGCTATATATTGTATATGTATGATGTGATGCGTGACAGGAAGAAACGCATGCTTTGGTTTACTTGTATCCCAAACCCAGAGTTTTCATTCAATAAGCACAGGGATGCAAGTGTTAGAGCACTGATAGACAACAACTTATATGTAATACAGTATAATTTTATACAATATATATAAAAGTCTAATGTAATGCCAATATAACCATCAAAGAGATGACAAAACATTAACAAATGACTGTTTAAATTGTATTGAAATTTATTTAAAAGACATTTTTAAATACTGAATCAAATGGAGTCCTCTCTTTACAAAATGTTTTTTTTATATTTTATAAAATTCATAATTATTTTCAATAACACACATAACATCTATTGTTAATATTCAAGAGCTTATATTAAAAGAGTCATTGTTTGCTAACTAATTCACTCACTCACTCACTCACTGAAAGTTTAAAGAAAGAGAGAAATCTTTATCTGAATTTAATTTTTGAATTTCATTAATGTTTTTAAACATTTTGTTGTTAAATATTAATATTAAAATTGAAGAAAGACAGAGAAAGATAAATATATATATATATATATAATATTATATATTAAAAAAGAAATAAAAATTTGCATTTATAACAAAAATTACATAAAATTTTTTGTATATTATCTCTGACAATGCATTTGCCTGAAAATCATTTAAAATCAAATCGATGTTAACTTTACTGTTGTTTTATATGTCTATGTTTACATAAACTTTATATATTTTTCAATATTAATATTTTTTATCATTTTATGATTATTTTTCTACAAAAAAAATAAAATAAAAAACTTAATATAAAAATCTTTCACTTTTGTTGCCATTTTCTCAGCTCTCAAGTAATAAAAGGTTGGGATAGCGATTGAATAGTTAATGTTTAATAATAATTTAGTGACAGCCAAAAAAAAGGGTGATTTACACAGTCATATCCAATTATTTTCAATAAAAACCATGAGTGTGAGTGAGTGAGTGAGTGTGTGTGTGTGTGTGTGTGTGTGTGTGTGTGTGTGTGTGTGTGTGTGTTTTATGAAAACCCAGTTGACATCACACACATGATTCCCGTATCCGTCTCTCTGGAGTAAAGATTTAATTTTCACTGAAAATTTATATATTTATATATATATATATATTTTAGCTACTCTTTTATCACACATTTTTTGACAACTGCTTGTTTTCAAAAGTTACAATTTATTTTTCTATGATATTATTATTATTATATCAGTAAAAAATAAAACCCTACTATTATATTAGTTAACGATTATATTTATATAGCATTAGTGAAATTACATGAATCAATGACTATATGAATGAGTGAACAAACACATACTCATATCTATTAAACAACATATTAAAAGTAAGCAAAAATTGGATAAAATTATGAGAAAAATTTTGATATTATTTTTTCCCAAATAATTATATAATAAATGTTATGCTATTATATTATTATTGTTATATATAGACGCGTGTCATGTATTTTGACGATAATATAGCGAGAAAAAAGGCATTACTTTGTTAGTTAGAGTTCAAACTAAAACAAAAAATCATTACTCAATATACCTGTTATCTAATTTAATACTCCATTAAGTCATTGATTAAAACAACACAAAGTTAATATATATTTTATAATATAGAAAAACAATATATATATACATAGTTTATGGCCTCTAAAATATAATTAATTGTTTGCCAGAGAAGAAAACATGAAATCCTATTCTCTTCGTTATATATTTTTTTATTAACAATTTGTAATTTTTTTATATACCGGTATTTTCAAATACATAGTATTAGTAAAATTTTTTACCACAAAATAACGATTCCTGGTTTGCCAATAAAAACTATTAATATACTCATGTGAAACACTAAACACTTAATATTTTTCCGAAAATACCAAAATAAAAATCTCTTTTTAAAAAAATATAATGTATTAATCATATCTTTGATCAGTCGATTGTATTATATTTTTAAGTGTAGTTTTTACAGTGATGTATAAAAATTTGGTACACATTTTCATTATTGGATTTTTTTCGTATATCTATTACTAAATTAATGTTGTGTTGTGTTAAGTGCGTTCACAATATCTTATAAACTTATAGATAGATTTTTGTTTAGGAAAAAAACTCACATTATTTTTTGTTTAAATATTATCAGATAAGCATTTTTAATATAATATTTTACTCAATATCTTTTACTCGATTTTACAATTTTTCAAAATAAATTTTTGATTTATTAAACACTGTATTCAACAAAAATCGTGAATAAATTATAGTCGTGTTTCTAATTATTTTAGGCATAAATACTCCTCTTTTTTATTGTGTATTAACAAAGAGTTAGAAATTAAAAATATCTTTCAATATTTGCTGAATAAAAAATTGTTTTAAATCCATAAATACAGTGTACATAGTTTTGTTATTTATAAATTACAGAAATATTTGAAATCTAATGATTTAAATAATTTTTGAGTTTAATTTGAAATTTTGTTATATTTTTTATTGCAAACATTTTTCAAAAATAAAAAGAAAACTAATTCATTAGAAAAATAAAAAAAATAAATTAAAACTGCAATTTAATTAGCTTTGCATAACCTCAACATACAAACTAAAGGCATATGTAATCTACACATGTTTTGACTCATCAAACACGACATATAAATAATATAATGATTTTTGAAAAAAAAATTTGAAAAATTAGATCTGAAATAAATTTTTTGGCTCAATATTCATGAGTTGTTTGTCTGTCAAATAGTCGATGCATTTATTGTCCCCTTTATTGTCGCCCACATCTGTTCTCTCAACTAATGATGGATTTCTTGTACTCAAACAAACAATAATAATATTATATTTGAATTATTTTGTAACAAAATAAAAATAATTTTTAAGACTATTTTTAGTGCAAAAAAAATTTTAATCGCATCGATATCACATTCACTTAAGAGAAATCAAATTTTGCTGTAAAATATTTTTTGTTGTTTTGTTATTTCACTCATATTTTATTTAAAATTCGTTATAAATGTCTTGTTTCACAATATTTTTCAGGGGATTTAAAATATAAAATGAAAAATCTTAAATAATAATTTAAAATATAATTTTTATATGAATATATAAAAAATAGGGGAGAGTTAGTAGAAATAAATATTTTATTAATTTTATATATGATATAAAAAACATTTCAAAATATTTTGAATATCTTTATATACGGTATATACAATATATACTGTATATATATACACTATATAAGGTATAGTACAGTATATAAAGGGAAATCATCAAAATTCAAAAATATATTATTATTATTTATTTGAATAATATATTGGCAGAAAAAGTCGTTTTACAGATTTTTTAAGTACTAAGAGATGGTATAACACATTAATGACAGAAAAAAGACAAAAAAAACAAATTTTTAAGGAATATAAAGAAAAGTATAATAAAATACTGCATAATATTAAATATCACTATAAATATTTAATTACAAGCGTTAATAAAAAATGTCATTATATTTGACGCACACGAATAGTTTGAAACATAAAAAATAACAACAATTTATATACATATAAATAAATATCAAATTAAGTGCAACCCTTATATATATATATATATATATATATATATATATATATTTCCTCCGTATCTGAAAACAGAGATACATATAATAAATAAATAAATAAATAAATTTTTTGATGAGAGATATATATCTGTTGATAAAATAAGATTTGTCTGCAAACCAGAGAGCATTTGGAGTTTATTTTCACGATCTTTCAAATAAAAACAATAATTTTTTGGTTATCTCTATCATCCCTATACCGGTGTGAGCGAACATTATTGAAATTTTCGGTCAGAGGGAGGAGTGGTGGGCAAGAGTTAGACATTTCAAATAATTTAACCAATGATTTAAACACTGCATTATTGAGACGCAAAAAAATATAGCAGATTTTTAAATATAAATTTTTTAAGAGATAAGAGAAATATTTTTTCCAATAAAAATTAATTTTATTTAACTCTATGTGTGGTGTCGTTGGCAGTGATAGCAAATTTTGTGTTCAATTAATTGCATAATATTTGATAATTCATTGCAATACATGAAAATTGTGTCATTTTTAGTGACTTTTAGAGAGAGAGAGAGAGAGAGAGAGAGAGAGAGAGATGACATTTATCGTGGTTATCGCTATTTATTGGTTATGTCTTATGAATTGATGTATGGATTGCATCCATGTTTTCATAGGATGTCTGACATAAAACTTTTTCTTTTGAGTATTTAGTTGTTTTAGTAGAAATAAAGCGTGTTTTTCAAAGTCCCACTGTTTTTATTAGACATCTCTCATGTGTCATAAGCAGTATGTAGTGCACAGGGAGATGAAGACAAAATAAAATAAACAGTAAATTATTTGGCGATAAATCCTATTTTTTGAATGAAAGGCAAACACTTTTTAAAACCCATAAAATAATTTTCAGCTATCGATCGGTTTTCTCAGTTTATCTCTCCCTCTTCACTGTCTCTGAGCACTCATTTTCAATTCAAAGATATATAGATATAGATATATACTATATATGCATATATATAATAATAATAATAATAATATTATTATCATTACTGTTTTAATCGATTTTAATTTTTCTCTCATTTTCTCCCATTCACTCCATCTCTTAAATAATCAGTCAATCATTAGTCTCATCAAAATATTTTTTAAATCCCTTTTCACATTCAATAATGAGTTGATCCAAATTCTCCATTTCCTTTCGGATAAAATATATTTGTATATACAGTATAACAATGTTTATCGTCTTATTTATATATATATATATATATATACAGTATATATAATATGTATTGACTCCTATCATAAACGAAAATTTGATGGTTTGATTCATTGGCAATTTTGGTGAACATGTTTTTATAAGCAATTTATATAAATTTATATAATAATATTTGATATTAAATCAATGATATAGTGCTATAAAAATATTTAGCACACAATATGTGACATTTGAGCGATTGATTTACTATTATAGTATAGTAGAAGTATAATAGTTAGTTATATAATGTGAGTGTAGCTGAAAATGATTATAATTTAGTATAAATTTTAATCAAATGATTTGTTTTGCAAAAAGTTTTTGGCATCAATTTAATGAAAACACATTTATGTGTGCGAAACACACATTAAATTTATATGCAATAAATCAATTGATTAACAGATGACAGACATATGAGAAAAACATTAATAGCTTTAAGTGTTTTTATACTTAAAGTTTATGTAATATTGAATCTATTGAGTGGAATGGGATATATTGCTAAAAGAAATGGTAGTTTTGGTGGTCATTAATATTTTATATAAAATTTGTTGACAACTTTAGCGACAATAAAAAAGTTGGTATAATAATAGTTTTAGTGTCTATGAGGCAGTGATCCACTAATAATGGACAGAACAGGTACCCTATCGTGTAGAATATGGGTTGACTAACACAATGGATAAAACCATTATTTATGATGACTATGACTATGACTATGACTATGACTATGTCTATGGTGATGATGATCCTCATCCCAGTGCTCACTTAGATGACCATAAAGTGTGACTCCCATTGTTATACTGCATATCATATACAAAGTCCATAAAAATATATTGTGTATCAGTATATATATATAGCGTGCACACATACACTTTGATGTCAAACATTTTAAAAAGCATATGACTTATAAAAAATTGTGTAAAAGTTTTATTTTAGATATTTTTGATTCAAAAACATTGAAGCATTCAATTTTCATGTATTACTGACTATAAAGATAAGCCACTAGTAAATGTGAGACAATGAGAGAGAGAGAGAGAGAGAGCTAGTTTTAAAATTAGATGAGTTGTATAACTCTATTGCTTATTGAAGAGGACAGTCATTGAGAGGCCATTCCATATCCTATTCCTCTTAACGATTCAAAACAAGTGATGCGAAATGAAATTTGTTTAAAATAGTATAACAACTATCTATTTAAGGGGTTTTTCTCTGTCCACCGATCATATGATGCCTTATATATATGATGTGTGCAATACTAGTGATACTCAAATTGTTGTTATTATTTATTGTCGCCACGTTTTTGGCAATAAAACCAAATTTTTTATGAATAAAGTGCAGACAATATTTTACTTTTATTTTGAGACACAATTTATAGCTTTTTTGGTCAAAAATATATGAAATGAGTTTCTCATTCATTGCCTTATCATATCATATATAAATATCATATATATATATATATATATATATGAGTCATACATTTATTTATGGGTACACGCCTTTAATATATTATATAATTTGTTAAACTTTTTATTTTTATATTAGATTTTATACGCCATAATAAATACTAATTGACTTTCAATTTAATATATATTTTTCAATAATCATTACATAAATCATATTCAGAAAATAGATTTGATATATTGAAAGACTATTTAATGATTTACAATTACGATCCCTCTAATGATAAAATTATAGTTAATTGAAAATACATATTTAAAAATACATACTTTTCAAAATCAATTGCTGATTTCATTGACATTATATATATAAATTAACCATTCATTCAACTAAAAACTAGTTTTAATAAAAACTGAAATAATTATGAGAAAATTAGAGATACTGATGTTAATATAATATAAAATGATAAACTATTAATTAGTTTAAAACTAGTCGCCAAAAGTTTTGTGTCTCACAAACACTACAAAAAAACTATCAAAAATTATAACTTCCGTTGCATTGAGTATACAAAAGCAACAAAAAAGTTTATTACATAATAAGTGATCGCTTTTGGGCGCTATTCAGAGATAACTAATCAAACGATATACTCATACAACAAACAACTGGATGTATGAAAAAAAAAAGTTTTTGATGACTTTGTATACTCCGGAAACTCGACTACTTTTATGTAACGATTAAATAATATTAAAAAGTCATGTCTTAACTAGACATCGGTTAGGGCTATATATATATATAGGGTGTGACCGCACCACTAGTTCTCATCAATTTTTTTGTTGTTGAATTCAATAGTGGGCTAATTATTGAATTATAATACATGTTTGCTTTTTTATATAATACATATTTTTTGATTACTTTTTTCATTGTTGTTGAACTGTCAATAATTGTTAGCAACATATCTGTATATAATGTTATCTTAAATGCATGTTTCCTTTACTATTGATTCACATACTATTTATAACTTTGTTGTCCAATAAATATGATATTTATTATACTATTACTTATATATTGCTTTATTAAATAAAACTTTTATAGTTAGTCACACAATAAATACAGTATTAAATGTTTATAATCGAAATACAATACCCAGGAGTTTAATACGAATATGTCTTTTAAAAATACATTTTATTTAATTATTTTCAAATACAAATTGTATGTATTAAACTGTAAGTTATATAAATTGACTTTTATATGTTGATATATTGAGTAAGTTTTGTTTAAATATATTATGTTAAGCAATAAGCAATAAGCTATAAGCAATGTATGTATTATATTTATTTTACTAAAATTAATATAAGAGTTAGATAAGAGTTTAAATTTTTAGAGAGAGAGAGAGAGAGAGAGAGAGAGAGAGAGAGAGAGAGAGAGAGAGAGAGAGAGAGAGAGAGAGAGAAATAGAGAGAGAGAGAGAGAGAGAGAGAGAGAACAATCGGAAATGTATTTAAATTGGAATATAATGATAAAAGTCTTGACTTTAATTTATCATTAAAAAGCAAACAGTTTATCATTGATGATGAAAAGCAAATGAGTTTGACGTGAAGTAAACCCATTGACTCTGTATTTATGTTTTGATAATTATTTTATAAATAAAATTTCTTCAATTAAAACCGAACCGACAAACAATTAGTTAAATACTGTCTATTAAATTAATTTATGGTATCCGGTGTATCTGTGGATCTATTAAATAAAATGAATACCAAAAATAGTTTTTAAATAATAACAAATTTTCATAACACTATATTGAAATAATCTTTATTTATTAATATTAAATTAGCCGTCAATTTTTATTTATTCAATCGACTCAAGAGTTTTCATTGTATGGATTAATTGATTGATTATGAATTTGCAGTAAATTTTCTTATATATGAATTTCATTGACATTTATTGTGTCTAATAAAATACTATTTGCCATTTATCAAAATCAATATGATATTTGTTGTATTTATTGTATATAAGAAAAACAAAATTCAATCAATCAATTAGTTTGAAAGGCAAGCGTTAAAATGTATTGCAATATTATGTGCAATTTTATCACTATTATTATTATTATTATTATTATTATTATTATTATTATTATTATTATTATTATTATTATTATTATTATTATTATTATTATTATTATTATTATTATTATTATTATTATTATTATTATTATTATTATTATTATTATTATTATTATTATTATTATTATTATTATTATTATTATTATTATTATTATTATTATTATTATTATTATTATTATTATTGAATATTATAAAAGTTTTATTTTGCAAAATTGAAAAGCCATTAAAACTGTTTTTTGGTTATTTAAAATTCAATTTAAATAATAACTTAGACATTAATAATGCATAGCTTTTATATGAGCTATTTGTGTTATAAACTAATATATAAATCGATAGTTATATAATAAACTGTTAACAATTTGTTTGGATAAGTATTACATACAAACTAGAAAAAATAATAACATTGTTTAAATGCTATTAAAACTTATGTAATTTAAACAATTTTTCTTAGTTGCAAATTGCGACCAAAAATTAATTGTTTGCATAATTTTTAAAACAAACAAAACTTTTTTCTTCTATTTGTTTGTTTTATTAGTTAAACATCTAAACATTATAAATTTGTTTGTATATATTTATATACTAAGGAAACATATGATATAATTTTTATAACTATAGTTAATACAGATTTTCATTTATTTGTTGATCACTAAATTTATTTGATGTATGTCTTGAATGCAAAAATCAAGGAATGTCCTGTTTTTAGGCGACTCTTTAAATGCCAGAAATAGTTGTTGTTTTGTTTGACAATGTTTTTTAAAAGTTTTATTTATATCTTTATTTTACATTTAGGTTATTATTGTTTTAATTAAAAATTCTTTAATTTTTCAAACTTTATAGTAATTAAAACAACTTCTTAAAAAAAATTTCAAATTAAAAATTTACTATAAATCTTATTTTACTATTTTTGTTAGTATAACATAAAATCAATTTAAAGTAATAATTTTTCTTACAGTAGTTCATTATTTTTCTTTAACTTTATGTAATTTTTCTGCTTATATATTGCAATATATTGTTATTGTGGCTCTAGTATTCACACCATAAAAAATTCATATAAAAACTAATATTCAAAAATATATTAGCCGTAAGTTATTTATCAAATATTTTGAATATTGATATTATGGTGTCTTATCATAATAATAATAAAATTTTTAATACTCCTCACCACTGACTGCCGTTAATATCCTTTTTATTATTTCTTTTACTCTATGATTTGAAACCTTTATATATGTAATAAATGTTTTCAATTTAAATATTATATATATATATATATATATATATATTTTAAAATATTATAACAAATCCATTGCATGAAAGGCTCGTTTTGAATACTAATAGACTTTTTTGGCGAATACTAATGAGATATACATTTTGTTGTTTAATATCTGTATATTTTTTTGTGAAACACTATGAGTCGCTTAGTTTATATCATAGTTAAATGTCAAATGGATTTTAATGTCCTATCAATTTGTTAGGAGGGGATATAAATACAGTACATACCAGTGCTCTTATATTATATGTTTTATATACAATATATATGCTCAATGTCCTAAACTATTACACTAAATGGCAATAATATTGCATTGAAAATATTTTTTGTTGATTATTACAAGCAATAAAATGTTGTCCCAAACGATCACACATTGAGTTTATAAGTTATTTCTTTTATTGGGACATATATTTAGATCACTAAAAACATTAGAAATAATATATAACATATATATTAAAAATAAAAACTAAAATTAAATATTTCATATTAATGTATAATATAGTAAATTTATGTTATTTAAGGTAAATATATTTATAAATATATTGCACATAATATAAAAGTTAAATTTAGGTACTGTTGTAGTCAACAACAACAAAAAGTATTAAGAAAATATCCGTACGCGATATGATATGATATAAGTTATTATAAATATTAAGAAAAAATAATAAGAAAAAAATAATAATAATAACAACAATAATAATAATAATAATACAACAAAAAATTGAATGGCAATACATGTATAAGCAGTATATATAATATATATATATAAACGATATTAAGATAGTTTGGTTAATAATGTTTGATAGTCGTGATGGATATCCACCCAATCGCTAAATGTATTGCATGAATGGTATGAACACCCACTGAATCTATACATTCATTAATGTTTAGCCATCATTTCAATTCACTTAATGACTTTTTCTGTGCCCTTTTTAAAGCCAATTTTCCTCTGTTCCCGATATATATACTATATTGTTGTTATTGTTGTGCCTCAATCTTGATAGCTTCACCCCCAACCGACCCCCACCCCCACCTCAGTTGCACTTTTAGTTCAGTGTATTATTATTGCCCATATATTCACTCACTCAACAAATACTATTTAAATACACCTTTTCATAGCCCCTTTGAAAATTGATATCTCATATCATCTCTCAAAACACTTGGCTAAAGAAACAAACTTTAACACAAAAAAAAATATTATTTATTATTTTTTTATAATTTGACGATGAAATAACAAAAAAGGCAAAAAATCATTAGTAAAATAATATTAAGGTTTAATACTTAATATTTAATATATAATGTGATGTGAACTCCATTTCTCTTTATTATTATTTTTGAAACACAAAATGACTATCAAATTGTTGCCTCTCTTTTATATTAAAAAAAAAAGATATTTCATTGACTAATCAATTGCTTACCAAACAATAATCGAGGGTTGAAATAAAGTATCTCTCTTTTGATATGAAAAACATTAAAAAACTTTTTTCATTATAAATATACAGTAATATCACTATTTGTATGCTTCACTAATGAAGGAATTGAATTATATTTAAAAACGATTAGCATTTTTTTTGGGATGAATTATATATTCAATTTCTTGCGATTTTTGTTTTGTTTGCCTAATAAAAGGATTTTTGCAAATATTTATATAAAATAATGTATTATTAAATAAATGTATAAAAATGTTGCCAAAAATAAGTGCTTTACAAACTTTTTATCCTATCATAACACTTAATTATGATGTATAGATATTGGGAAATATATATACAGTAAGTGTGCAACAGATGCTAATTCAGAGATTAGTTTATATATGTTTGAGATTTTTAATTAACGGTCCATTCATATTGAATTAGAGGACACTTTAGATATAACAGTAAATTAACGCAAATTATTATGATATGACACACATATCTTTGATTAGTGTGCTGTGAATTAAATATATTTATATTAAATTATATTATGCAATGATAATATCCAAAGTACTTGATATGTAAAATTGTATCTAAACTTTTTTTTGTGTCTGTGTGTTGTTATATATCGTACAATAATACAGTGTGTATTAACACATTATTGCATAAAATGTCTCATTTACTATACACTGCATTTTCCAGTGTTTTGCAGTGAAAAATCAATGTTTTATTTGCAACTTTTGTGTCGAGTTATCAGTTATTAAAGGGAAAGACAAGAGTCAAGAGACGTCAGAGTTGTGGTATAGATAGAGAACAGATGTGGACAGTTGTGTGCTGTAAATGATATTTTACTGTATATTATATACTCTATAAGTTTGGACTCTATAAATGATTTTTGATGAATGGATAAATGCTTGTATTTTTAAAAAAGGCAATTTAATATTGGATTTATTAAAGCATATAACTTTAAGCAATATTTTTAATTTATTTTCTCTATTCAAATACCTATATATTTTTGGTCCGTTATTTAAATTGATTGCAAAGATCTACATAAGCAATGACATGGCTTGTGTAGACTTTACATATGAAACGGTAGCTCATCATATCATCTCTAATGATAATAAAATGTTTTTAATACTGTCTGATAATACAGTGGTAGAGCTGTATCTCCACTTTAATTACTTAATTAAATAGTCTGTCAATCAATTGTGGTGTTAATTCTCGTGTTTAACCATTAGATAGTTTGTTAGCAAACATATTAAAAGCTTGTGTGCAGAGTGTTAGGTCAGGCATCACAGTGTCATTCAGTAGTGTTAGTACAGTACATGGATACTCCCAATTGATGTTAAAATAACAATTGAGTTACAGTAGTGTCGCGGAAAAAAATTGATAGCCATTACTGTTCAAACACAGCAAAAACAGAAAAAGTGTTAAGAAAAGTAGTGACTGAATGCCATTGGGTTCACATTATCAAAATGAAATCTACTGTTTGACGCCTTTTATGCTGTCATGTCTATAAAACATGGATCCCATGAGACAAATGGATGCAACTTATAATACCAAAGCCATACGTATTGCCAGTGGTGTGACATTCATTGGTAATGGGAAAAGGCTTTTGGTGTTTAATATTTGAAAAAATAGTACAAATAATATATTGCCCATCAGTGAGCCCATCACTAGCCGATGGCCATTAGGTTAACGCAACACAGACCTACCAATTACTATTGGAGAGACACTGTGCTATATGTCTTATAATGCTTCCCAATAGACCGTACCGTTTGGCCCAATATATTATAATACTCTGAGCGCCAGTGTATCGAAAGGAGCACTCAATTTAAGTTATTCGCCGGAGTCTTGTACTAACACTTGGACTCAGTTGTCATCATAACTGAATTACCACAACAATTGTAACACTGATGTCTATATCATATACCAGTGCTCTCGCTTTTTGTAGAGTTGTACTGTATATACAAACCATCATCACTGAGAAGTCCTTTTTTACAAACAAAAAAAACATTCATTTAGAGAGTACAGTCTAAAAGTTAAGTGAAACATATTAACGCTTCATATGTAATATGTGTGATAGTTGTGTCAGTTAAATGACTATCAAATAAAAACATCTCAATTTGCTTTCAATATAATATATGTTTTTTGATATACCGTTTTTCATGTTATTTTCAGTCTTTGAGAAAAAAATGTAAGCGTTTGTAATAAATTGATACTAAATTATTCATTGATGTGTTGGGTCGCTCACCAAATGAAAAAAAACATTTTTATACAGTATATATATATATATTACTTATACAAAAAATTGAACATTTTTAATACCTAAATACTGTATAAATAGATTAAATCGGTAGTTATATGAGGAAACTCGTTGACCATCAAATTACTTTAGGGCCGTTTGCGTTTGACAGACACGCAATACCCGCACCCTCTCTCAAGAGACCCGTTTACATCAATTGCAACAGTTGTCCAATAAAAGTGTTATATATTTAGCAAGCGATACAAACTCATTGAAAAACAAAGACATAGTTTTAATCGACAATTGAAATCAACTACTAATCCATTATTCAAGTTACTGGCAAAACAATTGCCAAACAATTTTTGTTGTATTAATATTACATATACTGTACTTATATTACTGAATTGTTTGTATTTAATGACTGTCTTTTTTATGTATGTCTTCTACACTGTTGTCATCAATTTCAGTATATTTTGAGATCAGAATTTTGATTTTTCTTTGTTTTTTTCTTTACAAACAAATAGAAAAATATTTTGCTCTCAATTGGTTGGCCTATCTATATATACAGTGTATCTGTATTTTTATATCCCATACTTAAAGAGTCAGTGAAAATAAAAATCATTTATTATTTAGTTGTATAGTAATACAATATTATGTATTGTGTATGGCATATGGCATCACTACTACTACTACTACTACTACTATTACTACTACTACTACTACTACTACTACTACTATTACTACTACTACTACTACTACTACTACTACTACTACTACTACTACTACTACTACTACTACTACTACTACTACTACTACTACTACTACTACTACTACTACTACTACTACTACTACTACTACTACTACTACTACTACTACTACTACTACTACTACTACTACTACTACTACTACTACTACTACTACTGTAGTATTACTATAGCTTTTACTTTTTAGATATATTTATATAAATTAACTGTTCAAATGGATGTTTGAATTTGAATTGATTCCAATTACTTAATTGCTTAATTTAATTTTTGACTTAAAAAATTAAGTGTACAGTAAACTATAAGTGTATAATATACATTATATATTAGATATACACTAAAAACAAACAAAAAATATATAAATAGCAAAAATTAGTTTTTTTCTTTTAAAATTGATATCATATGAATATAAGAGAAATTATAATTTAAGAAATAGCAAAAAACGATTAAAAATTATATGTTTTTTAGTATATGTGTGTGTGTTTGCCTTTAGCCCTTACCAATGAATTTATCTATATTAATAGTTTAGTTTACAGTATGTACACTAAAAAAACTAATTTGTTAAATGCGATGAATAAATAGTTGATTGCATATCAAGTATTAATATAGACGACAAATATAACGGTAGGTCTGAATATTTGTGATGTCAGCGAAAAAATAAATAACTTATAGCTTACACATCGAGAATTCATCAGTAATTGCTTAGCTTCTCAATGACTATGTACTGTTAAAACCATACTCTCAGTGCTCTCTGAGCTCATGGATCATAGTCTCTCTCTCTCTCTCTCTCTCTCTCTCTCTCTCTCTCTCTCTCTCTCTCTCCTTGCCCTCACTTTTACTATATCTCATTTGGATAGATTGGTAAGACTGTTGTGTTGCGACTCATTTACCAAAGGCATCACAACATCACATCAAATATCTTTGGTTTGTGGAAAACAACTGAACGAATAGAAAGAGCAAACAGAAATCAAATGAAGGCATACATAAAAAAAAGTTATGACTAAAAGTCATAGCACTGGGAGACAGACAAAACACATCTATAGATTGAAATTATTTTTTCTGCTATATATTTAAATTAGTATTGAAAAAGAAATAATAATCATTATTTTTATATTTCATAAAAATTATGACATTTTCTTTCAGTTAAAAATATGAAGCGTTATGTAAGGGTTGGTCACATGTTTGACATAGCGTTGTGTAAACTATTAAATATTTGATGTACTTTTTGGTGTGAAAGTGTTAACTCTTTAATTCACATAATCTCTTGTGTTTTATGTTTTAGTTCATACCTACTACTGCTATGACTCGCACACACACACACACACACACACACACACACACACACACACACACACACACACACACACACACACACACACACACACACACACACACACACACACTATAAAACATAGTATTTATGTGTGTTTTACACTGAAATATACAGTATATATATAATCACTGGGAAGTGTTGTTACTCCGAAGTTAACAGTTTTAAAATATTTAGGGCTTATATGAGATTCTTTACAAAATTATTATTTGTAACAAAATCTCTTGCATTTACTCATTCACTCAGTGACTAACTCATCAGCGATACTCATGTTTTGAATTTTCAAAATAAAAAAAGACAAAACAATTTGTCTCCTAATGTCTCATAAGTATTGGTAAAAGACAAGAGACTGGCAAACATGAAATGCAAGATATTGTTTGAGAGTACATCCTCTGTATGTCAAATACAAAGACATAATACAAAAAAAAAGTTTGTTATGAAAAGTGAATGACTTTTTATGTATAATTGCCATAATATTGACGCCTCCTTTTTGTCTAATCACTGATGATGTCGACTGAAAATGTGATGCAAATGTGTGTCAAAATGTTAGCCAAAAATTGACAGAAATTTGCCTAAAAATACCGGCAATTCATAAGCAAAAAGACATTTATTTGGAATGTGGTGTCAGTTATATCTCGACGACTGGCAATACAATTGACTGCCCTTTTTGTCGACTGATGATTGCCATTACAGATGAAGCCATGCGAACCACAAATAACAACAATCCATACCATTCCTTATAGAGGACAGTCGTTGAATATCAACTCAAACTGAGGACACACTTTACTCTCTCTCTCTCTCTCTCTCTCTCTCTCTCTCTCTCTCTCTCTCTCTCTCTCTCATTATTTTTTCTTCGACTGTTTTTTAAGTACTGATTACACTTTAATATAAAGAGCACTTTAGTATTATCTAATGACTAATGTCTGAATTGATTCCTCACAACTGATCCATTGACTCATTCCTGTGCTCTCCATATCTCCCATTCCTTTGCGCTAATCTTTTCCTTCTTTCAATAATAACTTCTTTTTCTTTCATTTGTTTTGTTACTAAAAAAGATATTTTTGTTTTACATTTCACGCGCTTATGAATAGAGAAGTCGTTTAATATGATGTTTTGGTTTACACTTTAATAACATTTAAAAAAAATTCTTCTATTATTGATTTCCATTTATAAATAGCTTCTCAAGTGATTTATTTTAATTATATTTTTTACTTATTATATCATTTATTTTCAAATAATATATTTAATTTATTTCATCAGTCGATTTAAACTATTCAAACAGATATTTGTCTTCATAATGAAAAACTAAAATAAAGTTATGATGTTTTGTTTGAACTAAAAAGAAAAAATCTATAATCAAATGATAAAAAGATAAAATAAAAAACATAAAAAAATTTTGAAAAAATATTAACAACAAAATAAAAAACAGTACAACACATGAAAAAAGTACATCATGTATATATATACTATATATATATATATATATATATAATATCTTTCCTCCAATTTATATAATAAGCCCAAAAAAGCATTATAGCAACAAATATTTTTGATTTAATCTGCAATTGATTTATAAATAAAAAATAAAATAAAAACCATTTAAGTTTGACCTTTGGGTCAAACATTGCAAAATGAAAAATAATATATTTTGCTATTAATTCTCTGATATAGAGGGTTCATAAAAAACAATTTATAAATACAATAAATAACACCAAAAAATGCACTAGCTCATTTTGTTTATTATGGTCATAGTGGTGGTGGTGGTAGGGCTATGGTATGCCCTAATTGAGACACATAATAGTTGCATTTAATAACAGTTATGTCAATAATATGCGAGTAGTCTTGAGCTTCACGAGACAGTGGTAATGATTTGTATGAGGAAAATGAAAAAATACAGAGATATGTGAAACTGTATGTCAAACCAAACCAAATAATGATGATTACTATTGTAAATCTCCACTCTATTGCTCGACTCATTTGCTCTCTAAGATCTATCTCTCCAAAAAAAAGACAACAAAATGATGGATTGACGACAGTTGCACAGCCATACTAAGCTATATAATACCATATATACTACTGGTGCCGATGAACACATTGATGGTAAATGTGAAACATTATTCACTATGATTTAACTAAATATATTGTAGTACATACAGTACTTTATAATACATTAATATTTGATAAACTCAATGGTAAAGCTATGGTTTTTAATTGATGCCAACGATGCTATAGATTTGGATTGACTCCTGATTTATATTGAATACACTATTTGTCTGTACTTTTATTCCCTCTTTTTTCTCTTTCTCACTCAACTACCCTCTCATTGACTAACTTTCCCCATCGTTCTCATCGTCTCTTATTATATGAGAAGCAAATAATGCTTAACTAAGTTATTTGGTTTCTCCACTTTTTTTAATATTGAAGTCATTTTAGTCATTAGACATGATTTGCAAATTTTATTTTTAAAAATTCTGCCTCAAAGCCAAAGATTAAGACCAAATGATAACGAATAGTCAAAGATATACAGTAAATATAATAAAGAAATATATATAGAAATCATACAATCAAATCCCTGTCCTCTCGTACTCAATATATCTTTCATGAAAACTCCTAAATATGATTGCGTTAGGATATCGGTGTAACTGATATGTGATGCTAGAGATCATATACATTTACACTGTATATGTAATAGATATATGACGTTTCAAAGGAGTTATTAAGTATTTATTAAAATGCATTGCTATTCATATGATTATAATTTATGTAACATACTTTAGATATGTGTATATACACTAAAATTATATATATATATTGAACACATATTGAATTGCGAGGGAAATGGAGCTGAAGTCATATATAACATAATATATATTCAAACGGTTGGCAAACATTTGCTGTTTTTTCAAATACAGATTTGCACTCTTTTTTCTCTCCTTTTCTCTCTCTCTCTCTCTCTCTCTCTCTCTCTCTCTCTCTCTCTCTTCTGATAGTTTGTGTGCAAAAATGTATCGCATATTAAATAAGAGTTTATTAAAAAAAACTCTTGAGTAGTCGTCATAGTGGGTGACTTATGCTTCAGTTTTTTATATACAGTATACCAGCACTCAGTCACTCACTTACTCACTGAGCTCAGAGGGCTAATGATCTGATGGCCTCATATAATTTATTTGCTCTTTTGCTACACAAATCTCGATATTGGTCTCTCTCTCATATATATATATATATATACTCAATAAGCTCATGGATGTGCAGGAATGCTGTTATTAATGGATTTTTTTGATCGCCAAAATCACATTATTATAATATCATGCTCTTAACCCCTCTTTCTCTTAAAACTCACGCACACACTGTTAAAGATATAATATATATATATTTATAAAAAATAAGCATTGAATACAATATCAATGTTTTTTATGTGTTAAACATCATCGATAAAACCGCAACAATAATGGATAACAGAAACTAATAAAACCTCTATTTCCATCTCTCTCTCTCTCTCTCTCTCTCTCTCTCTCTCTCTCTCTCTCTCTCTCGTTTACTCACTCACTCCCGACCCAAACGTTGATCGCACCTCTCATTTAGCTTTTAGCAACTAATGGTATCTTCACCACCAAAAAACATGGATGATATAAAAACCACTAATTGTATAGTCTATATCACCCAATATATACTATACGGTATTAATAACATTGATTTTTAATATATATTATGAAAATTTTTATACTACAGTATATTAAGATTATTATGCATAAGAAAGAAGTTATTAATTTCTCTCTTTTTTTTCTCTACCATTCCCTTCAAAAGAAAAGGATATTTTTTTGTAAACGGATTTTGAATCCAATCGCACACGAAATTAATTATTTTATGTTATTTTTCACTCCTGTTTTATATATATATGTTTTAACCCATTCACTCACTAACTCACCCGCTCTTTCATTAGTTTCTTTACATAAAAAAGAAATAAAATTAATTTTCTTTGACTGTTATTTTGCAAATATAAAAAAACAAAGCCAAACATGACTCTATGGTTATTATTGCTATTATTAGTTATATTAGTTTTTTTGCTATTTTATTATTATTATTATAATTTTATTACCATTATATTAACAAATTATAATATTCACCTTAAATGATATCATTTTGTGTGTGTGTGAGTCTTGTGTTTGTTTTATAATTTTTATGATTAACAACAACTAGATTAATATGCAAATGTTATTTTGAAATTGATTTTTGAAAACTTGTATATATAACTACATTGTATATAAATTAAATTAAAAAGTTTTTTAAGTATTAATAGAAAAAAAACTTATATCACGCTAATGATTACAATGCCATTGAATGGTTTAAAATAGATTATTAAAATTTATGGATAAAAACAAAGTTGATGAGAGTGTGTTTCAAACAAAATATTGAATCAAATGTACTGTATATGTCTATTGGTTTTTAATGCCAACATTAATGTCTTCATTGCCATTACACATGTTTTTAATATTTGATAGATGTTATGTATAGATCTTATTATATGCCATAACATAATAACACAGAAAATTTCTTTGATGTGTTGGCTGTATATAAATCTTATGAAATAAAGTATATAAAGGCTAAGGATGTGGATGTGGATGACTGTGTGAACAGTGAAACAGTAGATGCACTTCAAAAATGAGATTATAATTGCATATTACAGTATTTAAGCCAACAAACTCCAACACACACGAGTTTATTAGGTTATATTGAAGTTTTTTTTAGTAAATTTATACAACTCTCACTCACTCACTCACTCACTCACTCGCTCTGTCACTAACTCACTTACTCAGGAATTGTCAGATTATGGGTTGCTTTTTGGTTAAGTGAATACTTGAACCAACCGTTAAGTGTATATACAATTATAATTACATAATAATGATTGTATAACATATCCGTTGAATTTACAGTTTATATATATGATACAAATATTATATTTATACCATCTATTGCTATAATCAGTGTCTTATTTTCCTGTTATTTATATAATATATACGGTATATACAGTATTCAGTAATACGATATATGTATATAACTGTATACAGAATTTGCTATTTTATGAAACACTTGAAGAGTTCATTGCTTATATAATTTGCTAAATTAATATTACCAGACATTTCATTAAAAGTAATTGATTCTCGACTACTATTTTTTTACTCTGATTTATAATGAATTAACGGTTAGATTATTAACAATAATAACTAATTTGCTTGACTTATCTCTTATTTGTGTGTATACACACTAATTATGGTTTATTTTTACCTAAATAGTAATGTACAAACTTTTTATTTAAAAAATTGATATTAACTTAATATTAGTTGAAATTATAATTTTGTTTTTATTTATGATAAGCAAATACCGATAAGATTAAAGTAAATGAAGAAATTAAGATTAATTGTTACCATGTTTTTGATATTATAAAATTTAATATATGATTTATAACTTGAACACTATTTGTCTATTATTGCAAAATTTCAATTATATTAAATATCAGTATTAATTGTGTGGAAAAAAAATGTATAAACAATAAAACAATAATAAAACATATTAAAAAATATTTTAATATCTGATTAAACTATTAGAGGATTTTCTACACAGATATTCATTTATAAAACCTTAATTTTTTGTTTTGTTTTTTATTATTTATTTATTTTTAGATAGTTTATAAAGTTTAAAAATATGTTTACAAAATAGTATATATATACATATCTAATAAAAATTAGTTTAATTACAAAATATAAAATAAAAATCTTAATATATGTATATATTATTATAAAAGAGGCGGACGTGTGATAACAGATAATAAATAAAAAGTTTCTATTCTTAAAGTCTTTAATAATATTATTTAATATACTGTAATATTGTTGGCATAAAATGGGAATAAACTATCGAAACAAACAATTATTTCGTGACTTTAAATCAAGAGTTTGTCGACTCTTATTTAATACTGATATAATATATAATAGTTTTAAATATATTACAACAATAATAATAATAACAACAACGGCATCACTGAATGGGTTTGATATTTATATGTCTTTAACCCAAATGCGCTAATTATGGTCGCCATTGATGGCTATAATTGATTGTTAGCTCATCTCTCGTCTCAGACATAAATCTTTAGCAAAAGTCAGGCAAAGGAGGACATGATTTTTAATTTGAACGGAAATGCTCTGAGATATCGCTGATTATAATGCATTGCGTGAAATGTCTTATTATTAGAGGACAGGACTGTTAGGAGCTCTAAGGGTTCGATAGAGTGGTTTTAATGTCCTCTCTATCTCTCTCAACAAAAAAAGTGAACTGTTATTAGCCGTTTCCTCTTAAAAATAAAATCCGTGAGTTTGTATTAATACAATTTGTGTGATTGGTTGGGGCGGGCGGTCAGTGAATGGTCGACACCATTACACACGCAATCAAAGACTCGGATGAATGAATGAATCTGTGAATGAAGTGAATGATTAGCAAAGAAAAAGCTTCACTAATATATTATCGCTGTCTTTATATTGTTGTTATAATCGCTATTAAAGTGTATTGCATTTTGAGAGATAGCAATGAAATACATCAGACAATAATCATTACTATTCTCGACGTTTTGGATGTAATTTTGTGTTTACTTTGATCTCTACTTTGGACTGACAAACCATTGAATGCTAAATGAGAGGGAAATGTCCGATAAATATCTGACTTTTTTCTAGAGATGTGTCGGTTGCGATCTGTTTCCCCAACAAAATATAAATAAATAAAAGTTTGGTATTGTGTTTGCTATGCACTCGTGTTTATCAATATATTTATGCTGACATTAATCAAAATAATTATAATAATAATAACAACAACAAAATTTAAATAAATAACAACAAATAGCCCATAATATATATATATATATATATATAATATGATATATAGTCCAATATTACACATCTCTTTACTTTTATATCACAGCACGAATTCACACATTTTATACTCATTTAGTTACCGATTATTTCCCACTCATTTCATAGTCATTAAAAATGGTATATATATTGTATATACAGTATTATAATATACTGTATATGATATTGTTATATAACAATAAATATATATATATATATTATCACACACATATATATACAGTATATATGATAATAATAAACTCTAAATGATCTGTAAATGAGTGGGCGAATAGACCGGTCATATGAGTGTCTTATTAATATACATTTATTACTAACATTTCTATTTTAATATAGAGATATTATTAAAGTTAATATGTTTTTATATTATTTTTTGATATTAAACTATTTTTATATATAAAAACCAATAGAAATTTTCAATTTAGGGCTTGATATAAAAATACATTTAGACTGTAAAGCTATTATTTATTTAATAATAATAATAATAATATATTACTGTTTTATATAATAGAAACATTAAATGTAGATATCATTTATTGAGCGCTGGACTATAGTATTAGATTTATTTCAAATTATTTGTTTCGAGAAACAACAAAAATATTTATAATAATTTTAAATAATGTTATATATATATAGCTTTCTTTGTAAATCAGGTTTTGTCAAAACAAATGCTAATAAAGATTTGATTTGATATCAAATTTATATAAAGATAGTCAATAATGTATTTTAAAAAAGCATTGGTTAAGTTGGCAATAATGGCAATAATGGCAATAATGGAAATAATATGATGAGATAGAGTCCCTTCTCGTGACCGGATTTTGATAGGAATTACACTTTTGGTTTTGTTTTTAAATTTGTTGCACTCCTTTATTTTAAGCACATATTTTTCATTTCATGTATCGACACACACACACACACACACACACACACACACACACACACACACTTACGCACAGTGGGTGAGGACGGGCGCACAATATTACAGTATATGAAAGCAAGTGATGGCCATATCTGATGAGTTACTGGTGCCGGTGCTGATGCTGTGCCCATCATGAATTGTGTGGCCAATTGTTTTCAATGCTAATACGAATCATTCACTCATTATAGTGACTGATCTCAAGGACAATAGCCATAAATGTTATTAAGTATCGGCAAAAATATAGAGAGTGTATGTGAATTGCCATTATAGTGAATTAGCTATGATATCGTCGTTCAATAAGATGCCCACGAAATTGCATTAAATTTTTCTTTAAGTATTTGAAGTTTTTTTATTTATAATATTATTTATATATTAGTATTACAGTAATATGTGTTTGAAAAACAATAAATGAGTGAATGAGTGACTAGTTTTTTATATTTAATACATAACTATTAGGCCAATGAAAGCTATTTATTGGGCAATGAGAGCGCCGGTCACGTCTCACGCTTATTGCCGACCAAATAAAAACGGTACCAATTTTGTTGGTCATAAAATAGCACCGGGCGATATTGGTTATGAACCCCAGAATAGGCCACTAAATTTCAATTCAAATTCTATAATAGACTTAATCTAATGGCTATTGAATGACTGTACCATTAATGTCATATATATTTATTTGTCTCTATATATAGTAATATACGGTATATCTATATCAGCGATAATCGCTTTTAAGAGCAGTTTTCTGACTTAAGTTTTCAATTCCTATTCAATTCACAAACATTTTTTAATGCAGATTTTTGTTGCTTATATATATATATATAGAAAGAGAGAGAGAGAGAGAGAGAGAGAGAGAGAGAGAGAGAGAGAGAGAGAGTATTATCTCTTAAAATATATTTCACTATTTTCTATTGTTTGATACAATTGATGCCAAATAAATGTAATAAATTTTATTAATTTGATATACGATCCATTTGATCGCATGGTTAAACTGTCGATCACCAGTTTTTTTTAATTTTTTGTTGAACGCCAATACGTTTGTGTCGCACCTAAAAAAAATCATAACCAATAGTTTTCGGTCGGAACGGTATGTGCGCACAACCTATCTCTATACAGTCAGCACACAATAAATGTACAAATAATACACGGCTCTGTCGTTTAAGAAATCAAATATATTTAGACAAACGCATCCCTTTTGCCACTCGCGAGTCGACAGACTTATAAGCAAAACGATTGCACCGACACTATTGCTATACATACCACTGACTTCTCTGATACCCAAACCGGGTCTATAGTACTGTTGGCAAAGTTGTACAGTATTTGTGTATTATAATTGAATCTAATGAATATATTATCAAATTAATAACAACACTATCAACTATTGTATGAGTGTTTTACATTAATACAGTATATATATAAGTATAAAAATCTACAACAATATATAGCTAAGAATAAAAACTTTTTTTTTGCTTAAATAAAGACTATTTTGAAAAAACACTTTTTACTATAGTTTTCTTCTGTCTTCTCTTCAATGAAATCTTTACCAAACATTTCTTCTCTTCCACTCTCAGTGTTATCGTTACTGTTGTTACAGTTGTTGTTATTGTTATTATTTATATCATTGTCTAACCATAACTAGTATATGATTTTAAAAAAAACGTTTATAATAAAGTGAAGTAATTAAAACTATGCGACAAATTTTTTAAAAATAAAAAGAGTTATGTAAAGTTATTATGTTTATTGAATGACACAATTTTCTCAATTTTTTTTAATAAACTCGATAATCAAATATTGAATATTTGTTGATCACATAGTTGTTTGATGTAATAATTTGGCAAAAGTTGTTTAATTAAAACTTAATACTTTATATTTATAAAATTAATTATCAAGAAGATTGTGAAAAATTAGCGCATAAATAATAAACTAATAATAATAATAATAATTTTATCTAAATTAAATTTTAAATAACTTTTGGATACTTTCTCTCTTATTTCTATTTAAAAATATTATTGATACTCATTTGTATGATTATATAAACTATAATATATAATATAATGTACTAAATAATAACTAAACTATATATTTAAGCACAATATTATAGAATTGTAATAATAGTTTCTAAACGTTTTTGATATTTGATGTGTGATCTTAATCATAGACTATTTCTCTATAGTCACGTCTTTTAATATATTTATTTCGTTTTTGAATCAATTATATGTCATCAGTCATATCGCAAGAATAATTGCATTGTTATTACTTCTATCCGTATGATTATTATAAACCATTATTATATAACCAGTATTATTGCGATCAAAACTCAGTGAACCTCCTCATCGACTAAAATATATTTATATATAAAAACAAATACTCTGAAAAAGAGAAAGAGAGATAAAACAAATTTACTATTATATGATTATTTGATATTTTGAAGTAAAATATATTCATTCCTATTCGGTGCCCATAAACTCATATATTATTAAGCCGTGACTATTTTAAACAAAGTTATGTTACTTTTTTTATAAGACTTTATAATTAAGACAATTTTTGTGGTGATTTGCCAACACATGAGAAGAAATACATTTTTCATTTAACAAACTTAACTTAACATAACATTATTTAATGAAAATTATTTGCCGATTAATAGACAATTTAAAATACTTTTAAAAAATTTAAGAGAACTCCTTAAACACAGACTTTCGTCTTTCCCATCATTTCTTAATTGTCCGCTAAATAAGTGGACAGACAGATGAAGATTGAACTGAAAAAACCGTTTTGATAACAGTTTTAAATTGCATATATAGAAAAACGACTATAAATTATTAAAATAAACAATATTATAATAATTGATTTGTTAATAAATTTTACATAAATTGCAAACTGTTTAAAAATATTATTATTTCAAAAAAAACTTTTTAAAAGGAAGTTTTTTCGCTCCAAACAATCGTTTAATGATTAAACTACTGTTAAATTAATATAATAAAGTCATCATACAATAAACAATAAATAATAAATTGAATAATTGTTTGACATTAATGAAAAAAACTTTTTTTATGCAAACATCGAAGCATTTGTAAGTTATGAAATAACTTTTTTTATTATTAATTAATTTTTTAAAAAGAAATATTTCTTAAAACGGATATATGCATAAAATATTTTTTTTATTATTAGTTAGAAAAAACTTTAAAATTTATGCTTTAAATAATTTTATATTAGTAAATTATCTTTTAAATAATTGCATACTTTATTTGAGATGCAAATAAAAATAAAAATTAGATATTCAATTTGGATTAGAAGGGAAATTAAATTTTAAAGATATCTTTAATATTACACTTAATATTATTGTTATTAAATGTTTTTTAATACCTAATAATAAGGTAATAGTATATTATTATTGTTAGTTTATTTTTGGTTACATCCAAAATAAATACTAAATAATAACAAATAAAATGATTAATTTTATTGGCAATCAAATTATTTAGCAATTTAAATACTTATTTAAAATAGCAAACTATAATATATTATTAAACAATTTTATTATAGCAGCTATTTTTATTGTCATCTTGATTTTTGTTTGTTTATCAAAACATTTTATTTGAAACTTGATTTTATAGATATTGCTCTTTTGATGACATTTTTCTCTGTGTTTTTAAACGATTTTAATCGTTAAATGTTTGTATTTTATTTTTGTACTGTAGTTTATTTGCTAAAAACACCACACATTGAGACATTGATAGAGAATTATTTATATATCGTATTAGTCGTTATCATATAATATTAGTGGCAAAAAATAACAATTTATTAATGTATAAAATGTTAGCTTAAATTTCAAATTATTTTGATTTTTATGTATAAGTCGAGTGCGAAAACTTTGATAAAAGTTTTTTTTTATTTATTATTAATATTATTTTTTACATTTTTATTTGTTTTGATTTTCAGATTAATTTTATAAGAATTCTCATAAATTTCCAAAAATATTTAATTTATATTTTTTATGTTTTACTTTTATTAGTATGTATTAAATAATATCAAACTTTGTTAAAAAATAATAAAAACAATATTATTACATAATATATATTAGGATATAAAATGTATTGGAGGGGGCAGTAGGGGGTGAACTAGGAGTGAAAGTGTGTGTGTGTGTGTGTGTGTGTGTGTGTGTGTGTGTGTGTGTGTGTGTCTGTCTATGTGTGTGCATAACAAACTAGGAGAGCGTACATTATGCTCACGACCTACCTGTGCCCAAACAATATATTCATAAAGTTTAATAAGTTATAATATTTTACATGAAATACCTTTTAATGTTGTTAAATATTATGAAAATTTAATTGTTTAGAGTGAAGCTATAATAATATATTAGCAATATTAATGAATTGAATACCTCGTAATAATAACAATAATAATGGCTTTTATTATATATATATATATATATATATTGATAGATAGATTCACTTAAATATGTTGAGCTCACAAAAAAAGTTTTCATTGATTTATTTTTTAAAAGTCTAGTATATGTATAAAAAGCCGGATCTTTGTGGTAATTAGTAATAAATGATTATATAATTCATCAAAGTATTAAAAGCAATGCTTGAATATTGATGATGGCTGTCATGAATTTGCATATAAAATATTGTATATATATATATATATATATAACTTACACTTTATTTTATTATTTAGCTGATGTTGTTGTTGTTACTGCGGTGTCCCTAAAATGAAACAATGTTTGGTGTTATACTGTATTAGATTTGATTTAATGTTATAATTTATATATAGTATTTGTATAATATACGGTCGATATTTATTTTAGTTATTTATTAATCACATTAGCTTTTTAGATTAATTTTTATGACGATTTAAAATGTTTTAAACTATATATTTTGATTTTCAAATATCCTTTTTATTGGCAAAATAACTTTTATTTAAGGAACCAAATTCCTGTAGAGTATCTTAAAAAGTAATAAAATAACGATTGCTATCATATATTGCTATAAATTTATAAGTTTTCTGTACATTATTAGCTATTGGTTTTCAAGTTTTAAATATAAATATTTTAATAGATATAAATTTTCTATATTTAGCAAATTAATTGCATGACACCAGTATACATGACATACCTGTCAATTTATATACTACCTGATCCTAAATACGGGTTCCCAATTTTTTATAATAATTATTTGTTAAATTGTAAAAAAACTTTGTAAGTTATTACATTTAAAAATAAATTACAATTATTTATTTAGCTGTAGTTTGTTTTTTTTTGCTGACTATATTGTACCGGTATATATACTTTATTTTTTAAAACTAATAATAATAATAAAATTTAATTTAAAATATAAATATTATTGATATATTTATAAATATTATACTAATAATAATATACTCGTTGTGTTAGTTTTTTTTATTATGCTTGCTTATTAAGTTAATGAATTTTTTAGTGTATATGTATAGTATCTACATTTTCTCATTAATTTGTTTGCTAACACTCAAACCAATTAAAATAATAATAATAATAATATAATAATAAGAGACTTTGAAACAAACAAAAAAGTCTAGCATTAATAGATTACACCAACAAAATTATTTTATTGCTTTAATTTAATTGTTTTTCTCCCTTTATTTCATAAATATATATTCACTTTCACTATTTTTTATCAGATATACTGTATAAAAAACAATATTAAAACAATTACAGTTAATGTATAACTTTATGTGTATGTACTGTATATATATATATATTATACTGTATGATATATAAAACAGTACTACATTTATAAAATTAAGTATAATCTTGATTTTTTATTAATATTAAAAATTATCCTTAAATTACAAATATAATATTAGAAATATACCTTGATGTATATATTATATTACTGTATTATATAAATGATTGATACTGGTGCAATTGTTTAATGATGATGTTATAAATTTTGAAATAATATACATTTTTATCTATACATATAATTATTATTATTATCAAGAGTTGAGCTACAAAGTCGAGAAAAATATATGAATAACTAATACAAACAATACTTCAATTATAATGATAAAGCCATTGATGCATAACATGTGTATTACATGCAATTCATTGCACAAACCTATTCATGCTATTCATGCTATAAATTAAATGCAGTGTTAAAGCTATTGTGTTATATACAATATATACAGTGTTTATATTAAATAATATGAGGTATATTTATAAATATTATATATATATATAGTTAAAGTCATTCATTTTGTTAGTGATGTTTTTGTGGCTAATAACGAGTCAATTGTGTTTGACTTAAATCAGTGTTAAAAGAAAGCGGAGGTAACGCCTCATCGCTTCATTTGAGTTTTGTTTTGCATTTTAAGACCTAATATCATAACTGTTTGAGACATATTACAACAGCCCCCTCCTTACCATTGATGTTAAAGTGCCAGTCAATGCTTAACATGGGTATTGCGTGCGCTTCTCCATCATCATCAGTACCCAAAACACTTGAATAGCTATATAATGTCCAGACCGTCGACTTAGTATCTGATAAACGCTTTTGATTATTGCCTTACCATCCCTTTGATTGCCTTTCTCTCTCTCACTCACTAAATGACTGCAAGGCATTTCTAGAGGGGGAGATGGATGGGAGGGGTCATCCCATATAGTATTTTACAATCTCATTCATCATATTGTTGGCCGATAGATGTAAAAATAGCTAAAAATTTTAATGGACCTTATTTTGTGTGCCCTTTAATGAATACTATTGTTATCCATAGGCTCTCTCTGTCTATATATTCTCTCTATTGCTTATCTCTCAATCTTCCAATTTCTCTCTCTCTCTCTCTCTCTCTCTCCCATGAATTGCTTACTCACTCATTCACATTATTTCTCAATCTTGTCGTGCAATTGATTTGATAGACCAGCCATTCCTGACATTACGATAGTATGTGTGCAATGTCTGTACACTAATGAAACTTACAACACAATGGTAATGCTGTTGTATTGTAAGCAATTGAAAGCATAGATTCAATGCCATAAATAACTAAATACAATAATATTATATAATAATAGCGATGAATAAGGGATGAGAAAAAAGCCATTGAAAGCCTACAGACATGTCTAATGGCTTTCCAATCAAATGCGTTACCAAACCATTAGAGACTGTAATAGTTTGTTGTGTTGTTATGCTATGTATAGACCATCATGTGATCAATTGCTTTGATCTCTAAAAATTTATTTGACATTCAGATAACACACAATCGCTAACTCAATAAGTATTATAAATATATTTTATAGCTATCTTGTCATGAAAAACATGTGCCCATAATTGCAAAGTTATTGGAAAATATAGAAATATTATATATACTGTATAATAAATATCAATATACAGTACATTATACTAATTTCACTCATTTTGAATCACAACTCTGTTTCAAATGTTTATGATTGACATAATATGTGACATAATATATATGAAAAATGTATTAACTTTAATGTTTTTGAGACTATCTATTTTTAAAATTTTTATACATTTATTGGTTTTTACCCAAAATAATATCATATGTGTATATCTTATGAGCAATTATTGTGATACGAAAGTGCCATTCATTTGATACGTTTGAATGAATTTTATTTACAGTAAAGTTATAAGTTATTATAAATTTATAAAACTTATAATAATATTAAAATTTAATACTGTATTATACATATATGTATATACGTATACAGTAATAATATATGCGTTGTGCTGATTGCACATACAAATTGGTAATATACTGGAGTATATGCACACACTTGATATGCAATGAAAATTTGATTAAAATTTTTCCGACAACTAAATTAATTGCTTTAACTCTTTTCCCAATTGAATGACCTATTTATCGAGTAATTATATTTTATTAAAAATGTTTTGACCAATAAATAATAAATTAGATATTTTACTATTATTTTATTAAATCTCTCTCTCTTTCTTTCTTTCTGTCTTATTGTTTGTTTATTTATTTAGTTTGGATGTTAAGAGCTTTAGAAAATGTTGTTAACAAGATTTTTATTAAACATTTATAAACAACAATTCAAACATTTCAATGACTTTTGATGATATAAAACTTAATAATATAAACATTGATGTATTTGCCACTCATTGACATACTGTACACTATTTTATAGCTAATTTTAAACCTTACAGTAGTAGTAGTATTCAAACATTTGTTGCACAAACACATCACATCATCTATCAAATGATGTTTTTGTAAACCAAATAACCGATCACTGGTTTTGATTGACGGCTAACATATTGGTATAGAAAAAGCCAACACTTAGTTTTCACAGCTCTTTTGCCGATATATTAAACTATTTAAGATATGCCAGTGCTTTGTACTGTTACTTCAATACCAGCCGGAGCTCTCAAAAGTGAAATTATTGACTCAATAAATCTCATTACATGAAAATGATTTGTCACTTTTTTCATGTATTTACACACTTTCATGCACTCAAACACACACACCAAACATACAATTGATTTAATGGCATAAAAACGAGACTTTATTATATAATGATTGTTATGTGTAATGTTTTGTTTGATATTTAGTGGTTTACAAAAAAAATGTATGTTTTCTCTCTTTGTTTAACTTATTTATGTTATTGACATTTGTTTGAAAATTTTTAATAAAGAAAAAAACCAACAAATATAGACACAAAAATCAACTAAAAGCTATTCCACTAAATAATAATAATTTGATTATAATAAACATTGTTTAATATACAAACTTTTACTTTTATACAAAAATACTATTTTAATGTTTGTTTATTTATTTTGTATCCACAATTAATGACTTACCGTAAAAATACATTATTAAATAATCGGTCGATTGAAGATTAAAAAAAATATTAATGTTTCAATTTTTTTTATTTCATAAAATCATTTGCAAATAAATAATTACAGAATGAGTCAGTCATTCCTTAACATATACTACAAAATTTTTTTTAAAAATTTTATTAAATAATTGTTATATAATATAATAAGAAAAAATATAGATAAATAGTGAATTAGTTTATAATTTTGTTTATTCTGGTTCAGCCCTTGCTTTATATGTCTCATTCATTTTAATTGAATTAAAATCATTGATAATTATATATGTTTTTATATATCATAAAAACCATGAAATTTTTGTTTGAAGCCCTCACTCAATATAATAGGGTGAGTGAATGCCTATGAAAGAGATGGTATGCGATTGAGTGGTGTGTGTGTGTGTGTGTGTGTGTGTGTGTGTGTGTGTTGTGGGCCATTGATTAAGCCGATGGCGGACTTATTGTCAATCGGGACTCACGATCGGTAGACACGAGCTCTCCATTAATCACAAATAAAAGACAATTATAGGCTTTCCATAGCTTTCAAAGAGATGAACAAATCAAAACGTTATACGATTTTTTATATTATATTATATAAGCATTTTTTGTATGTTTGAAATATTTTCAAAGATTATAAACTTTGATCAGACATTGGGACCAATACATCCAATACATACCTCAAGTGTTTGCCTCATATTAAGGTATGAAAGTTCCCAAAGAGATTATATAATAATGTTTTTAGTAAATCGTGATTTATTAAAAGCCACGAAAATTTACTTTAATTTTTTAATTCCATTATATTTATAGATTTTTTATTTTTTACTAAAACCAATCGTTTATATGATTGCTTACGAAAGAGAGACTTCGAGAGAGAGAGAGAGAGAGAGAGAGAGAGAGAGAGAGAGTTTGAAAATTTTTGTTATATTTGTATATTTTTTAAGAGGCTTTCAATTTGAAAGTGGAATATATTTTTTTTATAAATATATAAATTTCTTGTTTCAATAGGAGAACAGTGTTTAATAAAAAAATATTTGAAACATTTAAAAAAATAGTTATAGTTATTTAGGATTATTTGTAGCTGTACTTTAAATCAATCGACAATAAATTTAATAATAAATTTCCTATAAATATATATTTGTACACAAATTGTTAGGAGTAATTTTAATTTGCTTAAATTGCCAAATAAAATATATATATATATAAATTTTTATTCAATTTCTCTACAAAATAATAAAAAATAAATTTTTGAGTGTTATTTAACTCTCTAATTGAAAATCTGAGTCATAAATTTGTAGGAAAGAGAGCCCCAAAAAATTAAGTTTATGCCTGAATTACATTATCGCCATTAAAGGGCTTGTTTTGGGTGGTATTATCAATAAACAAAAATACTGAACCATTATATAAATCAACCAAATATTTTTATAACCATCACCTAATATACTGTACAATATTTGCAAACATTAACACAACTGTTGTACTGTATGTACACTATGTTATTGACTATAAGTTTTTTTTATATACACTTAAATATCGGGTCAAACCAGAATAAGTATGTGTATATATATCTGTTAAAATATTTTTTTTGGTTTTAATTTCATTATTTTTTTGTATTTTTTGATGTTTTATCGTAGGAGTAATTTGTTGTATAATTTTTTTAAATATAAATAAATACAATCATTCACTTCAATACATAATATTAAATTTATTTTATATATTAAATATTACAATAAATGTCTCTTTTGTTTATGTTTTTAACTCAAAATATATAGTTTGGTAAAAATATTGTATGTTTAGTTGTTTTAATGACTTGTTTTTGTGTGCATTTTATTGTGAAATTAATGCATACTATAAAATTAAGACTATATTGGTATAGGAAATGGTAAAATGTATTAAATTTAATGATAAATTTTATTACAAATAATTATAATCTTCTCAGCAATCAATCGTTAGTCATTTTGGTTACAAAATGTCATCTTAAAAGTCTTTTTGTCCCAAAAAATGTCTCAAAATTAACAATAATAAAGAGTTTCTTGTTTTTTGTTCTACAATTAATTGCAATTAATTTTTTCTCATAGTTTTTAATGCATTTATTCAGGAAATAGATTTTTAAAAGACGTGGTTTAATTTTGGACCTAAAATTAGACAATATTATGAATAAAAGTCATTAAAATAAAGTTATATTTTTTAGACTCTCTATAGCCCAATGTCTACGTGCTTTGAATGACAAATGTATCTTAATTTTAGCCGAAATGTACACAAAATAAAAATAAATTAAAAGATTGATTCAATAGTGAGACTCTTTTGGCTCTCAATGTCTCTGATATTCATTAATATTCAAAGGTATCAATTTTCATGTGAAATATATTTCTGTATAATTATATAATTAACTTATATTTAATAAATTATAAGTTGTATTATTTTGCAATACACAGCATATTTTGTATGCAACGATTTTTTCATAAAAAATATAATATTTAGAATTAGAGGAAAAATATATATATAAATAAATTAATCATAAAAACTTTTTTGTTTAGATATAAAAATTAAAATACAAAGAGTACTTAAATTTTATTTGTTATTTTAAATTAAATTAATATTTTTTTATTACTCTCTTTCTTTCTTGTCTTTAAAATTTATAATCATTTAATAAAGACATTGTTTTCTCACTATTAAAATCAATGCAAAACAATTATTTTAATAATTCATTCACTTTTTTTGTAAATCTGAAAATTACAATATTTAATTACACGAGTATATGGGTAGTGAAATAATGTATAATATATTTTATTTTCATATGATTTAAATGATTTCCATTTAATTAGCCCTCGAGTTTAACGAGTGTATCGTTATTTTTCAGTACATTAAAAACATTATTTAATATACAGGTATATAATGTATATAAAGTATATATACTGTGTATACACAGTATAATTAATGACACTTTTGTAGCAAACAACTAATGCTTAGACAGTGACACTAAAGATAGATATTAATGTTTTTTTTCTTAAAATTATTAATAAGTTATTGAATGTTGTATTTTGTGTGTCTAAAAAATATAATTTATTTTGAAATACGATTGACTTCAAAGAGTTAGGTTTTACCCATAGATAAGAAACTTATAGTGAGTATAGTGAGTGAATGAAAGATAAATAAATATATATATATACAGTATATATATATATATATAGAAAAAATGAGTACAATATTTATCTTCAATTTTCAATAGTCATTAGTAATGGCAAAGATAATCTTTAATAATGTTTATGTTAACTACTAGTGCCCAGATAGGCGTATATATCACTTGTCCTCAAGATATGAAACTATTTTGCCGGTGCTCACTATGTAGTGTACAGTATGTATAATAATGTTTGTAAATTTATATACTGTATGTATTGTACATTAATATAAGGGCTATTTATTTGTTGATCGCATGAGAGACGATTGCATTTTTTTATTTTGGGAACAAATTTTATTTTGTCTCACAATTAAGTCAATAATAGAGATACAGATATTATATTATGAAATTAAAGTGAATTACTATTATCTAAATTCAATTGTTATTCACAAAACATAAATAAAATGGACTAATCATTTAAAAATGCTAATCACTTGCAGACAACACAAATACAATTGAAGTATTAGTCATATCATGATTGCAATCGTATATAAAGTATGAGACAATTTTTTATATATTTATTTTAATTAAGACTTTCTAGTAATTTAAGTATATATTACCGATCATTACTTGAATTTATAAATACTATGTTATTGTTATTTAAAATAATAAAAAATACATATATATATATATAGTAGTCATATATATATATAAATTCAATGACATCAAACAGGACCTGATGGTGACCTTGGCTTTACTTTTTCTCAGATGAAAATTTTATTTAATACAATTGATATACAGATACACATACATACACACACACACACACACACACACACACACACACACACACACACACACACACACACACACACACACACACACACACACACACACACACAAACACAAACAACACACACACACACACACACACACACACACACACACACACACACACACACACACACACACACACACACACACACACACACACACACACACACACACACACACACAAACACAAACACAAACAAACACACACACACACACACACACACAAACACACACACAAACACATACACATCAACTTGACTGCCCTTTCATGCAGTGGTTTGTGATGTTATAAGTTCTAACTTAGAACTGAATTCCCATTTATGTTAACATATGAAATGTCAATGCAATAAAAACAGTGATTTTTTGGAAAAATTTCTCAAATTGTTTCAACAGATATAGTATATAAATTTAATAAATACTCATTAATAGTTTTAAAATTGTTTTAAATACATTAAATAACATTAAATTTTTTAATGTGACAGAAATGTTAATAAAATTTATAGTCATTTGTGTGATCGGGTGTTTGAATTTTTTTTTCAATTTTCAAATAAACTTTTCCAACACCAGTCGTATCAATCAATTTGAGGCAAAATTTATTACATATTTTTTAAAGACAAATCTCTTTTGCTATTTTATTTTGTTCAGAAACCACACAAACAAATCAGTAATTTATTGATTTGTATTTTATTTTCGACTTATCATTATTTATGACTATGTGGGGGTCTATTGAAGGCTCAGGGATTTCTTCAATAGGGGACAGAGAGAGAGGATAGACATTCAAATTTATTGAATAACACCCAACTATTAGAAAGCAAGTACTGAGAAATCATTTATTTGATTGAAAATTTTGAGTTGAAATGAGAATTGAGAGACATATTGATGGGCTTTAAATAAATGCATTGAAAAATTATTACACGAGAGATAAGACATAAAAGAGTAGATGAGTTCATCAGATTTGCTTCAAACCATATAAAGTAATGATTTTTCATTTATTAAAGTAAAAAAAACAGTTTATATTAATTTATTATACACATCGATATAAATCAAATATTTATTTCGGCTTTTTATATATCACTTGATATTTAATAAGTCTTGAGCTAAAACTTTAAGTAATTTTTCAGTCAAAGAGAAGTTGTTTAATGAATTCAAATTGCATTTAATTTTTAAATCATTAATTCATTGGATCTGTGAAAGAGAGCATCATTTTTAAAAAATATATAAATAAATAATTCAATTTTTATGACTCTATTCACCTATAAATGATTCAAAGTCTCTCTCTCTCTCTCTCTCTCTCTCTCTCTCTCTCTCTCTCTCTCTCTCTCTCTCTCTCTGATTACAAATATGTTATATATAAGCCATAAAAATAAATTCCTAATCAGTATATCATTTACTGGCAATCCAGAGGTTGAACGTCTCGATTACACATCGATTTGCTCTCAAATAAATAGATCCACTTTTTTATATCCAGATTACTTGCTATGGTATACTCACACGAGATATATGTTTTATATGTTATACTCTTAAATACTTAAAAAAAACTTATAAATTATATATAAAATGTATTTTATTTGTTATCAATATTGCTATCAATTCCTAATGTGGAAGTTATGGTTTGTTATGTTATTTTTAAACACACATTAAATATAACTTTTTTCTTTAAATAAAAATACACATAATTGTAGATTTTTATACAAAAAAACTATTTAAAAAATAATATGATGTAAATAATATTTGCAAGAAAAAAATCAGTAAAATTTGTATAGTATTTTATTTTTTGATTATATTTTAGTGCCCTTTAAATGGTATTTAATTAATGCAAATCTTTTAAGTTTAATAGTACAGTCACCCAAACATTTAATGTTTTATTATAACATAATATAACTATTTTTTTCTGATTATATATAGTTTTTCCCTCAATGTTTTTGGCCTTAGATATTATTTTTATTATGTAATAACAATATTATTGTTATTATTATTATTTCTTATTATTATTATTAACATTGTATAAAATAATGATTATATATTAATATAAATTTATATATATTTCTTTGGTCTTTACGTGAGAATGATTTCCAATTGAAGTTAATTTGGTAGCAATTTTCTGGTCATAAGCTATCTATTAAAGTCAAACCTGTGTCTAATGCTATGCAAACTCAATGGCAGTTTTGTTGTCAACTAATCTACCAGTGATTTGTTTGGTATGTCTTCAAGTCCATACACAACACCCCCACCACACACACCAGAGCCCATCCCCCATTGCAATTAAACCAATGTCCAATTGTGTATTGTTTTTTGTTTTACATATGGGGTTTATGCACTGCTATCTATCATGATTTATCTGTCCTTTATTTTTATTTGATGACTACCCGGTACTATACGATAGGTATATATCTATGTTATGTAATAATGCATTTGCAAACAATTAATTGTTTGGTTCTCATCGAGAAATTCATACAATAATTATTAAAACCAACGAAGCGTTGGAAACTTGTCTTATGGTTTGCAATAATTATTATTAAAAATATTTTGATAGCCTTTATAATTCGCCTATTATATGACATAATATATAAAAAAGTCAAAATTTAACCGAAAATTTACTTTATTTTTTATGAGATATATCTACTTATAAATTATATTATTATAAATACAATACATGTCTTGGTTTGAGACAAATTACAAGTGAATGGAAATAATTGCTTTGGTTTTTGGTTGTCGTTTAACCATTTGCTGGCTATGCCTGAACACCTACATATAGCTCATGGCTATCCCGGGCCCAGATATGGGCTCAATATATGATACACAATGGGTTCACCAATGAGAAAGAAAGGTGATTGTTATGATTATTATGATTATGACTGTTATACACTGTTCATAAATACATATTTAATGGTGATATGTATTATTTAATAGCGATAATACATAATATATATTACATATATATAAGATGAGGTCGTTTTGATCGGTCAGGTGCTCATCAAATGAATTTTCTCACAAAAGACATACACCAATGAGTGGCGACTAATGCCATAGATTGCCAACAATATGAGCCGGTATTACATATTGGGAATGATTCCCAGTTAATGGAAAAATAATTATCGCATAAGACATAGGGTTGTGTAGTGTTGAGCCCCTGAGCCCTGATATTGTCATAACAAGATTGTCTCTCTAATCGCCATTCATTCAAACATATATTATATTAGTCTGTCTTATAGCTGATGGCTAATACATAAAAGTGATTTCCGTTGCGCCTGAAGGGGCGTGTGAGTGACCTAACCCACTATGGGATGCAATATATGACTATCAATGAGAGAGAGAGAGAGAGAGAGAGAGAGAGAGAGAGAGAGAGAGAGAGAGTTCTTTACAACTTTACGTTTGTTGCGTGAAAAGGATAGTTGCTATTAATGAAAGGTTTTACTATACGCTACTATAAATTGCTATAACGTAATGACCAGATTATCACGAGTTTAGTCTTAAGTTCAATGAATTGTCTCAATCATTGTTGTGTCTACTTTCTGTCCCCACAATTGGCCAAAACAAAAGAGAAGGCATAAAAGCATAGCCCGGAGCCGCTTTGTCATCGACATGACTACAACACTACTACTATTATTACAACAAGAACTACTACTACTATAACTACTACTACTTATTATAAAGCAATCATTTTAGCCATTCATAAGATATAAAGATGTGAAGACTTTCTTATCTATAAAACTTATAGTTTTGATTATTTTACTAATAATATTCAACTTAATATTTATTAAGCAAAATAAAAGACGCTTTGCTTTAACTTATAATTTTCTGACTACAAATTATAGTAGTAGTAGTAGTAGTAGTTGTAGTAGTAGTAGTAGTAGTAGTAGTAGTAGTAGTAGTAGTAGTAGTAGTAGTAGTAGTAGTAGTAGTAGTAGTAGTAGTAGTAGTAGTAGTAGTAGTCATCTATTTTGGGCATCTGTTGCTTAAACCAATGACTTTCTTTCAATTGATGAGAAAAAGCAACTTTTTTCATAACATATTAAAGTTATTAATATGTGAGTTAAGAGTATTTTTTGTAATTTACTTCAAATGACACTAACAGTGCCTTTTCATTGCACTTATGAATCGTATAAATCATTTGATAAATACAATTAAAATGCTATTGAAATGGATATAAGCAATGGATATAACGTTTAGAGAGTCAAACACAATAAAATTCTTAACACTGAAGACATTGTATTTGATTATAGTTGAGAGGACCCCATATATATATATAATATATGACAACCCCATCGGTGGTTCACTATTTAGGACCACAAAAGCCATTTTCAGTGACACTATTTCACGCAATTTGTTTGATTTCTCGGCCCTTAAATATGTGTGACATTTTCCATATCAACCCTAATATTTAACTATAAATATATCATATCTAATAATATATTTAAATGGTCTGTCCATATGTTAGTTTAAATGCATAGAGAATATAGCCATTAGATGTCAAAAAATATTAGCTATAATAATGATGACTACCTTTTTTCAGTATTATGTCATAAATATTTTTTATTTAACCATTGCATTGGATTTATCTAAAGTTTTTTTTGTATTTATACATTTAACGCAGGAATACAATTGTTGCCCTCACCAGAAAAAATACATAAACTAATAACTAATATAATGGAAAATATTTTTTGATATAATAATATTTATATATAATAATTTATATTTATAGTAATCTTATTGTTGATGCCATAGAAATTGTGGTGAACTTTATTATTGTATATATTATATACAGATATAGATATAGAGGTGCGCCTAATAGTCTTTGATCTGAACATTATTTTCTCATTTTTATGTTTCCTTTAACTATACGTTTGGTGTATATATATACAGTATATATATATATATTATAGTATGTGTGTATCGATGCTCTATGAGTCGATCCCTACCTCAGCCCCCACTATCATCAACAGCATCCTTAAACTCTCTATACTTGTATCGCTTATAGCTTTCACTAACCTTTTTTTTTGCTTCAAGGCTTTGATGAAGAGAGCACTGGTATGTATTGGAGTCTCATTAAACATTAAACGGCCAGCGATTGTCTGTTCATTGAAATGTATTGATGTGTTTGTGTGTAATGTTATGTTATTATTAGTTTTTTGTTGTTACCATTATTTGCTATATTTATGGTCTTCATTGATGGCATTTAGTGCAATGCAATCAACTTCTCTCTGAAAGCGTTTCCTTTTGAAAGACTCTCTATCAGGAAATCATTGCCATATTCTTCAATATAAATATCATTGAAAGACATTCTTCTGGCGAAATCATTTCCACTACTATTGAAACAATTCATTTGAGGCAATCATATGGAAACATAGAGATTACACAAACATCTCTTTTCTAAACTCTTGAGCCCATTATTAGCAATACATTTAACAGATAAGACTCAATGATATTGGAAATCTGTTGACAAAACAAATAACCGACTATTATATCATTGATTGCAATACTTGATTTGTTATATAGACTTTCATACAGTATTATTATTGTGTGTATGTTTGTTGTTGTTGATGATGTTTGCCGTGTTTTTAGCACATTATCAATGTATTAGCCTTTCATTAAAGCCCAAAGAGAGTAGTGGTCAAAGTGGGAGGTCGTGTCACTATTACTTGTAAATAATATACTGAAGTCCTATCCCTTTCCGTTCACAATCAGATACTCTCCCATATAATCTCATTTGAAATTCATTTTTATTTTGTTGTTGTTGTTGTACTTTGTTTGTAAATCAACATAATTTTCATTATGAATAATATTATCTCGAATTTATGATTATTCATGTATTAATATTCTCGCTAATACTTTATTTTTTATGTACAATATATCTATCTTTTTTGTTGTAAAAATATATTATATAAATATTATTTCTCATACAAAACAATAAAAATAAGAGAAAAGTATTTCTTCTAATATTATATTTTATATATAAATATATCCATTATTTTTAGTCTTATTTTTTCAATCTTTCTCTCCCTTTTCTCATCATTACTAGTGATGTGATGATTGTATTCCCTATAATATTGAAGTAAAAACACATTTTATATTACAACATATGATAATAAACAGTACAATATATAGTAGGGTATATACTGGTATATTGCATTTGACTATTGAATATTACATTATTATATACTGTACATACATACTGTAGTACTGTATATCATATGAATCTAAAAAAATAAAGTTGCAATGGATTTAAATGTTTTTTATTATATTATTTGACCATTTTTTCAAGTGTTATATAAAGAGTAATGTATTCACAACGAAACGAAAAAAAATCATTTTGTCGGTGGCTTTACAACCAATTTAGTGATAACAATATAAAATTGTGATAACAACGGCTATAATAATAATAATAATAGTAGTAATATTGGTGTTTATTATTATTGAGATATTCACCAGTTGTGTGTATACTATACTGTGTATAGTATACACTGTATATGTGTTATGTTTGTGGGAAAATTTATTTTTAAAAATCAATTTGTTAGACCATTGTTGGTGCCATTGGTCGCAATCGCTAGTAATATGATTGCATTGATGGAGGTCTCGATGTCCGTCTCTCTCTCTCTCTCTCTCTCTCTCTCTCTCTCTCTCTCTCTCTCTCTCTCTCTCTCTTTCATCACTTTATTTGATTGACTCAGAAACTACTATCCTATGAGAAACTAATTTTAATTCAGGCATTTGTTGTTATCAAAAAATATTATATAAGAGTTTCCTTCAATTTATTTATATATTATACAGTTTTTATTATAATTTAAGATATATATGGAAAATAAGGCGATAGAAATAAATATAAATTAAGGAAAAAACACTTTATAATTGAATTTATTGATCAAACATTTTATTAAGCAATAAGTCATTTCCCCGATAATAGTGTAATATATAATCACTTAACCCATAGCTGAGAATATATTGACTGTTTTATAACAAATTACAGCATTAAAAATAAAAAAAACTTGATTTTGTATTTATCAATAAATTACTTGACTATAACAGATACAGGTATGCGTGGGTATCTATTTAGCATTTCATATTATTATTAATCATAGATTTTATATCATAGATATATTGTAGTATGTTTTCAAAATAAATAACAGAAATGTTATTAAATATTAACTTACATAAGATTATTATTTTGTATTATTATTTTTTCTACAAAAAAATGACAGCAACAACAACAATAATAATATATTAAAACATGGTATTAAATATAAAAATAAATGTTTTAATAATAAGCATCGGATAGTGTAATAATTGGCACACAATTGATATTACAATAATAATAAGTGGCACTCAATGTTACTATCAATGGCCCCGACTTTTCTCTCCTCAATGGATGTCATATAAATGGCAACACATTTTCCTCGCAGACCTAATGTCTGAATGAATGGAGTGAATGAATGAATGAAACATTTTTTCATTATCTGATTGCTTGCCCTTAAGGTCTTCATGACTCTTAATGGATGGCAAACACATGCACACCAACTATCATACAAAAACATAGCTTATCCTAAAACCATATCATACCCTAACATATAACACACAATTCACATATACACACATATTGTATAACTATTTTGATAGTGTAATATGCTTGTGTGTGTGTGTGTGTGTGTGTGTGTGTGTGTGTGTGTGTGTGTGTGTGTGTGTGTGTGTGTGTGGATGCCACTACAGTTAAGCACAACACGTTATTTTTATGTTTGTGTATATATGGTTAGTCAAATCACTTAACTTAAATGGGCCATTGATCCCATACCCATATCGCGACTTCCAATTTGCTATTTACTGACTATTTCTATCAATTTGATTAAAAATATTTAGTTGGCTATAAAAAAATGCTGTAATAAGTTACTAGTTTTTCCAATGTACTTAACAAATAATGTTCAAAATGTAATATATGATATCGTTTTGATAGCTCCATGTGTGCGACCAATACCTGTCCCAATCATGTGACAAATAATGTGGGATTTTAAGGTTATTTTTTGCTGAAAAAAGTTCAATGCCATTATTATTATAAATTAATGAAATATTAGTTCACAAAAATGCTTGAATATCGCATCGGTTGCTTAAGTTTTAATGCTTATATTGAATCATACATGTATTGGCAGTGATACAGATAAAGAAAAAAGTTTATGCAATTTATTTTGATTTTCAACTGCTATTATATCTCCGGGAAAATAAATGATAGCACTTATATGTATTTATCTAAATATATATATATCCGATATATGATTTATTTTATCAGTCAATACCGATTCACTTAATAAATGATGGGTGAGATATGTTTATGTTTTTCTCTGTATATAAAATGCACTCAATGTAGTCCACATACAACACTGGCATATATTTATATTATAAAATGCGAGCACATGGAGATGCAAAAAAGTGCTTAAAAGTGCACACATATTGTGTGTGGGGTCACACAAATTACAATTTGCATTAATCTCCATACAAAAGATTATGAGCTGAGAGAGAGAGAGAGAGAGAGAGAGAGAGAGAGAGAGAGAGAGAGAGAGAGAGCTAAGCATTTTTGTGATTGATTTTCATTGCCTTTAAATTTGAAACAAAAATTAAAGTAACTTCGCCTTAAAAAATGATAGAATAAATACAGGTATATATGATATATAAATTACTAAATATATTATTGGAGGCACAGCTCTGTCTCCCTCTCACTCATACCTCTCCATCAATGATTCACAACATGTTGTTTGGCCACAAAACAAGTCCATACAATAAGATTAAATGAAAAAAACTCATTGTTTTAATATATTTTCTTATTTTTCCACTCATATATAAATGCCATCGATTTCGCTCTCTCTCTCTCTCTCTCTCTCTCTCTCTCTCTCTCTCTCTCTCTCTCTCTCTCTCTCTCTCTCTCTCTTAAATCATATAAAATTCATTCATTAATAATATAATATTATATATAAATTTATATATAAAACAAGGAGAGACCCATTGCAGGTGAAGCTGCTGTACACGACTTTTTTCAAATACTGACTCCATATCTGGCTTAAGTAGTTTTCATTTATTTATTTTTCTTGTTTTTTCAAAATTACATTAATATTTTGTATGTTTTTATTTTTGACATAATCTTTGTACAAATGATATGCAGTTTATGTGTCATTTTTATTAATTTGCCGATCATTTGATGTCAAAGTGATCCAATCGTTTTACTAATATTTTCAATCATTGAACAGCTTTTCTAATATTATCATCTTTTCATTTTTTATTCAATAATATAAGTGAAGCCAATTGTCTGTTTTTTGGAGGCAATGATTGGCATTGTTTTTAACAATAAATGTCATTAAAACCATAAACTATTTATAGCCCATCCGTCAAATTCCTTCAATCGGTGATCACTACAAACACACAAATCACTGACAGAAAAAAAGATTTAAGTCTTTATAAATCATTTTTTTGTTTCAAAAATAAAAAACTAATCGCTTTTTGTCGAAAGACAATAAAACAGTAAATTTAGCTAATATTGCCAAACAGTATTTAAAGTCAATACATGTCACATATACTGTATATACTGTACAGTAGATAGAGAGAGAAAAAACAGTCTATAATCGAGTTAATGTCAAATGTTATGATAAAAATTGTGTTTACAATCATTTTTAATAGATTTATTTTTTTTGAGGTCAAACCATAATTTTATTTAAAGTCTTTTCCCATCAAATGTCTGCTTAGTTTTCAGTTATTATGAGTCAAATATAATTGACATAAAACTATAGAGTAGACGACAAGCCGTAAGATAATATCGATGAATAGATTTTTCACTTTTGTTTTGTTTTTTGTCTGTAAAAATAAAATTTGCTAAAAATCTTTAAATATGGATATATTTTTGAAGTGTTTGTTTCTATAGCATACATTTTCTCCCCATTGTTGCCAATAATGTTTGAATTTTTTTTTATATATAAATATAATTAAATAATATTTTTGTTTATAATTTGTGGAGTGAGCTCTCGTGCGATACAAATCAATATTTTTGTTGCGCTTTTATATAATGAAAATCCTGTTTTAATATTTATTAATCATTTATTATTATTATTATCATTATTATTTAAATGCATTGAAGTTAGTCAAGAATATAATGTTAAATAAATAACTAATTTTTTATTAAATAATAATAATAACAATAATGTAATATTTTTTTGCAACACTTTATGATTTATGTGTTATGATGTTTATATTTATCCCAAATTTATATGTAAAAAATCAAATAAATTAGATGTGTCTGTCTAATAGTGTCTATTAATTGACAACAATTGCTAAGTAATAGCAAATAACTAATGTCATTGCAAAAAAGCACCGGTATGTTTGCGCATATAATAGATAGTTATAAATAGTTGTATATATTGTATGACTATGTCTTTCGGCAATTATCGCCAAACAGGGCGTAAAAACACAGACAACAAAATAGTAATCATATATTAAATATATATATACTATAGAGATATTTATATATGACTAAACTAATTGTTAAATTGTTTTTATTTGCTATCTATTTCTCTCATACAAAAATTATAAACAATTTTCTATTGTATTTGACAATTAAAATAATAATTTTAAAAAATTAGATTAAAGACAACATTAATTTGCATTTTATTGTAAAGTTTAATGTCTTTTATTTAGAAATATATAATAATAATAATAAAATTAAAAAATTGTTGATTCAGTGAATAAAATAATGAATGAATGAGTAAATTTACGAAACTTTGACATTATATATATTTTTTAAACGATATACAGTGTAATGTGAATTAATTTTATGATTAAAACTATTATATTTTTTCTTATTATTATTGTTCTCTATTAGACATATACTGTATTATCTGAATTGCAATTTAAGTGTAATTGCAAATCAACTCATATATTATAGTCAAACAGTAATAATAGTTATATACTAATACTGGTGGTAGTAGTAGTAGTAATACAGGTTAATCACTGCTAAGATGTTAACAGTGGTGTGTATGTATGTGTGTTGTAATATACCTGTCCCTCAATCATAGCCAATGTGACCACCTCTAGGCTATGATAGCCTTAAGCCTTATATTAGCCAATGCTTATCATATAGTAATCACAGCAGTGATTGTATTCTCACTCAAAAATCATTAATATTCTGTTTGAATGTTTGACTGGCATTAAGTGCGGGCACCGGAAGCACCCGATTGCACAATAAGTGTATGTCTTATCAGCGTATGTATAGGTGTACAACACTGGTAGGGGTACACAACATTGATAGCCAAAGAGCACACAACACATCAACATAATATTACTAATAATAATAATACTAATAATAGCATAAAAATTATAAAAGACGAAGAAAAATAAAAATAATAAAAAAGGAGAGAAAAATCTATCTTAAAGTCTATGTTTTGCTCATTAAATTTGGTGATTGTGTGACAGGGGGTACAATAGGAGGGGTCGCACAACCAATGAATGTACTCTATTTGCCGACCGATGGGAATGTATTTTCATAAATTCATTCTTAATTTTTTTCCTTCTTTTGAAAGTTTAGTATTTATGAAAGAGATTGACAAAAATTAGGGTCATTTTTGGGCATAAAAATTAAATTAAATATAATATAATATACAGTATATAATATATATATCATTTTAGAAAATAAATATATTATTCAAGCGATTACTCTTCCCAACTACTAGTCATAGTTATACCATCATTGCATGCATTAGTGGACTGACTAACTGGGAGGACAACCTGAAAATAATTGCTAACTCCGTCAGCAAAACGAGTCTTTATTTATATATAAATCTAAATTTTTTTGTTTAATTTTTATACTCTTTTTCTTATTTGTCTTTTTTATTATTGTTATTATTATTCTTCATCGTTGTCTTCATTCATATCGCCATTAAAATACACTTATATTTATATGACATTTATGTCCGACAATAGCGTTGACCTCACTATCGTTTCTACGCAATGATAGGATGAGCTACCAGTTAGTCAATTGCTGTGACACACACACACACACACACACACACACACACACACCTCACCACACGTTTGTATTAAAACAATACATTTTAGTAGCAATTATTGGTATGATGTGACCGGTCATACACACCATTCATGGCTTGCAAAATACAAGCCAATGACCTGATTACAGATTACCACAAATTATTGCTATCACATCATAAGACAATTTAAAAGCGACCATTCCTTCACTACTACACACAACTGTCCCTTATTTAAGCCAATGTGAAGCTTTGAATACATAAATATGTTTCAAATAACTAACCTTTTTTCTTAATACTGTATATAAATCATTATAAAATACTATTTATTAGTATTTCTCTCTCTCTTTCTCTCTCTCCCCTTATAAAATAAATTTAAAAATATATGATAATATTTAATTTGTTACAATATTGTAATCATTTGCGACAATCAAAAAGCATAACTAAATTAAAATCCTAGTTTCCCAACAAATTAAGTGTAATTATAGTCCGAATATTGCCATTCAATGTGAATGGCAAACAAAATCTAGATTTAATTAATATTGTGTTGAATATAATTCAATTGTTTTTTGGTAAAAATTATTTTATCTATATATTTTTAATTTTATTATTATTTTTTTGGTTTACAAGTATTAATCGTTATATTTTTCTCGAGTCAATGATTTAATTTTAATTACTAAGTGTTGCATATATTTTTATTTGAGAAAAAAATAATTATAACGATTTTAATATATTAACCAAAATAATTATAATAAAATCTTTTTCAATTATTATAATTTAAATAAACAATTGCTTAAAAAATATATTATGTGTATATTTATATATTGGGTAATTTTTGTATTTATATTTGTTGAGTAATTTTATGTTAATTATTGGTTAGTGTCAATAAAACAAAATTACAATCAATGCTTAATAAAGTGCTATATTTTGCACCAATATTTATTAATTTTGTATTACTGTATACCGTATATAATTAATAAATAAAAACAATTTAATCCATTCATTTATAATAAAAGCAAAGCTAATAATAAAAGCAAAAATCTCCCCAAAACACGATTTATATGATAACTAATTGATAATAATTTTTTGTTGTTAGAAAATCACAAAAATTCAAATAATTATCTTTAACTCGCGTTTTTATTTTTATTTATTTATCACTTTTTATTTATTTGTTTGCAATTTAGACGTAAATTTGTTTTAAGATATAGTATTAATACAAATTATTAACCTTATTATCGAAAGCTTGTGTGAGAGTTGAGGAAAAAAGAAAAAATCATTTTATATGATATACAAGATTTATGTTTAGTTAATGAAGTGTCAAAAATCAATTACTTTATATTTTTGTTATTAATTTTTTTCGATATATATATATAAACATATGTTATATAGTTGTTGAGTAAAAAATAAAATATTTTCTCCGGTGTTTATTAGATACATATTTGAATTATTCATTCATAAAGAAAACCAGTTTTCCATTAATAGCCAATATTTATATAATACCTCCCTTTCCTTAAAACGATTTTCTATATTGATTTATATCCAATTTCATCGAACATATGTATCGCTGATAATGAGATAAAAAGGCAAATAATAAAAAACAACAAAATGCATGAAAATTTGTTTTCTTATTCATTGAATTAATCAATACATAAGCAAAATAACCACAAATCAAACAACACTTATCTCATGTAGTGTTGTTTATAACAACAAGTGCTGACTTGTAAAGTACAGTACTTATTAAATATGTATTGAATATATTATGTATTGCTATTCAATATATTATATAAATAAGTTTTATTCAATACTGCCAAATATAATACTATATATCTGACATATAATATAAAAAATAAACTATAATTTTATTAATAAACATGTTTATATATATTTATATATATGAATGAATGAAATGTCTATTGAAAATAGTTTTCATTGAAGATTTGCGATTTTGTCAATCATTTAGCTTTTGATATATAAATGTATACTAAGTGTTTGCTTAACATAATAATAACAAGTATTGATAGATCTTCTACTTATCATACATTTATTGATTGTCTATATCTTGTATATACAGTTATATATATTTATTTATTTAAACAAACGCCGATATGATCGACATATGATGTTTTTTGATGCCATTTATTAGACAATTATTTTTATTATATTTTTAAAAATCATAAAATATTACTATTCATTCAAAATCAATTGATATGTTGTGTTATATTTATGTTTTATGAAAAAAACATTTGATTTGTTTGATTTCCAAACTGTTAATATCAATAAAAAGATTGATTTGTAGTTCAAATTGGTGGCAAAACAGTAGTGAATAGTGTGTTATATAATCGTATTATAGCAAATGTTTTTTATTGCAACAAAAATATGTCAAATCAAATGTCGATCCATTATATATATTATAGATTAGAAACCACTTGTAATATTAAAACTAATTTTAAAATTTTCATTTAATTTTTATCATCGATAATAATAATGTATTTATTTTTAGACCATGTATACCGTTTACCATACGACACAATTAATTATTTCAGTTTTATTGGTGTTAATTATATTAATACATACTTTACAGGCAAATGTTTATTAATTTTGTTTATTGAGTTTATTATATATATATATATTATATATGTATAAAATGTTTTAATAATGTTGAAAAAGTTAATAAAAAATACATGATATATGAGAAAACAATTTTTTTCTCTTTATCTTTCGATTTGAATTTTTATAAAAGACATTAAAAAATGTAATTCAATTAAAAGATTGTATATCAATATAAATGTCTGATTTTCAGTCCAAACGTATAAATTAAAAAAGACTTTTATTTTATTAATTTTCTATTCAAACTGAAAGATAAAATAACATTTATATTTAAAAATATGTTTTATTTAATCTAAAATAAAAACAACAAAACATAAAGCCATTCACTATATTATCAGTTTTATAGATTTATATATAACTTAATACTATAATAATAAATAATAATACTTTTTTGTGGATTATTTAAATTTATAATTTAAATGTTAGCCAAAACACTCAAAATAATAATTACAGAAAGAAATATTAAAATATTTAAAAACATTTTGTTATTTATTATTATTATTTATTAAATTCATTATACATTTTTAATGTTTGTGTGTTTATTGGTTTTTATCCACAAGTTATTTAAAAATTATGATATAATTTGTAGCAAAAAATATTACAGCAAATAAAATATCTAAATATTTTGTTTATTAATGATATGTTAGTTCAAAGAGAGACTTATGAATTCATGAGTGGATTGAAATCAAATAAAGTGTAATAAATAAATCTCATATTTTTATAATAAAATAAAAATATAAAGTACAGCACATATAACGGCCACAAAAAAAACAAATACAAACAACAAATAATAATAAAACTTAAATTAAATTTGATATAACATAAGACACATAATATCATATATGCGAAGATAAATGTTTTTTAAAAGCCATATAATAATAAGTTTTGAATAATAAATAAAATATGGCAAATAATTTTCATGTTTGACACCTGTATCCATAAATATTTTGTATAAACTTTATTTTCATTAAGCGATAAGTTATGAAAATTTGTATTTCAAAAATTGTTTAATTTTTATTTAGTAAAAAATAATATTTTTCTTATTTTTGTGTTTTTTATAGTACAACAAAACTAAAACTTCAAATTAAAAAATATTGTGTAATAATATCAGACTTTTTGCTAGACTATAGACTCTAATAAAAATATATAAATTAAAAAAATAATTAGTTTTCGACTATATATTTATAAATATATTTTTAAATGTATTTTTTGGCAAATAACAACATACTATCGAAATATTTAATATATGATATAATGAATTGATTTCTATAAATTGCTTTGATTTGTCATTTTGCTGTCATTTACAGTAGTAATGTTAGCTAAAAGTGCTTAATCTGCAAATCTATAGCAATATCTTATGTATTGCTTATAAACTAATTTATTTTGCAACAAAATCTCACTTAAAAACAACTATTTTCTGCCTCAAACTGACTATCAAATAATTACTTATAAAAAATAATTATTTGATATTTTTCCTCTTTTTTTTGACAAAAATTAAATTTTAAACCATAAGTTAATATTCTTATTGCACTTAATAGCGAAGTCAAAGCACTCAAACAAATAAAATGTTTTTTTTTCATTGAATGGCAAATCTATTATCAAACACTTGTGTAACGGAAAGCCAACGCCTTTATAGTAATACACTCTATAGTCAAGATATATACCTAATATACTATTCCCTTATAGATACACAACCCTTACCTATAAGTCATATGATATGAAAATACAATTAGGAATAAATTTATTTCTATTTTATTTTCCTTTTTTCATAATATCGTATTAATGTCTAAACCATTATTGAACACAAATATTGTATTACTTGTGGAGCAGAAACTATAAAAACAGTTCATATAAAATACAGTATGTGTTTGAAAGAATAAAATAATTTTTTATATAGATATACAAATAAATGTTTTCAACAACAACAGCAACAAAATAAATATAACAATTGAAGGAGAGGTCCAAATGAATTGAGAGATAATCGCTAAAAAAAGTTTAACGAAAAATTTGATGACCATTTCGGGTGTTGGACTTATAAAAAACAGCCGTCAAATAATGTTGACGTACAGTCTGTATATCTAAACTTTGCCTGACTTTTAAAAACCTGTATATATCAGTAATATATATAAATCATAGCATACCAAACCATGATTTGGGATTGTATTTCACGAAAATTTACTCACAGAAAATAATGTATAATTTTTTGGTCTAATTTTTTTTTATGTATTTACGCTGAAATGATATTTCAGGAAAATTGAATTTTAAATATCAGTTTGTATGTTGAAGTCTAAACTGATGGCACCATTAGCCTCGAAATAGCCAGGTGTAAGGTGTATATTGTTTATGTGACTTAACTCGAGGCACACCACACACACATGATTAGCCATTTTATTGTATGGGTTATGTAACAAAACTAAAATCTTAATCACCTATAAAATTATGTATTGTTTAAAGAAATACAACAAAAAATTGTGACTTTTAGTTACTTTTATGTTAAAGTAATGTTATTTAACAGTATTAGAAACCTCTCATCAGTGGCTTTGATGGCATTTAGAGAGATATATCGTTATATATATTAGCACTAAACGCATGACTTGTTGGTCTCATCAGAATATTATCAGTGATATCAGTGCCGATGTGTCGGTGCTTCTGGTGATGGCATTGACCACCTGTTGTTCAACAGATATAAAAACAATATAAAGTTGACTCACAAAAAATCGTTATATTGTTTTGTCTTCTCGTTAAAAGTCATTTATTATTCAATTCATTTTGTATGCATTGAATTGATTGCTGTTTAATCTTCAATCAAATTATTTAATACATTAAATCTTTCTGTTTTTATTTCTTTCTCTCTCTCTCTCTCTCTCTCTCTCTCTCTCTCTCTCTCTCTCTTTAATTGCCACATACTTCAAACACTAACTCTCTCTCATATAATATATATTTAAAATAATTATAAAACAATTGCCTTTAATAATATTTATATAATATTTTTCAATGATTTCTTTTCTTTAAATTAATAAATAATATTTTCTTGTTTTGCTATAAACTTTGATGATAAAGATCTTAAAAAAAATAAAAATTAGTTTCACACAAAAGATTTACTCAATATTTATATGTTGAATGAAAGAGACGATAAGTGGAGAGAGAGAGAGAGAGAGAGAGAGAGAGAGAGAGAGAGAGATGAAGTATCCATTAATAGGTTTACGTGAAATTCATTTATCAAATCAAATAAATTCAAATAATTATTATAAACATTAATTTTTTTTTAAAAATATATCGCATGAATCAAATGAAATGCAATGAACACAAGTAACAAATAATAGCAATCGTTATTCTCATTTGATTTTTATCTATAATATGATTTTATAATTTATATATATATATATATTTGCCATAACATTCACTATTTTAAAAATGTATGCAACTATGCACTGGTTATATACTGAAACTTAACAATTTATGATAATCTTAATAATGATCGGCAATCAAATAAAAAATAAAATTATATTATACTTTATATTGTATCAGATATTTTAATGCATATAAATATATTAGTGAATCTCTTTTTTATATTATTATTATATAATGAAACAAAAGGGTAGAGAAAATGTTAAATAAAATTAATTTATTAATAAATAATTTCTATCAGAAGGTTAATGATTATAAAAATAATAATTTCAATAAATAAATTTCAAAGTTTTAGTACAACAAAAAACCTCATATATATATATATATATATATATATATATATATATTATATTATAAAATAGCAACAAAAACAGATAATATGAATAATAAAAGAAAGTTATTAATGAAAGGTTTTTCACATATATTATATCTGTTATATAAATGTTATTAATAACGATAATAATATACTGAATCGGTGAACGAGTAATAATGCAGTGGAGGATACATATATCGCTGTTATTGGGACCTGTATTTGGGTGCGGATGTGCTGCCAATACAATAACGGAAGTCTCATACCATTCAAATTGAATGGCGATTTGCACCGACTGTTTGTGATGGCGAGCACTGACTGATGATTGTGTGATTGCCTATTGAATAATATAAGGCAATACTTGATTTGCAACAATGAGTCCAATGAATATATCTATAGACTAGATATATGTGTTTTAAATGCATAATAAGTTTAGTTTTTTATTATTGTTATTGTTGTGGCTTTGGTTATATTGTACACTAAATCTGAAAGTGAAGACTGCTTTTGGCGTTTCGCTTCACTTAACAATTATTGTGAATCTCTCTCTCTCTCTCTCTCTCTCTCTCTCTCTCTCTCTCTCTCTCTCTMTCTATCTATCTATCTATCTATCTATCTCTCTATCTATCTATCTCTATCTCGATGTTATGTAAGTGTTGTCTCTCACATCCTATACCTGTTGTATTGGCAATTGTTTATTGTAGTTATTATAGTATGGGTTGGGCTCTGATTTTGGTTGGCGTAGCGATCGGTTATTGCATTTAATTTGTAGGCATTTTTCATTTATTATTGTATTATTGAATCGGGCATTGGATTCAAATTCATTGAAGTGGTGTCAAGTGATTTCCGAAATGAAATTCACAGACACAGTATTGTTGGACACATCTCTTAAAGTGAAGTCACTATTAAGTGATCGCATCGGTAGTCTACAAGTCAGGGAGGAGTCGCTAATGAGACGCATAAGTGCGGAAAGACGTGTCTCGTTGTGCCCGACATCGCACCGACAATAAGCAGTCAAATCTCAATAATTATTGGCCAACAATTGTATTGCAAATTGCAGTCAACAATAAAATTAATTGACATTATATTCACGTTTTCGATGAGATTGTATTTATGTTTTATTTATCGTATATACTGTATATATATATATATTATGTATGCTTTTTTAAACCCACAATTGAATAGATTTTTCAAAAAGGCATTTGACATCACTTTATTGTCTCATTTAATATCTCTTCCCAAAAGAAAACCATTCAATAATAATAATGAAAAGACAATATTCTGCAAAATGAAGACATGTGTGACTATGACTAGTGCTGATCATTCAACTGGTCTTCACTGTTGTCATCTCTGTTGTATTCCTCCGCCTCCTCCTATCGTATCTGTTATTTATTATATAATAATAATAATAATAATAAATATATTTGCAAAAAAATTTGTTTCACTTCAATGTTTGTTCATTTCCTTTTGAAATTGAATGGCAATACTATTATTTAATCATAATAATAGTGTTATGAAATAAAATTATATTATAAAATAATAGCTGACAATAAATCTCGTATATAATTTTGTTGAACTGTATGCTCAATACAATAGACACTGATTTGCATTCATCAATGCTTTTCAGGAGAAAGAGAGAAACAGTCATAAACTGCAATCCCTATCCCCACATAAAACCAAACAACTGGTCCCAATGTATCACTTGATTCCCGCAGCATCGGTATGTGTGTATGTTTGTTGAGCTGAGCTGTCTATGCTCTGAATCATACGGTATATCACTCGATGAATACTAAATTAATGATACACTGATTCACTCATCGATTAGGAACAGTTAGCCTCTGGTGTAGGGCATAACACCAGCTGACAACTGGTTTTGCCAACAAATCATTATTCCTATCAGTTCTCTAAATATAATACTTATGTATATAAATATAAAGCAGATTTGATTATATTTCTTTTGTTTGTTATGTGAATGTATTTGTATTATTCATATAATGAATTTCAATACCTTTTCCATTAATATAGATACACAATTGGTTATTATCTTTCAATACATTTTAATATATTTTATTTTATATATTTATATAGTATATACAGTATATATACAGTATATATACTGTATATATACTGTATATATACTGTATATATACTGTATATATACTGTATATATACTGTATATGTATATGAATATGAAAAATGCATAACTTTTTTATTTATCATTTGCTACATGCGCTGTATGAGAGCGTATCTGAGATATGAATTAATCAAAAACAAATAAAACAATTTTTTAAGCAAATTATTTTATATTATTTTTTTTTGTGAATTCAATTGTTGAATGTGATTAATACAAAGCAATAATACTAAGATAAATCAAATGATGTATTATTGATCTAAATTTTATTTGCCCTCTCTTTGACTCAAATAATTACCTAAAGTAGTGGTCCATACTTTAAATGAATGTCTATTCTATATATATATATATACTGTATATACCTCTTCTAATATAACCAACAGGTTGTCATATAATGAATAATGACTGTAAATATATGATGAATATAAGTGATACAAACGATTGTGCTTAAGTGTATTCATATATTGATAGTATATATGAAATACTGTACTTTTTTGAAAGTATATTATAAAACCAATGGCCTAAACAAAAAAAAACATAATACACACACACACACACACACACTATTATATATACAAATGTAGCACTGGTTTTGATAGCCTCTCCCTCACTTACTCTCATCTATGATGCACTGCACAGTCAAAGCCATTATGTAATACATTTCAAACGTAACATTGCTTAACAATTGATAAAACACTTTTCTATAGCGTTATATACATAGCATATACCCTGTATTTTATTGTACACAAAACAAATCTAAAAAATATATTTTACTTTTTTGCTAATTTTTTATTTGCCATTTTGTGGCCAAATTAAATCACTATACAGTTTATTACAGCATATAATTTCTATATGTAAACAATATTGATACTAAACTTTTGTTTTAACCCAATAATAAAGTTTATGCGTCAAACCTATGATACTATTGTATATTCTATTATAATTATTTTTTATTATTTTTTATTATAATTTTATAATACTTGTTAGTAAGGTATTGTAGATATCAATCATTTATGTGTTTGATTTAATTTCAATTTAATATTTGCCTTTTTATTTCCCACTTATTTATGTTGAACTGTTTAATAGCACATAAGTGAAAATTTTAAAAAATAAAGGCAACTTTTTTATATTTATTAATATTATTATTTTTGGGATTTCCCGATATAAAGATTTATCAATTTATGATATGATTTTGACACAAACATGTGTGTAATATTAACTATACAGTACTAAATTTTTATTGAATATTTATTTTGTTAGTAAAAAACAAATTAAATACACATATTATTTAAATATTTGATTTGTGTTTGTTTTACCACTGAATTTTATTTTTTTTATCACAATTTATATACCAGTATATATTCCTCCACTCATTAGCATTACATGATTGACTGATCGACTAACAAGAGTTATGAAAAATCACTGTTTTTGTATGAAATTTTAATGAAAAAGTTTATGAAAAGTTTATTAAATGTAATAGAAATTGAAACACTAATTTATTATATGTATAATAATAATTGAGAAATAATGAATTATTAGCAAATTATTTTTATCGATAATTTTCTTTCATTTTTTTCTCTCTCTCACTCACTCACTAACTCACTCACTCACTCACTCACTCACGTATTCATTCACTCACTTACTTACTCACTCTCTATCTATCTCACACCCACATCCTGATACCTATAATTTAAAACCATTCATTAAAATACCTGATTTTGTTTTAAATCTAATATCCTATTGACTTGTATTATTATAAGCATTATTATAACTTCATGTATTAAAAACCATTCAACCGTAACGATAGTATTATAGTTTATATTATAAAATAAAAATCAATCGAAAGCCTTGAAAGGCATTAAATTTGATTTTCATTGTCAACACATATCTTATAAATCTTATAAAAATTATGAAAAAACAAATTTTGTTTAACAAATTTTTTCAGCTAATGTTTTGACTCATTAAGTATTCAAATGATTGAATCGCTAGTAATATGATTAGAGACTAACTATAAAATAACTGAATATCTTTTTTCATAAATTTATTGAATATATTAAATTAAATTTATATTATTTTTTGTTGAAAGAAACATTAAATATGAGAAAATAAATGTTCAAAAAATATATAAACTCTATTAATGTTTTTTTTGTCAATCCATAAACTAATGTGTCTATAATTTTTCTTTCACATGAATTTCTTAATCACTTTATTTTATTTTACATTTATACAAGTGATTGAATCGTGTATTTGAACAGATTTTATTAATTTTTGTCAATGCATTTATCATTAAAAATTAAGTAAATATCACATTAATAACCATTTAGTGTTAAAAAGTGATTTTTATAAAGTGAATAATTTATATAAACTGTATTATAAAGACAAATTATATTACTTTTCTATAAACACATAAATTGCTATAAAAATCTATACATTAAATACAATTTTTTTCTGCGACTATTTATTTTATGAGTTTTTATGGGCTTATAATATATTTGTCTTTATTGTCTAAATATTAACGTCTTTATTATCAAATGATGATACATTCAAGTATTATTAGTGAAGCGGACACACACATCGAGAGGACAGACAGACGATAGACAGACAGACAGAGAGAGAGAGAGAGAGAGAGAGAGAGAGAGAGAGAGAGAGAGAGAGATGAGTAGCCTCTCAATGGTTATGTTTTCAACAGCAAAAAAAGAAATAGAGTCAATCAAAAAATGTTTTTTTTTGCTATATTAGGTTATATTGTAGTAAATGTTGTGTTGATTGTGATATAATGGCGATCAACACTTCATGAAGTCTCGCATCACTGACTGTGAGTCCATGAAAAACAGTCACAAAAATATTTCTTAATGTTTGTGTGTGTCTTAACACCAGAATTTTAGCTGAATTAGGATCTCATATACGAGAGAGAGAGAGAGAGAGAGAGAGAGAGAGAGAGAGAGAGAGAGACACACATGTTTAGGCATTGATTGGTTTGGAGGGGAAAGGGAACTGACTGTCGGTTGCATGATATCAATGATGGAAAGACTATTTATTATGTATGTATGTGTTTATAAATGTCAATCCATTCATGTGAAACATTGAAAAATTATGTACCGATTAACGACAATAATTTTGCATTTTTTGTGGGAAACATCACTTGAAATAAAAAGAGACGGTTAAGATATTGAATGCCATTGAATGGCAATAATCGACAATAATGTTAAACAATACTCGCCATTCAATGACTATTTTATGCGAGCCTTTTGTATTCACAGCTCATCGTCTCATAAGTGGATCAGAGATCACTTTACAAACTTGTTGTACAAACTCTCTCTCTCTCTCTCTCTCTCTCTCTCTCTCTCTCTCTCTCTCTCTCTCTCTCTCTCACTCACTCACTCACTCACTCACTCACTCACTCACATACACATACACTCCAGTGCTTATATCATACTATATAAGTTACATCATATGCTGAGAGACACTCTTGCGGTTTGTCTATTAAATCACTGATTACTTGATTCGTTACACATATGCTGTTCTCAAACAAAATAACATAAAAAACACATTCAGTTGTATTAARACGATCATTGAATTTAGAAAATTTAAGCAATTATTGTATATTTTTCTCATAAAACAATTTCACATGACTTTGCTAATGATTATCAAATACTAATAAATTCATAAATATTGCATTATTTTCAAAATAAATAAACTTTAAAAACAATTTATATATATTTTTTATATACTTCTTATTTAAAAGTTTGACAATATATAAAGATTTACGGAAAACATATATTTACTTTATTATTCAATTAATAGAAAAATAATAATTACAAAAATCTATATATAATACAAGTACTTTATTTCATTTTATATAATGTCTAAATATAAAATTGATGTTAACTATCATATAAAGTTAATTTGAAGATTAAAAAATAATAATAAATATAATGTTTGATTTAAAACCGAGGGGTCATTCATTTATAAGGGCTATTGTTTCTAAATAAATGTCATTTATTTTCAAATCTCTATTACCTATTATTATCTATTATTGTCAGTACACACCGTTCCCTCTTATAATAGCATTTCCCTTAAACTATGAGATTATCTAAAGGTTAATCAGATTTAATGCCATTTTTATTTCATTACAAACACACACACATATAAATGTGTTGTCTATTTCTTGTCATTTTATTCTCACTCTCCTCCTATCCATCCATCTATCTATCTATTGCTTCCATTCCTCTCTCACATCGATGTCTTTTCTAACCCTCCCTTAACAGCAGATCTGATTGAAAGCTAAGGGGAGCGGCATCTATATGAATGTGAGAAGCACTGGGATGTATGTACTGATAGTTTATATAACATAGTAAGATGTCACTCAACAGTCTAAGTGTTATGCAATTGACTGCAAACAAGTAAACCATAATATCATAAGTCAGTACTAGAGATATTCAGTTGATTCTGACGCTTAGCTAAACATACAGTTTATACATAAAGTGGGATATATTATGATATATTAATGTATATAACTTATTAAATTAACTTTTATTTCCCCACAAATTATCGATTTTGGGGAAACAATTTTTTATTTTCAATTATTTATACAAATATTTATATGTATATAATATAATATAATGTCTATAATTTTTTTAAAGTTTTTAGAAATTTTTTGTTGCAAAATACAAAATTCCTGTATAATTACACAGATTGTTGTAAATCATGTGTTGATTGTATTGAAAAAGCCCAACAACTTATGTATCCACACATGTGTTATGCTTATTGTGCTATTAAACAAAAATGTTTGTTTTATTTAACACATAAAACATATAGTCATTAATAAATACAATAATAACTCTCAGTAGAAAAAAGTAATAATAATAATAATAATAATAACTAAAAAATTGCTAATAATTTCCAATAAAATAATATTATTAATAATAATAACATAAACAACAAAAACACATTATATTTGGTGTGTCTGTCTATCCTTGAATTGGTCCGTGGCTCAATGGTGTAATGAACTAAGACGTCGGCTGTTTGCACTTGTTGCCTGAGAAACAACATAGAGGTACGACGTCCAGGGATCGATTCCCTGGTGAGCCACTGTTGTTTATTGCCATTTCAAATATTAAGTAACAGCTAGTTTGGGTACAAAGAATCGTCCCCTTACCAAGCTGACTTACTGTTTGTAGGTACTCCTCTAACTATGCTTATGAGTGCTATACGCATGCTATGGGTAATAATACAAAAAAAGGGGACAGGGTCTCCAAAAAGTGTACCATACATACTATGTGACGTGCACTATAAAAATCCTGATCCTTTTTTTTTATCCTTGAATTGCATTGAATTGTGTTAATAAAAAAATTATAAAGCAATAGATATAGATATTTATTAAAGGTTTGCTTTGATATGTGATATACCAGTTGGCAGACCTTCACTTAGATTTTTTCCTTTGATTCAATTAAATTTAAATATAGGAAACAATTTTAAAAATTATTTTTTTTGCAAAAAAAAGCAATTATCGTTATTATTATTATTAATACTATTACTATTATAACTATTGAGGGAAGAAAGAAATGGCAACAAACAAACAAAAACGATTATTTGCAATAAAATAATAAAAAAACTATAATAATATTTAATAATAATAATATTTAATAATAATAATATTTAATAATAATAATATTTAATAATAATAATATTTAATATAACAATATTTAATTTATTTGCAAATATATCTATGAACTTGGGTTTAAATATGAGACACAGAAAATAACAATAAATAAGGCGATAATCATAATAATGATAATAATATGATTTAAATTAAATATGTTTCATAAGTACATTAAATGGTTTTTGATTTTTTATTTGATTTAATGCGGGTTTGAAATATTAATTGTCGCCTATTTAGCTATTTGTTTGATTGGATCATAAGCTCGCACTTGTATGTTGTGTGGTGTATGTGTTATGTTGAGCCCTATTGACCCAAATAAAGATCTTTTATTAATAAAGTGCATCAAAATTGAATTGAGATAAATGAGTGAATTATTAAAATATTATGATTACAATAAAAACAAATCTCATCTCTGAAATAGTCATGTATTTTATGGGTATCAGTGCCAATGAGTAGGTGCAAATTGATTGCTACACCAAACACACTATTATTTACATAAAATACATACATTTACAATGTATATTCATCATTAATAATGATATACATTCATAGTTGCATATTAAATAATGATATAATATTGTATATTGGATGATATATATAATATTTTTATATAAAACTAATTATTTACAAATAATATAAATATATAATTTATAAAATATAACTGTAAATAAGTGGTACACATATGCCAGGCGTTCAATACTTTTTTTGGTTGTAATGCAAAACTTGTGGCAAAAAAATATTTTATAAATGTTTTTTTCAAGAGATACTCTAAATTTTTATTTAAGTCATGAGATAACGTGATTGATATCAAAGCCAATGAGTGAATAGTGAGTGAGTGAGTGAGTGAGAGAGAGAGTGAGTGAGTGAGTGAGTGAGTGAGTGAGTGAGTGAGTGAGTGTGAGAGAGAGAGAGAGAGAGAGAGAGAGATTTTCTAATCAAATGATATATAAGTTTATATAAGACGAGACAACAGCGCTTATTTGAAATGATTTTATAATGCAATGTAGAGTAAGTTATTTAGGGCTCATTTAGTTGAGTATTGCAAATAGTATTAGTATTAAAACGAGTATTGCGTTTGTCTTATACAATGTATGATATGGTTTATGGTATGGTTTGTGCTCATCCTCCTCATCACGTCGTTCCCTATGGTAAAGTAGGGAACAGCACTACTGAGAGGCACAGGCAGTGCACAGGCATACACACTGTTTAGGCAGTGAACAGGCATATCATTCGCCCATAACATAGCATTACCGCTGTTAACGGCCCACAATAGCGACGTAACACACACTGGAGGCGCAGTTCGCTATTCAAGTGCTGCACCAACTTTGAAGTGCTAGCAATACAGACCAGTATGTACTGTGCCCTCAACGCTGCCGGTTCCCAAAACCATATACCAGTGCTTTTAACATAAGCACATTAGACATTGCCAGTACATATGTATATTGAATAATAGTTGTCTAAAAAAAGTAATTGAAGTCAATCTGTGTTTTAATTTTTTCAATACAACTTCTATTTATAAAAAAAACTTTTAATATAATACTGTTTTTGCAAAAATAGTTTTTATTGTATTTATCACATAAAATAATAATAATAATATCGTTGACTTTTTTGTTGTCGTTTTTTATTGAAATCTCTCCCAAACGTATAAAAGTCAAATTGTGACAAATATTTGAATAAGTATTTATTGAGAGACCAACTGTTAAACTTCTTGTGGTGTCTTGACATTCACGCACCAGAAATATACTATAATATAAAAAAAAAGTTTTTTGTTGTTATCACCCAAACCGTACTGTTCTCTCTCTCTCTCTCTTTCTCACCAAGAAAAAAGATAACTGTGCTGCTGCTGATGATAATTGGCATCACTTTTTTAAGAGTGAGAGATAATAACATAAAATGTGCCCAATTGTCATAAACTTATTGAAATTTGAAATGTTTGGATAATTAATTTAATGTAGTTGTGGTCATCATCCCCACTACACATCATCATCATTATCATCACCGGTGCGAATCATTATTAATTAATTTGTTAATTATTATTATTATATTAATTATCATTATTATTATTAGTAAAAATATCATTATTTATTGTGTAATCAATAACTGGTCAAATCTAAAATACAATTTAAACACAAATAATAATAATTATTATTATTATTACTATTATTTCTATGAGTCAAGAGTGCGAATGCAATATCTTTTAATTATCCGTTAAAATTAAAACATATAAATCAATTGTCTGAAACAATTGTCGGACTACTATAACTAATAGAAAGTTTAAATACAAATAACAAAATAGAGGTATTAAATGAATGTCTCGTAAGGATTGTGTTTGTGTGTCGGCATTCAAACTGATGGATGGATGAGATGTTGGCCTCACTATTGCATGTGTTGTGCGGATGTTTGCAAAGCATTGCCACACATAACACTAGCGTTTAATGCCAGTGTGTTTTGATCCCCGAAAAGACATGTAAGTCTAACTTAAACATTATTAGTCTCTCATAACATCTCCCAGTGCTCACTATCTTTTAGCCCATAAATCCCAGTGCCTCTCAGTAGTCCCCATCACTAACATTAATATATTTTTTCACTCTCTATTTGCTTTGATACCAACCAAAACAGTGGCACAACATTTGTTGAGCTCATATAACTCCCGGTGAATGACAATTATTACGATTTTAGACTAAATATTATTGCTATACATCCATACGTATTCATCCATATATCCATATATTTATATGTATATATAATTATAGATAATATTCAAACACATGATGTGTTTGTATCTCTCAATAATATAAGAAAAGAATTTTTCATATAATTCTCGCATCACTTACTCTCTATTATCAAACAATTGTTAAAACGTTAATACTATTAATACCTTATTGTTATTACAGTAAAAAAACGATATTTTCGTTATGACTACACATATGTATTATATATAAAAATTTATATATATCAGTGTACTGTATATATTAATACAATATATATATCATGTGATATATGTATGTATGTATATATGTATATTTGTATATAACTTTATATGCCATATAACTCAGTTGACTTGTCTTATAATTGAATCACAAGAAACAAAAGCGAAAATATATATTAAAAACACGAGAGAAAAATTATAGAAAAATTTTAACCGATTTGCTTGACTGGACACACATTTAATATTAAATTATTTTTATTGTACACTACAATGATATTTATTGAAGTTTTTTGGACTTTCAATATATCGTATTATTTCTTTTTATAACATCATTTGGACAAAAAACCCGTAAATTCTTGTGAGAAAAGTATCAAAAACTTTTTAATATAGTTTTATGATATTTGGGCGCAAAATAAGTTTTTATTAGTTTTTTATTACATTATATTATAAGTTATAACATAAATATATATACCAATAATATATAGATATGTACAACAATATTATATACATAATGTGTGTGTTTGTCGATCACTTTGATTGCCATTAGAGGCAAACATTGGATAGGGATTTAGTGACTGACTGACTCTCTCTCTCTCTCTCTTGTATTTGAAATGCTATCACACAGTCATCATCATCGGGCCCGGTATGCTATCAGTGCCATCATCATCATAATAATAATCATCATCATAATCGACAATAACTACAACAACATATCAATGAAACACATTTACAACGCATAACACAAACATACAGAGAGTGTTAGGTTATTGAAGAGGGAATCAATCGTGCGATTGGCACACATGTAATGGTGTGCTTATGATGAAAGACAGGCCACTCTTAGAGCTGCCAATACATACATAAGCTATAAATTTCCCGGCCTTGAGCATCAAAAAATTGATATTACAATTGAAAATATTCAATAATGTTTTAGTTTTGGCCGAAATATATTTATATATTTTTTTCAAACATATTCTGAAAGCATAAGAGAGGCGATGAAGCGATCGTTATTATGGCAAACAATGATATATATTGTATATATAAATAATACATATATTTATAGCGTATATATGAAGCTATTATCGATTTACTTCGTGAGCCAATGAATGGGCAAAACATTAACTTTTTGTGTCGATGCGAAACAATTGATAGTAATGATGATGACTTCGGCAATGGTTTGATGATGACTATGGATGGCAGTGATGGCACTGGTAGTAGTAGTAGTATTGTAATTTAGAGGTGGGATGACTGATACGTGAGCGCACTTAACAAAACCTGCCGAAGCAATGGGCAGTCATATAATAAAATGAATGCCAATATTGCTATTGTTTGTCAGTTCCGTAAATAGTTTTTTGCCCATTCCTTTAGCGGCCCAACTCATCAATACATCTCTATATATCATATATACAGTACATCGAGAGTCTATCAATTGATACCAACAACGATGTACTCTCTCTCTCTCTTTCTTTCTCTCTCTCTCTCTCTCTCTCTCTCTCTCTCTCTCTCTCTCTCTCTCTCTCTCTCTCTCTCTCTTCATCTCAAATCATACATCTATTATGCATTTTTTCACAACTATTCTATTGTTTAACTTATATTTTTAGTCACAAAAAGAAAGGAGAATATCAAGTGTTTTACGTAATAATATTATTATTATTTATTATATAAAAGGGGAGAGAGAGAGAGAGAGAGAGAAAGAGAAAGAGAATGAAATATATTGTAAAAGAAAGGAAATATTATATTAAAGTTTTGTTGCAAATATAATATAAGTATATATATATATATATATATATTTATATTTATGGGTGTATTAATTTCGTTATCAGGTCGTGGGTGCGTCCACACCATAGGCCTCTCTCTCTCTCTCTCTCTCTCTCTCTCTCTCTCTCTCTCTCTCTCTCTCTCTCTCTACTCTACCACAACCTGTTATGCAGATGCATATTGTTCTTGTACTCTCTCTCTCTCTCTCTCCTTGTGTTTGCTCTCCCACTCCATCATTACATACCAAAGCTATAATAGATTACATAAGGGTATCGACTAAATAGTATACAATATCCCCCTAACGTATCTTTATATTACATATTCAATAATATCGGACTCAATACCTGATCTGAATATGCACTCAATATATGAGTAATGATCACTACTTTATACCATACCATACCATTTTCGATACATACCCACCATCGCCAACACAACTGTTAATATGCATCATCTGATGGCCTGTTAATGGCTGAGGAGAGCGATGCACTTAATACCTAATTTCAAACTTATTTTTTATTTGTTGTCTTTTTTTAATAAACATATTTTTTATTTATTATATTAAAAAAATATTACACATAATTTCTTTATTTATTATTATTATACAATATTTTTTACAAGTTATTTATCAATTATTATTATTTTTTTATTTTTATTCCACAAATTACCAGTTTTTATGGTATTAAGCGACTATTGAAGAGAAAAAACATTATGATATGTGTGCTAATCGTTTTTGATTCTAAACAGATAACATTTCTATTATATATCTGATTTTATATTTTCATTATTGATAACATGGATGCGATGTTTATATATAGAAATATATATAAATTTATAATAAAAACATTTTTGATTGCTATCACATTTAAGTTGCCCCGTGATATACTGAGGTATTAATAATAATAAAAATAATGATAAAGAAATTGGAGAACATTATCTGAAAATATGTATATTTTCGTTATTATTATTATTATTGTTGTTGTTGTTCATAGTGTTGGGTAAATTATTTTTATTATACATAAAAAAAACAAACACATATTTTTATATGATATGTTATGTCTGTATAAAAATATATTGACATCAAAGTACGGTATGTGAGAGATGGGAGAGCTGGGAGAGCTGGGAGAGACAGTTTAAAAAATACAGAAGAAAAAAGAGGAGTAATTGAATATAAAATTAAATTTTTATTGAAGTTTAATGTGTTGTAAATATTTTTTTGTGTTAGTCGTCATTCAATAAAATAATTTTGTTATTTGTTTTATTATTTATATTATATGATATTATTAGTCAAAGTGTGTTCACAAGTTGTGATCCCACATAATGTTGTAAAACATAGGTCGGCCTTTGCATAGGAAGTTATGTTTTTAACTAATATTACCATTTATTACTAATAATAATTAAATAAAAAATAAAACATACGTTTCCCACAAACGAGTATTTTTACATAAATAAGATTTCTTTTCCATTCAGTTTTTTTTAAAAACATGTTATCTCTACCTCCCTGTGCGCTCCTCTCAACTGTTTGTCACTATTGTATCAAAATATGAGTATTTGTTATAAAAATATTGTCTTTTATGTTAAATATGTTTATAAAATATGGTAATTGTTGTGTACTAAACACTACTGAAAAAACATATGTAACTGTATATAAACTTTTATTGTATGTGTGTGTCTATCTGTGTCTTTTTAAACTGTTTTTATTGTCGGTTAGAGTGTTGTGTACTCCGGGCACTGGGAGACTGGGGGCCAAACCATATTATATGATAAACTGCTGCTCCTCAGCGGTGGATCACTCCTTATATTTTATTATTTTGCTTCTCATTATTGCCTTATTTTTTGTGTGTATGTGTATTATGAAAAAAATTCTCGTTTGTGTTAGTATTGTACCGCAAAATCACTTTAACATTACATAACATTAGAAAAAAGTCATATTGTTTTCTAAGGTGTTATTCATAGTATTTAAAGGCGGAGATTGTGTACAACACTTGAGAGTCGGTGTGTAAGTGAATGGCAACGGATAAGGCTTTATATATATATTAAATTTTTATGAAAGAAAGTAAATGAAAGATGCGATGCCAGGCCTTGGATTGGCATCAATACACATATAAAAAGAAAGTGTGTGTACTGTATATATATATATATATGTTTAAAGTAAATGACTGGCAATGGTGTGAAGCACTGGGAGAATAAGGGCTGTGCACCTTATATATAGATTTTGACTCCTTGTGCAAAGATCTCATTGAATCCTAATTACAGTGCTTATCCTCATCTCAGTTATGCTATTTCTTTTATGATAAGCCTAAGGGCAGTGTTTTTGAGTCCTTAGCGTTACATCAATGCATTTCATAGTCTTTTTTTAAGTGTACATCACTTCATAACAATAAATATAATAATATTTGCCATATATTTTGAAACCTAAAATGCTTATATAATATGTGAATAAAGACATATATTAAAGCTTATTATAACATTAATAGTAAAATTTACAGCATATGTGAGCGCCTTTCAAATAAATTCATTCACAAACTGTTTTTTTATTATAATGTATTTATTGCTGTGATTTGATTCAAACAATGTTATACAATCTATATAAATATAACATAAAGTTATATATAACTTAATGTTTTTTATTTTTCCAAAGTAATAACATTTTCATTATATTATTAGTGTGTATCACAATTTGTATTACCGTATTGTATGGTTTTAGTCCATATCATTGGGGCCATCGATTGGTCACGAAATCGTAATAATGGCTAAAACCACAATTACACACAATGTGTAGCACTGGCAGGTATTGGCAACATTGAGAAAGAGATTGGCATTGAGAGATAAATTGTATGAACATAGAGACTAAAAAATAGATATATGTATATAAAAAAAATCAAATCAGATTTTAAGTTATATATGTAGAAAGAAAGAAAGAGAGAGAGAGAGAGAGAGAGAGAGAGAGAGAGCTCACACACTCATTATTGTTGTTTAAATTCAGTTAAACATTAGCCCATATTTTATTGTATATAATAACTTATTTGTAATTTATTTGATGGGAAAATGTTATTTGACTAACTTGTGGCCAGACTTTTGTAATGCAATTGATTGTATGAGAGCACGGAATCCGAGCCCTCGACTAACCCTAAAACTGTTGTGTTTTTGGACTGTACTGTATTTAGTTAGCCCTCTATCTCATCATAGCTACAATTATAATATTACATACCATTACATAAATATAAATACATAAAAATACTTTGTGTATATTTATATTTATTTAAACATACAATATATTGCCTAACCTTTCATGTGGTGCACATGCAATGCAATGCTCTTACAAAAAATACTATTACATATTTGTGCCTAAATAGCGCACAAATCACTCAATTATGAGATATGGCTTTCCTCTCAGTTCACTTGAATGTCTAACTTTGTTACAACTAATAAAAGTTTTCACAAACAAAATAAAATAAATATTTTAGAAAAACATTTGCTAAAAATGTTGTTAATATAGTACTTATGCATATATTAATCTCATAGTCATAATAATGTAAAATAAATTATGACTATTACTATATACAGTACTTTGGCTATTATTACATTATTATTACAATATTTTTCATCAACACTTTAACTTATCTGTTAACTAATAATAATAATAATAATAATTTTTATCTTTGTTTTTCTTGTTTTTTCAGATCCAATACCAGCGTTAGAGTATTGGCTCAATAATAGTGCAACAAATCCAAAGACATACTCAACAAATATAGACAATAATAGATTAGATGATGATTTGCCCGTATCTGATGCCAAACAAGTAGATTCATCATTAGATTCAACACAAGACGCCAATAATAAAGGTAAGAATCAGTATTTTTTTGGTTTTATTATTGCCTATGTATTGCTTTATTTCAATTTAAAGTTATTAAATGAAAAAGCAAAATATATATTTATAAAAATTCAAACAAACAATTTTCTTATATATATATATAATTGATTTGATAAAACCAAGCCTTCAAATCGACATTTTATTTGCTTATATTATGCAACACTTGACTCTTGTATTTATCTCATTTATATATATCTCATTCAATCACTCATTTATTTACTCACTTTGCGTATCCATATATTGAATAAATTGTTTTTATGATATCAGTGTTTACTAATACATGAGCTCTGGGCTGCTCTGGTAGTGACCGCCTCTTCAGATCGGGTGGTTTATTGAAGTGTCTGTACGTTTGTATGGGTTGTTGACCTTCACATCACATTATTTTGAGTCTATTCTCCAATCTCTCGGCTCTCAAAATCATATAAAGCCTTACAATAAGCACTCATATGTGTTATACAATGAGTACACTAATAGTTGGCGTATTTTACAACTAATGTCTCGCTTCTAACCTTTGCCACCTATGCCCTCACTAACAGGTGCTCCTATTGTGTATTTTATGTTGTTTTATTGTGAACGGCCAGCACTTGCCGGCACCTTTAAAAAGCAAAAGTATATACAGTTTATTCTTTAATATCTCCAGTTCCTCCAGTCAGTCAGTCTCTTCCCATTTCACACCTCTCCTCTCAATTGTAGTGATGATCGTTAAACAGATAGACATTTATGTTATATAAACTTAGGGCACACATTGTACAACACCATACAAACTAACCACACATACCATTCATAAGAGGATATATTGATATTTATGTAGTTATAAAAGCATGTAATTCACGCCAAACATTTCGTGAGGTATTGCATACCATTCCCCTATCGGATCGACATAACACTCGATTCACTTGAGTTTTTCTCTCTTTTTTCCTCATTTGTTGCATTTATTTTTTATATTTTTACATATATTTTATTATTACATAACATTTGCTATTCAAATACACATAAATATATAACAAATAGTTTATTTGTGATCAAGAATTTGTTCATCTCTTATCTAACCAAATGTTTTTAAGTATCGATAAAAATATTTTGCATAAATTTGTTGCATTTATTTTATTTTAGTTTTCTTTTTGAATGTTATTTGTAAATAAATTTCTATATAAAAGAATAAGAATATAATATTTATTTTTAATACATTATATTACATGAAAATTTTTTGCTATTTTTGCTCCTATGATACATAAATATAAAGCAGAAGTTATTGAATTTTTGTTTAACATCATTTGTGACATCAATAAAACAATTTTTTTTTAAAGTCAAATGCTATTTTGCTAAAGTTATTTGATAGGAAAAAAAGAGTATTACAATAAAATTTTAATAATTTACATACTAAGATAAAAATTACATATTGCACTTTTTATATTTATTATTTCAAAATATATATGATTTTTATATATTGCATATTAAAAAGTAAAAGAGTTTTGACGTTTGTTTCAATAGTAATAACAATAATAAACTTATAAATTATATCTTCTTTTTTATGAAATCTATTATTCAATTTTAAAAATTGTTTTATATTTAATGTATATTACATTTTTTCTATTGAATAAAAATGTCATATAAATAAAGTTTATGCGATATTTACACACATAAGTTGGGGAAAAATATATATTTTTATAATGTTGTGTAATATACTATCGTTTATTTTATATACTATATATATATATCTGTATATATCGTGAATTCACATTAATGTCTGTATATTATTGCTGACAGTATTTGTTGCTATCATTGAATCTGGTCTTTGGGTATCATATTTATCACTCATGAGATTAGATTTTGTTGTCGATTAAGACGTTTGATAGCAAATGATTGGTTTGCATTCACTAATAGAGTATGACATTTAATATATGTGAATATATGTGTCTCTCTCTCATACATACATACATAGTATTACATACATACACACTCCCTGTCCGCACAAAAAACTATAATGCATGAGAATAGTCGTCAATCTCAGTAGTGATATAATAACAAACAGTAAGACATTGGGACTTAATTTATAGGGGAAAACCATATAAAAAACTATTTTAAGCAAAAATTAAATTGAATATATATTAAGTATTTAAAACTATTTAAGAGAAAAGCAGTGAAAATAAATATCTTTAAAATAAACATAATATACCTGTCCTTGAATAGAGCACCGGCTGTCTTGTAAATTGACATAACATTAGGCTGTCCTGTTCGCCAACATTCCGTTCCGTTCGAAAATTTATTGATTTCTCTGCTCCGGTATATAACCATTTAATTCACTTAAGCCATACATATATATATATATATACCTCGACATTAGTTTTTCAATGCCCTCGCTATCTAACTCCCGGTGCAACAAAACGTTGAAATAAATATCAAATGTATTAATGTTTGTTGAAACTAATTGATAAAATCATGAAAGCATTGAATTGTTTCACCAGTTTTTTTTAAGAAATAATATTATTAATAAATGGCATTTATAGATAGTGGGAAAGACATAAATATGAATTTAATAAGTTTTTAGTTTGTTATTTAAAGTTTATAAAAATAATGCAAACAAAAAATTCATTTTTCTGGTGGATATTATTGTCAAAAAATAGTATTTTTCATTTGAGTAACAAATTGTTTTGCTTGAGCTGTAAAGTGAGTGCAAAACAGTGGAAAACATTTTAAGCGATTTTTTCTTTGAGAGACATTAAGTGATAGGAAAACACTGTATTTTCACAAATTATAGTCTCTCTCTCTCTCTCTCTCTCTCTCTCTCTCTCTCTCTCTCTCTCTCTCGCTTAGGTATATCATATTTTGACTCGTTAACTAAGTCAGTGATAGCAATAGGGGGGATAGGGGCGATGGTGATGGGGGAGAGCACGTGATGGTGGTTGAGCTCCTAGTCCTTGGCCCACTAGACAAACGACTTCACCAAAAATGAAAACAATCAGTTACGCAAAAATTGTTGGTATAGATTGTAAAGACAACACTAAAAGAGTACAAAATTAAGTTGACATAAGCTATAACCAGTCAAGTGAGGCACCGTCTACTTTCTATCCCTCTCTCTATTTCTTATTGGAGTCTATTAGTGAAACATCGGTAACATTTGCAGTGATTTCCAGTGAACGAGAGAGTCGTTAATAATCTATAAGCGCAGGTATATATTGCACCTGTTGTTCAATGTGTGAGTGTATATGTGTTTATGAGTTATGGATCGATGGCATGCATGGCCAGTGATCGAAGCCATGGCCATGGATTTTGCCATTTGCGACAAAACAGTCACAATAGAAATATCTAACAATAAATTTATGCCAATTATTTATATGTGACTACCAGTATGTATATGAGCGCTAAAATACGATACGTTAGATAACAATGAGTTTTGTGCAAACATTGCTCAGATGAGAGTCAGTGATGTATGAAATGAGTCGACTATCGCTGATTTTTTTTAGTTATTTATACATTTTATAGACATTATAGACAATTATAGACAGTATAGACATTATAGACAAGGACAGTCAGTAAAATTTATTAAAGACACCAATTATCTGTACATACAATACACACAGTGAAACACACTTATATTGTAAATGATATAAATATTAATTATGATTAGTTATATAGTCATCCGTTTATTATTATTATTGTTTTTCTCTATTTTCTCGACTTTGTCTGTTTTTTTGCTGTTGTTATAACTTATAAGTTATAACCAATCATTATATTATTCATAGCACACCTGTATTTCAATACTAATAAAATTTGCCAAAAGATTTATATATATATATATATTTGAATTTTTAGTGTTTCATAAAAATAAAATATAATAAAGTCTATGTGTGAGATAAAGAAAAAAAAGTTTAGTACAAATATTTAAATATTATTATTTATATAAATAATAGTTGTAAAAACGTTTTTGTTGCTACTTATTATTATTTAGTTTTGATACATAGTTACGACTTTTAAATTGTTTGTTTAGAAAATAATGTATAACTTATAACTTTTTTTATTATTATTATTTGTTATTAATTTATTACTATTACTACAGTATTATTATTATTATTTTAATTTTACTATACCATTACTATAATGATTTTATTTGCATTTTAGAGTTCAGTTCAAATTCATAGTTAAACTAATCTATTATATTGTTATTTCAATAACTGGACGTACGGTTTTAAAAAAGTATACTATTTGCTAACTAATAAATAATATTTTTTCTTGTATAATATTAAAACAGTCAATATATTATGTATATATAAGTTATAATATTTGTAACATATTTAATGTAATATAATGCGTGAATTATTGCTACGAGTTTAAGCCCAGCAGGTGAGCCCTAAACTAAGTTAAGAGAGAGAGAGAGAGAGAGAGAGAGAGAGAGAGAGAGAGAGAGAGAGAGAGAGACTAGCACTAAATGCTATATGGGCAATAAAAAAGTGATCAGGGCTAACAGTGCTAACTGGCTAACTATGCGATGAATGCCATCAAAATATTTTTATATCTGATGACTATAGCTTATGGGCTCATTTTGAGAAAAGTCATCACTTTTCATATAGTTTTATGTGTAATATGTGGTGTTTTTCCTAATACAACACAAATATGATACAATAAATTGTATTTATTTCATTTTGAAAACTTGTATCAACTGACTTATTATTATTATTATAACTGATTATATGATGGCAATAAACCACTTAATTGTTGGTACAATGATCTCTAAAAAATGGTTTATTATAAAATGCAAACATTGAGAGCAAAATAAAATCATAAATAATATTACCAGTTAGTTACATATAATATTAATATGATTATAAATAATTATGATTTTTATTAATATATTGTTTGCCTATTAATGTCAAAGAAATAAATGTTTTAAAAAAAGCAAATCCTTATTGCATAACAATAACACATAGCTTTGTACTATTAAAATATGCAATAATTATAATAATAATAATATTATTATTTATTTATAAAATCTATGAATGATATGATATATTTCACTGCCAAAACAACAATCCGATTGAATGATAGATCAGACTAATGAAGCTCTTTGTACTTTGCATACCATTCCTCCAGTCAATGGTCATTAAAATGAATTGCAAATGAGTAATAAAATCGACAAAATATAAATATAATCAACAAATTATATATTCATATCATCTCTTTTTATATTCACAAACGACTTTTATATATTGTCTGGCACTGGAGTAAAGTGTAAGATAGAGAGCAACCAGAAATGCATCGTATGGTAATAGTATGGTATGGCATCACCACATGTGTATGACTTAACCAATTGCTTATACCAAACAGCACACCATTAGTTTATACTGTATATACTGAATAAGCACTTGAATTATATTCAATTTAATAGTAATCACTCTTTTAAATTGAGGCCGTATTGCCATCAGATGAATAATATGTGTGATCGAAGATATGTATAGCTATTTGAAATACCCATTGCAGGTCAGACTATGCCTGCTAAGTGAACCCATATTGAAATAGGGTAATGCACCTGACAGTCAAGTTATGGGTATTGCCATATAAATGACACAATACTACTAAAATATGGATGAATATAAGGTATATAAGCATATGGGGGGCAACCGATTAATGGCTAAAAGCCATATCATTTATTACCCAATTTTATCACTACTCGATAGACTCTTTTTTCTCGCTCCCCATATCTATCGTCCCTTATTTATATTATCGACACAAACTAATAAAAATGCAAAACACGTGTCCGTCCGGATGACAACAGAGGTCTCATTTAAAGTTTTTTTTTGCTTTTTAATTGACAGCCAAAGAAAAAAATATTGAGTCGATTTCTTAAGTGGTAAGACATACGTACAGATTATATTATACTGTATATGACTTTTTCCCAAAAGCTGAACACTAAATGGTTATAAATTGATTGCTTTAAGCCATTGAATTGATAGCTTTGAAAAAGGAGTAGTAGTTAAACACAGATTTGCCAAACAATTTGTTATCCGATTTGTTGCTCAATAAAGTGAATCCAAATGCATAGTTCACACCATTATATCAACAGTATATACACACAGTATACTGTATATATATATTGTATACTCTGTTGTCACATAAATTATAGTCCAAGAAATTGTTAGGCAATCGTTTTGGTGGCAATCGATCGTTAAAAGGAAAAGACTCTCTCAAAGTAGTGGTAGACAAGTGTATTGGCAAATGTATTAATAGCCGATCCCTGACTGCTCACAGATCATGTGAAAACCTAATGATTGACTGTTGAAGTCTACAAAAAAGAGAACAAAACTACACTTATATTAAATAAATGAACGACTGATAGGTTTTTTCAAAAAAATATGGGAAACTAAATTCAATTTGAGGCTCAAAAAAAACTTCCTAATAATAAACGACTCATCGCTTTTAAATAAAAGATTATTTTTCTATTATATAATAATTTGTTGTTTTGGGAGAAGTTTTTTCTCGATAGACGCTTATTATGCCAATCAAAGACAAGATATCAATGGCTATGTCCTGTGTTATCTCTCTCTCTCTCTCTTTCTCTCTCCCGGTGCCAATGGTTTAGTGGAAATAGTGTTTTTTTTGTTGGCGTGTCGTGACATCATTAGCCATCTATCTATCAATTCTCAAGCGTCGATCACTTTCCGTAGCCCTTAGGCTTCACTTATTTAATAGTCGAGAGGCAGCTCTTTATTGACTCTCTATCTTTAGATACAGTATTTATATATACTATATCTGCTGGCAATACTGGTGACCCCCAGAATAGGAAATAATAAATGTAATGAAATAATAAACTAAACTAATAATTGAAATATACGTTTACAACTAATATTGATATACATTTCCGTTTCTTTGCTGCTGACACTCACTCTTAATATTAATATAATATATACAATAAATACAATTCTCCCATCAATTTATCTATAAGTTTGGCGTCAAATTGGCGATCATTTTACATAACAGTTGTGTCATACAAATTGAATGTTAAAAAACGACTAATAATTTAATCACCAATAATAGTAGTAATATCTGTAAATATAATAATAACGAATCAAATAAATAACAAAATAAGGAGAAAAATCATTTAAACCAATATATTCATTGAAAGCATTTTTCATCCGATAATGTAATAATAATAATAATAATATATAACATAATATGTGTTCAATTTATTGGATCAACGCTCGACTCCGACGGCAATATTTATTTTAACAATTCTTGAGTTTCGCTTTTTATATATATATATTATATCATCTCTTTCTCTCTTAACAATTGATTTATTGTATTTACAATGTTATCCCCCCTTAACACAGGATTTTTAGCTTTATATGTAATGTCTGTTTAAAATCTAATGCACATCTCTCTCTCTCTCTCTCTCTCTCTCTCTCTCTCTCTCTCTCTCTCTCTCTCTCTCTCTCTCTCTCTCTCTCTCTCTCTCTCTCTCTCTCTCTCTCTCTCTCTCTCTCTCTCTCTCTCTCTCTGGTAATGATTTATATAATGCTATTCTCATCTCATACAATGTTATATAACGTTATATTTGTCTTTAAAAAAGCGGATATCGGCCCCCAAAAACTCATATATAAAGATCAATAACTATTAAAGGCATCCTATCCTCATCCTGGTATGGCTTGTATGGTGTGTTCACACAAACATAGTATCTATATATTTATGGTTTATTGCCATTAATAAGAGACCCATGTATATCCTGTGCGATAAGCACTGGCGATCAGGCTATGGGTGCTCTCTCTCTCTCTCTCTCTCTCTCTCTCTTTTAACAATATTTGTCTCTCCCATTGATAAGTAGTTGTTTGTCATAAATTTTGGTGACTTTCAATGTTTGGCATCACATCAGTATTTGCCAGTTGTTGGCCAGCAGTGAGCTATTTATTTGACAAAATTGACAAAAGAATGTGAATGTTGTCATCAATAAGTTGTTATATTGGCTTTCAAGAGATGCCATAAGCAATAAAAAATTGTAAGACATTTATGAAAAAAGGGGAAAAAGTAGATCTCAACACATGATAAAGCCATTGAGTATACATTACAGGCCATCAATTGAGTTGGTATTGGGAGAGACGTGAGTTGATATCTTTTAAAGGCTTCCTCTCATTTCAATCAGTCATATCTAATACGGCAACAATTTTTAAGCCTAAAATCAATTCAATTCAATGCATTATATATACTGTATATCATAGGCTATTAAAGTGATGCCATTTGAAAGCATTACTGTTATTATAACTGTTGAAAAGTTATCCGTCTTTTACAATAAATTTCTGAACAAATTTTTTTTTATAAATATAATATATAGCTATTTATAAATATATTGAAGATATATAATAATAATCATAATACTAATAATAATGATAATAGTAGTAGTAGTAGTAATAATAATTGGTTTTTATAACCAAAAATTTATTACTTATTTTGAAATTCTTTTCACATTTTGCCATATTTTTTATATAACTAATATCTATCTAAACAAGAGTTATAAGCTCAGGGATTGCATCCGATAGTTCACTGATAGGGGAATTCAAATATAAACTGAAACATTAATTGCAAAATTCGGGTCATCGGTTGATTGAAATAATTTCAAATTCAAAACCAGTATTGCTCATCAATGCTATATATTAGGCCAGAAACTTATAAATAGCCCTTTCCTAATACTCCCGGTTCTCTCTCTCTCTCTCTCTCTCTCTCATTTTCTCCCATTTACTTTGATATCGCAATTATATATTCAAACCACTGATACACCATTTATAATGTTATATTAATACATATAAACTACTGATGTATGTGTTTTGCCAAACAGCTAATACCTAAACGACAATTTTAATTCAATGACTTATATCTGCTGTCAAATTGAATAACTTTAATCAAAGCCCAAACTAAATAACAAATATTTCATTCGCTTTTAATATAACTACTACTGAAAAATGTCTCTTTTAAATAGGAATCAAAAAATATTTTTATAATAATATTCAGTTTTATCATTAGATTAAAAGACGTTAGACTTATGGCACATGAATATAGATATTGTTATATTTATTTTTAAAAAATATATTTTTCATATAAATGTTTGGTAAAAACCACACCATTGCTTATTTAATTTATTAATAAAATATTTATGTGAGTTGATTATGTATACAGTACTCTAGTGTTTTTGAAGCAAAATACAGTATATTTATAATAAAATGTTACATAATTTTTTTAATACTATATTTCCACTGAAAATTGTTTTAAAACCAAATGTTATGATGCTTTATTACGACACTTGTTAACATTTGAGAGAGAGAGAGAGAGAGAGAGAGAGAGAGAGAGAGAGAGAGAGAGAGAGAGAGAGGAAAGGGAGATGTATTTGAAGTGTTTTTCCTAAAAATAAAGTTATTTACTTATAAAATTTAGTTTACAATATAATAATAATAATGGGATACATGTATACGCATACTAATTAGTGACAATTTTAAGCCCAAAAACTGTATATTATTTTCTTTCTAATGTTTTCTTTTCTATCACTGGTTTTTAATTTAAAAATCAGTCAATGGCTTCATGTTTTTGCAGGGAATTAAAGAGTTAGTGGTGTGTAATGGTATCAAACATTGATAGATATGGTGAGTGAAAGAGGCAGAGAAAGAAAGAAGAGAGAGAGAGAGAGAGAGAGAAATTTTAGAGAAAACTTTGGCATTTTGTTAACAATTTTTCTCTAATATAAAGCAATAGGAAAATGCATTTAATTCATAATCAATAGAGAGTGTATGTGTAGAGTGAGAGCACAGTTAGTTAGTAATCAACTGGAATGCACCACAAATTGTGCCCATTATTAATGCCACACATTAAAAATAATGGTCTGACTAACTTGATTTCCAACATGATTTAAGGGCTATAGATGTGTGTATAAATTTAGATAGATATGTGTGTATGTGTTTGCGTATAGCCATCAATACAGGCAATAGTAGAAGCTATCGCTAATGCAATGGTGCTCTCGAGTCAATGGATATGAGATGTTTGCACACATACATAGTTTTCTATGCCTATGATAATAGACATTTGCCATCAATTTATTGTTATTCTGTATATCACTAATTGTTTTATATATTATATATAGAAAAACTTTATCGCCATTTGTCTGTATTTGTTGGAAACAGAAAAAAAGCTAAAATTATAATTTATTGACATTATTTTGTTACGATGTATGTACAGTATGTGTGTATATATATACTGTATATATCTATACATATACCGTATAAATTGTATATCGCTATTGTATTAGCGCACAGACATCAAAAAGATATACATTTTTACGATGCGATGCCCATCATATATCTACTACTATTTTATTTATAATCAGATCTATACCATTGATGATGATAATAATAATATTATATCATATAGTAATGATAGGGCACTGGCAGGCAATGGGCCATTGCTTTGCCAATATTGACTGCACTGCTATGTATTTCCAAGAAATATTTACAATATTATGAAAGTTTCAGTAGAGCCACAAAACAATAATTTGATGAAACAATGTATAGAAATTTATATACATATTATATATATATATAATGTTGAATAGTATTGCTCAATGTACAGGTGACTCTGTATTGCACTAGTATATGATATATGATTTACAGTATATATATATATATATAAAACAGAAGCAAAATGTTTATAATTTTTCTCTAATATCATTGTTTGCCATATTTTATGTGTTGTTCACTGAAACGAAAGAAAAATAATAAAAAATAATATTTTGAGTAAAGAAAAAACAAGTTTATTAGCTATAAGTTGTTTTTAAATATATTAACCGCATATATACCGTATATACCATTAAATAACTTATAGTTTGGGTTTATTTATCTAACTTTATTAAGTAGAGTGAGTTATATAATAAGTATCATTTTGTGTGCCAAACAGTCACTACTCATTCCCTCAGCTCAATCCTCATCACAATCATTCCTATCTCTCAGAGGGCTAACCACACAATCAGAGCACTGGTAGGTATATTTGCTGTTTGAGTTAATGTTGAAGCGCACACACAACTGTCTGAAACCATAGTTTTATATTACATTATCGCACATCTAATAACTTATAGGCATACCTGCCATTAGGTAGGGAATGAGTTAACATCCAAACAATCATATAATAGAAAATTTTCATAGAGTTTGGTTTAGTTTTTGCCAAACTATAAATACCAGTGCTTATGACTGGTAGGCCTGACTTTTTGGTCGCTACTACTCGCTAGCGGTGGTACTGTACTCCAGGTGCACAACCGGTACAAATCCCTCGATGCAAATACAACTATTGCTGTTAGTATGGAAGCAATGATTTGATGGTTAACTCTCTTGTTTGTTGTGCTCCCTGTTCTTCCCAATTGTATATATATATTATATAAATTTTTATGTTTATGTAACTTATTATATGTGTATTAAATGTTTAAAAAACTTTCTTTCTGTTATAATATGTGTTATATACCCCTCTCACACACTACTAACTCATTTTTTAATGTGCTGTTTGACTGCCTTTTCTCAAATACAAATCACTTGACTTATAACCAACTTTTCATATATATTAGTGAGAGAATAGTAGTCATAAAGAAAGTGCAGTTGTATTTAGCAATGAAAAGTTTCTCTCTCTCTCTCCCTCTCTCACGGTATATAAGCTAAAAAATATATTTATGTATATAGCATACCAGTGCTTGTATATAATGTACAGTATATATAGTTTGTATAATTTATGTGTGTCTCAGCTATACTGTATGTAATTCTGTTGGCAAAAGCATTACCTGCTTTTCACTACATAACGATATATAAGAGAAAGAAAGAAAAACATATGAAATAAATGTCTTTTTAAATCTTTTTTAACTTAAAAATCGCGACAAACATTGAGAGAAATACATATTTTCCGATTTCCTTCTCTACTAATCTTTTTTTATTATATGACTTTATTTTGAGTATAATTTATGGCAAACTGTTTTCATGTAATAACACAAAACAACAATAATAATGCTAATAATGAAATATATGAAAAATTTAGCACAAATTGTCTAATAATAAACATTTCATTTATTGATGAATGTCTGCTATTGTTTGCACAGAACTGACGACAATCACAAACTCAAGCAAACGGGAAACACAAGACTTCATTGAAGACCAAAGACAAGACAATTCTAGTGACGAATTGACGACAAACTCAGAGTCAGTGATCGGACAGGTATTGCAAGCAAAGAAACAGGAGATAAATAGGAGACAATTATTAGAAGAAAGAAATGATATTATAATCAATGATAAAATGGCCGAAACAGAGAAGGAAAACAACAAAGAGGTAAGCAATCGGACATCTCTTTTGTTTTATTGTTTCAATATATTATCAAACATATAATTAAATAACTAAAATGCAATGCAATTTTTATGTCATATATTATTACCAATATTCATACTTATACTAAAAAAGAGAGTTACCATTTTGTCCTTGAAATTAGACAAAATTTAAAAGTTTAATCAATCTATTTTTTATTATATTAAGTATATAGTTATAATTTTTAAGTCAATAATTTTTATTATTTATTGTAGCAAATTTGTCAATTTTATATATTAATTTAAGTTTGTAAATTTAAATTTTTTACTGCTATATTACTTACTGCGATATTAATTACTAAATTGATTTTTAATAATTTACTTTAATTGATAATAAATTTTGTTTGATGGCCACCCTATTTCCTGACATAACTACTTGTAATATTATACATATATTATTGTCGACATTTGTCTCATATATATATATATATATATATATATATATATATATATATATATATGTCCCATAAGACATTGAGAGAGAGAGAGAGAGAGAGAGAAGAGAGAGAGAGAGAGACAAAGACACTGATGGCTAATGTAATTATGATTTAATTATACATTTGCTTCAATTCATATATACGCGAAATGCAATTTGCAATACGGTTTATGATTGAATGCATCCCTTTAACTGAACTGTCATTGAATACCGATTTTCCCAAACAATTATCTACAGAGAAAAATAAGGTCGCATTTGAATACATGATGAATAATACCCACACGTATTTTGTTCATCTATAATAATATAAGTTATTTGTTTTATATTTTTTTTAAATTATAATATATATTAATTATAATATTAAAAATAATTATTGAGATATTTTGCAATACATTTATAAATCTATTCACATGTATATTGTGTGAGTGTGTGATTTAATTATCGTATTGTGTTTATAGTTTTGTTTCACATTAAAGTATATGATTTAATGTAGGACTTGATTTTTTATATGTGATTTTGTAATATATATATATATATATTGCTGGGATTTATTTGTTGGCAAATTATTTTTTTATTAGAATAAAATAACATTAATCCATTATTATTTTTGTTAGTATTATTATTATTATTTTGAAACATACTTTTAAAATGTAATTAAATAAACTGTTATATATATCACGTTTATTGAGGTGACATTAGTGTTTAGTTGAATCGTAAAATATATACCATTTTATATGAAATGGTTGGTCTATTCGGTTGGTTTATCATCCCGTTATTGACTACTACTCTATTTGATGGTATATTAGAAATAATTTAATTGTCTGTGTTTTACTATTTTTTACAAAATTACAAAGTTATATAAAAATTTATCCTTATGTCATAGTATAAGATATAGAGAGCACCATTGGTTTTTTAAACAGTTGTATCAGGGACATATTATAAAATTGGAGCATAAAATTGATGACATTACTTGTCTTTGCCTCGTCATCCCTGTGCTCTCTCTCTCTCTCTCTCTCTCTCTCTTTCTTTTTCTCATTTGTAGGCTATATTCAGTAGTGTTTGATGTCTATGTGATGTGTGTGTGTTGGATGTGAGGGGTTGTGGCTATGATTACATGTTATTTACTTGTGTCGAGTGCTGTACTTACTCTCATTAATTCATATATTATTACTTTTAGTACAATAAATTGAGAGCAAAAGCGTATTTTTCTTCGTTATCTTATTGTGTCGTCAACTCTGTATGAGAGAGAGAGAGAGAGAGAGAGAGAGAGAGAGAGAGAGAGAGAGAGAGAGCTGATAGTTAAAGAGTAGCAGAAATAGTAAAAGAGAAAAAAGATTGAGATTTGAGAGTATAGTCGGAGAGAAAACTCATTTTTATAGTTGTAGTTTGAATTACATGCACTTCACTATAATATTTAGTAGAGTATTGGTTATATATATTATGTGCTCTTTTAATAATTAATTGCATTGAATTGAGTGCTTATATACGGTGTGTATATATTTTATATACTGTATGTATGGTTTGGTTAGGTTTTAGAGGCTTAGGAGTTGATTTGAAAAACTTCTCAATTTTCAGCGCCTGTATGTCATTGCGTGTATGACTACAGTTAGTTACCGACTCTTTCTCTCCAATTCTCTTAACTTAGTTATGAGGACTGGGATTGCCATCAAATTATTTTACTACCAATTTCTATACGTTGTATATAAATTTTGGTTATAAATTATTGTACAGAGTTAATGTATATAACAAATAATAATAATAATAGTAATAGTAGTAGTAATCGTAAGACATAACATCAATATAATGTAATAATTGTAATATTCAAGACTATATAACACTTAAATATATATCTACTTATAAGTCAGTCATAAGCGCATATCCATAGCACTACATATACAGTACATTAAATGAACAAACAATCAGTGTATCGGAGCCATCAATTGAAGTATATGTTTGGATATGAAATGTCATATCAATAAACTATTTCATGTTATGGATAGAGACTATTATTATAGATTTTGTTGTCAAAAAATGTCACTCTTTTTGTGTGTAGAGATATTGTGTGCGAAGTTTAGTCAATGCTATCAATAGCTCAGTTATGTTATTATTTCAATCACATTCTTTGCTCAGTATTTTACGTTTATTTCATTGACGATAATTGAGACAAAAACAATAGTTACGAAAAAATGAGAAAATATATACAGAAATAGTAATAATAATAATAATAATCGTAAATATTGTGCTCTTATTTTGGCCATTCTTTATGATCGGTCATAAAAAATAAGATTATTTATAATATAACGTACAGTCATGTAATCCCTATCCACTACTTTACCCGATATTAAATCCATTGATTTATTGATTTGATTTGCGAGTGAATTGAATTTAAGGCTCAATTGAGAGGAAAAGCGAGTGTTTAGTGACTGACAAACACTATGTAATACTTGCGGAGAGGGAGACAAAAGTGTATACAATATAATGTATATAATGTTTACAATCATATTAATGTCATCTTCTGTTTGGTTATAATTTCAATTATTGGTCTGATTTATAAACCTTTGTCGCAATTATTATTGTATGTCTTAAGTAAAAACAATTTTTATGGCCAGTTATCAGAAGCCAAACCGCAGTTCATTATCAGTTATTGAGCGCACATATTGTGTTGAAAAAACTTTTATAGATTTTTATACATTAGTTTTGGACTTGAAGTGTACATAAAAAACAGTTTGTGTTGTATTTAATTATATATAAAGTCTTATATTTTGCGATCAAAGTTTTATTATATTATAGTCAAAACGCCATTAATAGTAATATATTATTGTTTAGCAATTGTATGAACACTATTGGTGTATATAAATATATATGAAAAAGCAATAGAAAAATGTTATAAGCAATAGATATTGGACGCAATAAATAGTCATAAAACATGTTTAACTTATAGTTACGATAAAAATTTAAGATATTGAACCCAAAAAGTTATCATTTTTATAACTTATTGCTTTGTTTTATTTCTACATATTTACAATTTTGATACCTTATATCGATATGTAATAAATTAGTCTCTCTCTCTCTTTTCTCTGTTTTAAGCTTTGCGTCAATAATTAAATAATCAAATATATAAAACTATATATAATTATAAAACACGAAAATATAATAAATTGATTGCAAAGCATATTATATTATATAATAATAATAAAAATCACATGAATTATTGTAATAGTAGTGTATATTAGTTACATGGCATCCAATATTAATAAGCTATTGTCTAATAAGTGAATAAATATGATTAGAGTAGAGTAGAGTCACCACTGGCTATAAAAGCCATCAGTCATCAACAGGTACTGGCAATTGATTGTAATGTCAATTTGATGCAAACAATAAGCATCAATTTATAGTTGAGCAATGAGCATGGTAGAAAATTGCAAAATAGTTACATTAGGAATCCTAATTTAGGATCGGTATGTATTTGTGTGTTGATGGCATACACACACATACATACATAGAGACCACCCGGCCTTTAATGCTCTTTTGTGTACCTTTTTTGCCGCACACACCTTACCATTCAATTGCATTGTTGTTGTATTTATTGCTTTATAACTCCACGACTTTTTTATCTCTATCCTAATGCACACACAAACACACTGTAAATGTAATTTTATATATATTTATGTACACATCGATTGATATAAGTTTTAATATATAAATATATAAAACAATTTATTTCTTGTCGTATGATTGACAATATCACTGGTGGTGACTGTATCTCAAAAAATTATAATTTATTGGGAATTCATATTTATATTTAATCTTTTAATTACACTCAATAACTAACGCATTCGCAATGATGTTAAACATAAAACATTGTATATATTATTAATAATATAACAATTTATCGGCAAAACTATACATATATAGTAAATATATATATATATTAGATATTTTAAAAAATATATTTCATTAATTTTATTTATGTGTCTATGAAATGGCAATAATATATAGAGATATTTATTAACACTAAAAACTTGTTAAAACTTTTCTCACAGTTGACGCCCAATACATTGAAAATTATTAAAATACATACATATATTTGATTGTTTGCAAAGTTGTATATATTTTTATTAGTTAGTGAAGTGTATTATAATTTATGTATAAAACAAATAATAATAAGAAAGAATAAAATTACTTATTTTTAAATACAAATTATAAACATTTGTATAAACTTTGTGTTAATGTTTTGTTCATATGATTCTTCACGTCAAGACTTTGAGGTATAGCCAAGCATTTTAAGACAATTTGACAACAAATGTCAAACTTAACTAACTATTGGTGCGATGTTTGTATAAATGATATTTACTATTCAAGTCCTGATCATATTATTTGAATTTAACAAAATTTGTTAAAATAAAACAAATTTTTATTAAAAGGTAACATTAGTTTTATAACTTTGCATCTCTTGTTGTCATCTTTTGTTTAACTACTTTCCCATATATTCTTCTCATTTCTTATTTGAATAAACATTTGATATATTATATCACTTGAATATATAATTTTATCAAATTTTACTTTTAAATTTTTTTTATTGATTTATATATTATAAACCATTAGTTGAATGTCTAATAGAAATTAAAAGATAGTTCATTAAGAGTCCAATTGAAAAGTTTGTTGAATTGTGAATCCATTAGTAATAATATGTTTATAGACTCATGGTTTTAAATTAGATGTAATTTACTAATTACTATAATGTATTTGTCGTACAAATTAGAAAAACATTTAGAAAATAGTGATTATATTTATGCACATTTTGTATTATATTATATATATATATATATATATATATATATATATATCTATATAATAGATATAGATATTAGAGTTATCTGTATTTATAAATATATTTTAGTTTTGTCTTTCACTTACTCACTATTTATTCAAAGCTAAATAAATTTTGATTCAAATTAAAATCAAATAAATTTTTATAATTCAAAAAAGTCTTTGTGCGCAAAGAGATAGAGGAATCTAATGTAAAGTGCAATGCAATGGAAAAATTGGTGCTTTCACTGTACACTACTATCCCTTAGCAATCCCTGTCCAATACAAACCAGTGTTTCATTTGGCAAAAAATTACTTTAATATTTAAAAGTAATAAATTTTAGTCTAATTTTGAGTTTTGAGTTTTTGTTTGTACTGTTTTGGCTGTTTTAAAGACCAAACACACAACTATATTGCCTACACAAACAAACGACTATATAGAAAATAAGTGTCACATAGTGTACAGTATGTGCCGGTGCTGTCGGTGCTGTCGGGTGTATAATTGTAAGAGAGATGTTGATTATAGCCGATGATTCACAACTAAACAATGCTTAATATATTTGCGGTGTATGTGTTCATTGTTGTGGCTTATCTACCGATAAATACATACTATTTATACATATAATATACGCCAAACTAACCATTTTTCCGCTGCATTAATGATATGGCTTTAAATTTTCCACTTTTCTTATGCTTTACACTACATATAAAATATTTTTGGTTTACTGGCTATCGGGTTATTGCGTTTACACCATTAGTTTAACTATTATTTGAATACTATATTCACAAATAATGTTAAAATTTTTTCACCAGTAATACATAAAAGTATTGTCATAAGTGTAAATCATTTATATAATAATTTTGAAGCTTATGTTTATTTTTCATTAAATATTTTTTAACTAACAAAATAAATAAATTTTATTAACTTTGAAAATTTAATGTGTATTTTAAATACAGCACAAACTTAACTACCAAATTAATTATAGTATATATTTCATTGATTTTCATAAAATAACACTAATTCACTTCAATCATTTCATAAATGGCTTAAATAATTAATTTAGAATTTTTTTTAATTATTTTATTATTTATAAAATATTTGGTTTCAAGGATTTTAATAATATGTATCTAAAGTTATGCTTAATATTAATCACGCATTTATTCAATAATTTACTTCAATATTTAATTTAGCAAAAATGTTTTCATGTAATATTTTGAAACAAACTTTTATTATTTCAATATAATATTAAATACATTTTCATATCATTATTGATATTAATTTTGTTGTTAAGCTAATCAGTTATTAAAATACATATATTTTAATAATTTATTGTTAAAAAAGCCATAAATTCAATACCTATTTAATAGCATATCATATCTCATAGAGTATATTACATGATATGAAAATGAACTGAATATTAGGTTTAAATTACTGTTAATTGATATATAGTAATATAGAGTGTATTAAAATTGATGTCATATAATATATAAATATCTATATAGAAGTTGATTATATCTATAGCTTTTCAACAATAAATTAATGCCTTTTAATATCAGCACAACATATATTTATTATATATAAACTGTATTAATGATATTCAATGATGGGCTCCATTATAATTGTGACCATTTTTGTCATCTCTTTTAATGATCACTACAAGAGAGAGAGAGAGAGAGAGAGAGAGAGAGAGAGAGAGAGAGAGAGAGAGAGAGAGAGAGCTGTGCTCTCMTTGATATTGAGTTTAGATATAATAGCATTTTCTTTAATAAAACTTTTTTTGTAATTTTCATTTTCACGTAATAATGTTTTGACGAAATTATCAATGAATTGAATGGCAATTGTGTTCACATCCCATGTTTTTATATATACTATACATAKTATGTGCTGTTGTCAGTGTTGTGGAGGGCAAGTGTGTGTGTGTGTGTGTGTGTGTGTGTGTGTGTCATGAATGGCCTGCAATCCCACCCACTTTCTTGATGATTGTACCTCTTTGTGTGCATTAGATGATTATGATTGCCATCCATTAAATGATAGCCTAAATTGCAATCAACCCGTAATAGTTGTGAATATGTCTTCAGCTCTAATTGTAGGCTATATTTCCTATTCGCCTCTTTTTATATATTATTATTATTATATGATAGATATTAATATTATTTATATACAATCATAAGTCCTAATCGTTGGGATACGGCTTATAGAGTGCTTTGTTAAGTATAAGACATATGACTGGTGCCAATATAATGATGTTGTCTTTATTGCACTGTTTGATACTGGATTTGGCTCAGCCTCTCATTCCCTTATTTTTTATACAAATAAAGATCTTATATTATATAATATGCAAACTGCGAGCCATTTGCTTGAAAACTTGCTCTCGTATTACATGTAAAACTAATTTTTTAATATTTACGATATTATTGACTAAATAACATTCATCTAATTTCATATAAAAACTTATTGTTTATTACTTGTTATTAATAAAAAAAAAGTCGTCACATAAGTATAGGTAAAGAAAGTGTTTATAAAAAAAATTTATGATTTAGCTATTAGTTGTGTTAAATGAAACAATTTTTTCACTTATATAATACATACAATAATACAGTATAAGGAAATATAATGAGAGAGAGAGAGTCAGTAGTTTTTAAAAATGTGATTTCGCTGTTTGATTGCACTGTGATTAACATAAATTGTTTTTCTCTGTTCAAACACTATTCAAAATAAATTTTACACAAAACAATATACAGAAAAAATAATATTATTTTATTTGTTGGCTTTTTGTCTGCAAAATTTCTACTCAATTTGATTTGGCAAATGACTCCTAACTCTAACCAATCTTATTAATTCTGGCCATTCACTTGTGCTCTCTCTCTCTCTCTCTCTCTCTCTCTCTATATATATATATATATATATATATATAATAAATATGTGTTATTAAAATATGAAAATAATTATAGTGTGGGTCCACAAAAAAATTAGAGAAAGAGAGAGAGAGAGAGAGAGATTTGTTTAACTATAATATTATTTAAATGAATATATAAGAAAAGCGAATGAAATTAATTAAAGTAAATGAATGGATGAAATGTTTGCAATTTGTATGAGATTTACATTATTGAGTATAATTTTTGCGGTGCAATCAGTTAGTAGTAATCCCTCTCAGATTAATTTTTTGTCAACATTTTCTCATAATATTAATATTTGTTTGTATGAATAGATATACTGTATTTAATGAACTATCATACAGTCTATTTGTCGGCATAAGTTTTGGTTATAAAAATAGTAATAATAAGTAATAATAATTTAACGTAAATGACAATTAGTGCAAACGTCACATATGCTATTCATATATATATATTTATATTTAGTTAAATAAATGATTTACATTAGTGTTTTGTGTGCTCTTAAACTTATGTATTAATATTTAAGTTTTAGCTCAAACTATGATATCTATGTATTTTAATTTTAATATTTGAGTGAATCTTACGCCTCATTTCGATATTATGGCATTTAATCCCAGTTAGGGCTTAGTGTGTTGTCTGGTCGGTTAGCTTTTGACTGTTATAGTATTGTCACAACTTTTACTAATATTGTCTTTTGTTATGAACTAATAATCTGTTCATTTCATAAACTTGTGATTTTCTCTGTCTTTCTCTCTATTTATCTCTTGAGAAGCACTGGCATCCCATTCCTCTTATTATATACTCTATGGCCATATATTTTACTTATCCATTATTAGTGTACAAACTAATAGAATGTATATAAATATTGCAGGGATTCGTTAGCTCATGAATATTCATTAACTGGGCTTTAATAACAGTGCGCCCCTTAATAACGATTAACAACTTTTGGCTATAAATACAGTCATCCATAAGGTTATAGCGATAGGGCTATAAAGGGCTTTATAGTCGTTGACTTATGGCATTGCATTTGCTCTGTTTGGACGGTATTGCTATCGATGCCTATGCTATGCCTATACACACATCATATCTAAACCCAATTCAATAGTTGTAACTCTTTGAAGCAAAACTTTTAATGTCTTTTAAACGTTTTTGTAGTTTAACTTTATGTTCACTCATCCGAATAATGCATTCCAGAGAGAGAGAGAGAGAGAGAGAGAGAGAGAGAGAGAGAGAGAGAGAGAGAGAGAGAGAGAGAGAGAGGACTGGGAGTTAGCTTTAGATGAGAGGCCAAAATCGAGAGAGAGAGTGAGAGTGAGAGGAGAGCAGTCTCTCAAATTCAAAATTAATAATCTTTTCATCCCAACAGAAGTTAATTTATTTGTGTAAAGCTTTGATAACTATTAGCAGAATATTCTGTTAACATATTGTATAACAAAAATGCGTCCAAACCCACCAATAAATATAAATAAGTTCATACATGCATTCATTTCATAGTGTATGTCCCTTCTCATCACACAAATAGCACTGTACTGTTGTGTACACCAGTGTTGTCTAAAAATTTGATGTATGAATTGATGCACTGCCAGAGTGTAGTACTAGTGATGGAGGCAATACATGTCAGTGTGCAATATATATATACATATAAGATATATACAGTCACATACAGCCATTGAGACAATGGACATATCATATGCATGTATACACTGGTAGTAATCATAAAACATCACAAACTCTTTTGTCTCTGTTTTTGCAAAAGCTTTGATGAGACGAATAATAATAATTATTTAACCGAAAATATAATCATTTGCCATATTATTTACAACACTATCTATTGTTTTATAGCTCTATCGAGTTATTCACTAAATTATTTTTCTTTTCTCTCCCATTCCCTCTCATTTTGTTCATTATTTATACATATGTATGTATATACTGTATATTATATATATGTATCTATATATGTATATTATTAGCCTTTTATCATATCCTGAAAAAAGAGATTTTCATTATTTTTAAGGTATTCTTTTGCAATATTTATATTCATTGAGTGAATAACTTTTGTGTGAATTTATATATATTATTCAAAAATCTCTCTCACATATCATCCCACTCTTCCTCTTTTTTTCTCACAAATGAAGTCCACACATAACTTATACATATATAACATAAATTTATATATACATATATATATTTATATTATTTTTATGATTATTATTATTATTACAAGCAATAAAATTAGTTTTAAATCTCTAGCACAACAGCATATAAATAATATCACAAAAAGTAACATTTAATACTTTTGTCAAGAGTTATGACTAAAAGAGAAATGAGTGCTAAAAACTAAAGATTTTCATTTAAAAAAACAGATTTACTTTCTTTCTCTCTCTTTTTTTTGTTTTTTTCTAACGCTATTTAAAGTTATGCTTAAATTTTTAAATTAAATTTTCTCATTTGTACTCAACATTATATATTATATCATATACATGTAGATATCAATATATACTGAATATATATGTATAATATGGTTTCATAACATAATGTATACTAATGTTAGTAATATTGTGCAAAAAATAATGTCAGAATATGTCTGAAAATAAGTAAAAAAGAAAGAAAAAGAATAAGAATAAGACAAGTGATGGCAATATAAATATGGACTACAAATAGATGTTATGAGTAATAAAAATGTATTTAACAACAATTTAACACAAAATTATATCACTCAACGATAAAATGCTGTAATAGTGGCAAAAGTGTTTGACAGCAAAGATTAGTCATTTTCAGAAATATATGTATAAACCAGGTCTTTAAAAGACTAGTAGTTTTGGACTCGTCTTTTAGTGCCAATAGCACCGGTATATAACTATCCATTAGTGTAAATATCGTATTACTAGTGATGTATTTTTGTGATTCAGATTTAGAGAAAAGAGCTGCCAGTTTGTGGTGAATACACTTTTTGACAAAATGTTATCTAATGTTAGCGATGCATACATTACCAGCAAATATTTGCAACACTAATAGTACAACATATATACATAAATATTATATATATATATACGGCATAACTAATACTAATTGGTAATACTGTGTTATTTTAAAAGTATTTACTCATTAGTAGCTCAACGACTATAAGTCAAAAAGGATACTCTTTTAACTGAGAGAGAGATAGAGAGTACTGACTATTCAAATGAGAGTCACATCTATATATTATAATACTGTACCATATTATACATATGTATTATATAACTTTCAGTATATATATATATATTTTAAGTGCACTTTCGCTTTAATGATAATCTAATTGAATGGCATTCATATTGAGAATCGCAAGAATCTCATAGAGAATTCAATGGATTCAATGGATTGTTGGGTCAGTTATATGCTTTGCATTTCAATTGAATTGTTGTTCAATTGTTAACAAATTATATCATAAATATAATAAATTTTTAAAGTTGTAATTTAAATTTTGTTAAAATTTTTAATATACATTTAATGTCTCAACATTTTTGTAGTGCAAGTGGGATAACAATAATCGAAAGCACAGTTGACTATTCACTGCCATATCCTGTCTACTGATATATTTGTATATCTATTATAACAATATATAGTATGTGTTATTCATTAATAATTTCTGCATCAATTCCTGTAGGATCTGATGGCACGGCTTAGGCTCTTAAAACTTATTACATAATGAATGTATTTGTATAATAATGATAACAGCATAGACCTAATACACTACTCAGTTATATTGATGCCATTCCTCAATGTCTTATGTAATGATAATATACTCATGATTTCGATTTTTCGTTTTTAGTCTATTTCTCTTTCTCTCTCTCTTTCTCTCTCTCTTTCTCTCCCTCTTTCTTTCTTTCTTTCTCTCTAAAAATTGATCGACCGATGCGTGCAATTGAATGGTCGTCCAATGGTTGATATACTGGTGCCGACTCAACATTGCATACGTGACGGTGTCATTGCCAGGAAATCATTAACTATTATATAAAACTTTGCAAAAGGGAGAGAAACGTTATGTTGTGTACAATATTACTAATAAATGGTACTCTAGTCTCAGATGACTTATAAATATATATTTATATTGAAATATGTTTTATATATGTTTTGCCAATCTTTGTGATACCCGGTCTTTTGCGGCGAGTTATATGTCTTTTACCGGATATACTAATAGCCAAACGGTATAAAACCAATATAAGTGATATTGACTATGACTAGCATTGGTGTGCGGGTAATGGCTATGAATCGACCGTTTTATCATATTTTATACTCGACTCAGACTTTTAATATCGTGTCTCTGCATATGTATTGCAATGCCATTCATGGATGGGCTCTAAAGGCTCTCATAATAGTGAAGAGAATAACTGTTTAACTGACTGTTTGTAAGACTAACTCTCATTCAATTCAGTCACTACTCAGTCACTCACTATTTCACCCGTCTTTCTCTCTCTCGTTCTCTCTTTTTCTCACTTTAGTCTCTCAATCAGTGCTATTATTTAGTCTATTGAGTACCGGTGCCATTGGTGATGGTGTACTAGTGGCCTCTTAACGTTCCACAACATTGGCTGTATTTGAGCCGACAGATCGGGTGCTATGCTCTCTATACTCTCTCTCTCTCTCTCTCTCTCTCTCTCTCTCTCTCTCTCTCTCCCATTCTTGTTAGAAATGCCGGCCATCAGTACCAACTCAGGCAGTCTATGAAAGGACCTGCTGTTCTCTCTCTCTCTCTCTCTCTCTCTCTCTCTCTCTCTCTCTCTCTCTCTCTCTCTCTCTCTCATTGTTGTTGTGATGAGTTATGTCATATTCAGTCAAACATTTTTGAGCCAATTTTTTCAGCAGAAAAAGTGTTTCACTAGTGTTTCATAACTCAAAACACTGGGCACACCAGCTCTGGTATGGTGTTTGAGAAGTACCGGCACTTTGCCCACTACTATGCACTGCCATATGTTCGCATTGAAGTAACTGTTGGTTACATAATAGCATTTGAAGTTTAGACATATATCTCGCCATTAATGTTATGGCTTTTGATGACTGTACCAATGCAAAGGTCGCCACTAGAAAAAAAAGTTGCCCCAACTTTCCCACATCAATAGTCACACAAACATTGAATGACATACAAGCTCTCAATCGTGACTTTTACTGATCAAAATTGGCATAAAAATTGCCATTTAATGGTTTAAATCGTTTTCAATCATTACAAGACCGGCGACCATAAGCTTGTGATTGGCGGCCAACTGTATTGTCGATTATTTGCTATTTTTATCTTCAATTATCTATTGTTCACCTATTTTGTGGCCACCATTTATTCTGCCATAATATTAGTAACTCAATAAACACCCGATAGTATAGGACATTGACTGTGATTATTAAATACACACATATATAACACAAACAACAAAAAAGTTTTTAAATTGAGAGATAAAAACAACTCATAACTCAATTTGTGTGGCAATAGTTTTTTTTTTGCAAAAACCACCTGAAAATCTAAATATTGTTTTGCCATAAAAAAATTATATACATATTTTAAATAATTAGTAACAAATCTATTAATACATTTGTAATTAATAATTATTATTTGCCATAAAACTACTACTATTACTATTTCTATAATTAATATTTAGGCCTCAATTGATAAACAAGCAAAATTAGTATTATATGATTTTTTTGGTAGTAACTGGGATTGTTGTTACAGTCAACCATACCATACTTTAAATAAATACCAGTCCTGTATGTGTTATATGGTTTGCCACAAATTATTGGGTAACTTTTATGTTGGTTAAATTACTTTGACTATGTGTATTGTACTAAGTATTATATACATTATATATAATTTTGTCTACCTATTAGTTGCTGTAATTTTGTATGTCATTTGAATTAAGGATTTAATGGTTGACAGAGTTGACTAGTTTTTTTAAAAAATACAACAATATATGTAAAACTAATAACAAACAACAACAACAAAAGTTGACAATTTATTTAACATTGTTTGCCAACAATTTGTTTTGCCCGATGCGCTTTGCACCGGTACTTATGTTATAGTCTAAAACAATTTGAAATTATGTATATAATTTTTCATAATAATAAATACATTATTTTTTTGATAAAATGATAAGATTCCTGAAGTTTTTTTTTAAATCTTTAGTAATTTTTTTATGATTTATTTATTTTCTATTATATTTTTGTTGTTTTCGTTTACTATTATTTGTTAACATTTAAATCTATTTTTAGTTATAGTAATAATATATTAAATAATAATAATAATAATTTTACCGATAAACTCATTGAATTATGAAATCAAATCTAAACAATAACTAATATGTGTTTTATTGTTGTATTTTTTCATTGCAGTCTTTTGGCAATACAAATGAAGACAATAATTTAGTTAATAATATGAAAAAGTCTGAATCCGACGACAATTCAAATCACTCGATAAGCATTGAGAGGCCGTCAAACCCTTCATTGAGCACATCCTCATCATCAGCTATGGCTGACAATCGACTGGCCATAAAGGAAAAGGAGGTAAACACTCTATCACTCTGTTTTTCTCTTCTTTTTACATCAACTTCTGGTGTTAAACATCGACTTTAAAAAATTATATAAACATTTCTATACAACATGTAAAACAAGATTTCTGTAAAGATTTATTACATTGTATTAACATTAGCTTAACATAAGATAGCATACAATTGTCAACTTTAGTAACAATATGTTGGCGTTATTTTAGGTAAACTTTTAGACCAAAATTGTAGTCAAAACTAGTATTTAATAACTTCATTGTCCGCTCCGTTGGCTACTAAGCGCTGACAATAAATGAGCTCTAAGTCATCGTACAGTTCAACGTTTTGCTTCAATGTTTGCATCATTTAAATCAAATGTCGATCCCTGTGCCTAATCTCCCTGTGTTTTGGCAACATTTGACTCTTTTTTAAAGAGTATATTACATTAACCAAAAATACTAACATTTCAATACATTTCTCTTTCAATTTCTTTAAATCTAATTGTATGGCCTTTTCCTATATATGTCTGGTGTTGTGTACAGATCTCACGGCTTGTCGATGACATTCATAGATTGCAGTCCACTATAATAACACTTAAAGAGACTACCGCTGCTCAGGTAATTGAATATCAAATGTTAATAAATACCTGATTTTTTTGTTATACAATATATATATACATAAAACTTTAATTGTAAATAACAGTTTTGAAACAAACTTTTAATATTATTTATAAATGAAAGCTATACTAAAACTTTTTAACATTTAATGGCTTTTTTCGATTTCTAAATGGGTTATAATTACTAGCAATGGGTTAATTAGATGTAAAACTTTAATTACATTATTAGTGGCCTTTCCGATAGTCTATTAAATTTTTGTAGTATAGCTTCACTATTGCCTACCGATGCATAATATTATAAAGTACTTATTTTATGGGCTAATTAGTTGATTAGCATAGTTGTCAAAGTTTAGGTCCAAAATTTAGTTTTTTAGGAAAACTTTTTTTTCTAGTTTTTTGTTGTTAAGTGTTAGTTTAAAACATAATATTTCACATTTAACTGTTAATCACAGATCACACAACTGGAGGAGATATTGACGCAGAAAAATAAAATTATCAAACATTTAGAGGAGAAACTCGATAAGCAAAGGGATTACGAAGATGTCAAGCGTGAGCTCCAAGTGCTCAAAGCAGAGTTGGGCCAAATCGGTGCAAATGCAATGCGCGAACAAAAACCATTTGAGATGTATCTCTTGGAGAAGTCTAAAGCACTTCAATCTGAGAACACGGCTATCAAAGCGGTCAACGATTTGGGACAGACATTGCCCAGACATTTGGTGCCGCCGTTTATGCCGCCCTATCAGAGTTTGGGTAACGTCGAGACCTTTGGCTCAATGCTGGGCGAAGAGATTGTCAATTCGTACGCCAAGGCGTTCAAACACCGAGAGGTGATATTAGGCCAAAGCAATGATCAAAACAGTTCAAACAACGCCACGGGATCGCCATCGCCGCCGCCCACATCCAATGATGAGGCCGACGCCAAGTCGAATGGCAGTGCTGGCACACCCACCAGTACCAGTGCAATAATGGACAGGTGTAATGATGACTCTGCCGCTAACCATACAAGTAATAGTCCGGCCAGCCTTGACATGAGTGGCCACAACGCCCGGAGCTCACCTCAAGGAGCAATCGGAGCGCAATACGATAAACTGCAGCAACAGTTGAGAGTAAATGTTGAGAAATATATGAATGAAACGCTAAATACACTGAATATCTCCCGATGTGTTCGCGAGTTGTTGTCTGTCCATAACATAGGACAGCGACTGTTCGCCAAATATGTGTTAGGCCTATCCCAGGGCACAGTTAGCGAACTGCTATCGAAGCCAAAGCCATGGGATAAGCTAACAGAAAAAGGAAGAGATTCTTATCGAAAAATGCACGCCTGGGCTGCAGATGACCGGTGCATATATTTCCTTAAGAATATGGTTCCCCGTAAAGGTATGTTTGCCGTTATATTTTAATTATACAGTAAATAAAATTTAATTATTTTTTATTAAATTACAGGTAAAGAGACGACTTCATTCAAACAGGAAGATCCGGCAGCTGAAGAACGAATCGCACAGATATTAAGCGAAGCTCAGAGAGCTATGGTTAGTCCAAACAAGAACGGCAGTCGCAGTGGAAACACACCGCTACTCAACGGGGATGGCCTACAAATCAAGAATGAAAAATACAGTGACAGCCAAATGGACGCAAACAGTGATACCAGTGATAGAGAGGACAAACCCGATGCTCGATCGGCAGCGAGTGCGGCCACATTGGCCAGTCTGTATAGAGCGGACAATGCAAATCTTGCGCGAAGAGTTCTCAGGAAGTTTGAGAACGACGACATACCGCAAGATATGGTGGCCAGGATTTATCAGGAAGAGTTGGCCAAACTTATTGGTCAACAGGTGGAAGACGGCTTCAGACATCCACAAGTGTACGATCGTTCACAGGATGAGGTGAGACAGGCTCTGGCCATTTATCATCAAGAGTTGTCACGTCTTACGCAAATGGCATCGGGAGGCGGCGCCCACTCACCAAACGTGTCAAATTCAGAGCTCTTTGCCCGATTCACAGCAGCATCGGCTGCGGCAGCGGCCGGTTTGGTTAACGGCACAAATTATCTCAGTTTACCTCAAATTTTAGACCCATCCCTACCATTAGACGCCCGATTGCGCTCCGATAAGCAGACAAACGGCAGCGATACGTTTGGTGCGTCCTCTGAGACAGACCGTCATTCGAGTGCCTTTTCACTTGTGAGGCCAAAGCCAGAGATTAGTAGCGGTCATAACAAGATTATGTCTTCGTCAACACCCCCTTCTGGTGTTGACAGAAACGGGTCTATACTTAACAACAGCAATAGCGACGACTTGAACTCAGCGGAGGACCTGAGCTCAGCCGCGTCACCTCTTCAGCGCATGCAATCCATAACTAATTCTCTTCTTTCACAATCAGCAATACCATCGGTGCCGCAGACACCTAACCGACCGGCCAAAGCAGTGCTACCGCCGATAACTCAGCAACAGTTCGATCAATATAACAATCTCAACACCGAAGACATTGTCAAAAAAGTTAAGGAACAGTTAAGTCAATACTCAATTAGTCAGCGATTGTTTGGTGAGAGTGTGTTAGGTCTGTCACAAGGATCGGTATCAGATCTGTTGGCCCGACCCAAGCCGTGGCATATGTTGACACAGAAAGGAAGAGAACCATTCATTAGGATGAAGATGTTTTTGGAGGACGAGAACGCCATCCATAAGCTGGTCGCCAGTCAATACAAAATAGCACCAGAAAAACTTATGAGAACCGGCAGTTTTGTGGCCGGACCTACTGCTGCCATGAGTCCAGTGGTGGCGCCCATCACCAACTCAATGCCCACATCAATAAACACCAGTTCATCGATAATCAAATCGACCGGATTTAAGGCTCAAGAGATGTCGCCCGTCAAGGCGTCCGACACATGTAGACAATCGATTAGTCCGGGTTTCTCAGACACGGCCGGCCACAGGTCTAGTACTTCCACTCCCGAGCATTACATCTCCAGTTCAGCCCAACAAACTGCCATTCATTCATCATTCTCATCTGCCAACAGTCTAACTTCCCGTTCCCGTCTCAACCAACCACTCAGTACTCACGGGAATTCAAACTTCCGAAATACTTCCTCTTCGCTCGCATACATACAGCCATCCGTTTATGAGATGGCGGCGCTCACCACTGATCTCGACACACAAAGTATCACCACTAAGATTAAAGAGACACTTATGGCTCATAATATCGGCCAAAAGGTATATCAAAAATTCATATATGAATGATATGATTGTTTAACAAATCTATTTGTCATTAAATCAGATTTTCGGCGAAGTAGTGCTCGGCTTATCTCAGGGTTCGGTCAGCGAATTGCTGTCAAAGCCGAAGCCATGGCATATGCTAAGTATCAAAGGTCGGGAACCGTTTATTCGGATGCAGTTATGGCTTAACGACGCGCATAACATCGATAAGTTACAGACATTGAAAAATGAGAGACGAGAGGCCAATAAAAGACGGCGCACTCATCTCGACGAACCAATTGGAACTGTTAAGGCATTGGGAGATAATATCTACAATTTCTCTAATAATTTCCATTCATCGCCCAATTCTCTGGTCTCATCTAAGACCGCAATATTGGGTCGACCATCATATGGTTCTCCTGTCGCCAAAAAGGCTCGCATTTTGTTTTCTGAAGAACAAAAAGAGGCGCTTCGAGTGGCCTTCTCTATGGATCCGTATCCAAGTACCACAACCATCGAATTCTTGGCCACTGAACTCAATCTATCTTTGCGCACAATCACCAATTGGTTTCACAATCATCGTATGCGTCTAAAGCAAATCTCGTCCAATGAAGACAATGGATCAAATCCTACACAATTGCCGTATAATATTGGCAGAGATGGCGTCAACTTTGATCCGATTCAATTTAGACTACTTCTCACACAAAGATTGTCAGACATACGAGTGCGCAACTCGAGTGGCGGCAATCCTCCGTCACCATCACTGAGATCTAAATATTCAAGTATTTACGGTACGTCACCGGTTAGTTCACATTTGTATGCAAACACCAATAGCTGTTCATCTCCCGGTTCATCCATACAAGAGGATGATATGGGAACTTTAGATCTTAGTATGACTGCTAGTCAACAAAACAAAGACTTAAACAGGCATTCAATGTCATTGAATGACGACTCCGACGCCGGCAGCGAAGGATCCGGTGATGAGTCGGTTGAACTCGACTTAAGTAAAAATTCTCGACCCGTCGGCTCGAGTCGTCGAAAACCACAACACGTGACCAGTTCAAGCTCCAGACGTAAGCCGGCTCAGCCTCAATGGATTAATCCCGGTCTTGAGTTTTCCGGTGATGAAGACGATGACTATGTCGATGACGGCATGAGTGACGATATGGTCGATGACGACGACGAAGATGGATATAATTTAGTTCAAAGAAGAGATGAAATAATCAATGGTGTCTGTGTTAGACAAAACACTGATTATGATTTGCTAAGAAATAGACGAAAAGATATGGCGATCGACAATAGGAACGCCGTTCGTCTGGAATCGTCAATCCCTTCGTTTGGACAAAAAGGTGACCAAAAGAGCAATGGAAACGATAGACAGAGTAATATTAAAAGACTCGAAAAGTCACTCGAAGACGATGAAGAGGGTTGGGATGATGAGGACATGGAGGAAGACGAAGTCAGACCTAACAAAATTACCGGCGCTATCAATGACGATAACGTTTTAGAAGAGTGTGTTCAATAGGTGGTCAACAATTTGGTTGATTACACCATTTATTTTATAAATTAAACCAAACACTAATACCGGTGACATTAAAATCCCAGATCCGATCAATAGGTCGGTTTGGGTTTGAGTTTCAATTGATTTACGACACAAACAAATTTAGTTACGAAACAACTGTTTTAGTTTAATATTTTGCTGTCAATGATCATTATTAAGATAAACGATTGGTTTTTAATATAATTATAATTTTCTATTTATATGCAGTTTTATGAACAAACAAAAAACTTTAAACAAAAAAACAAATTAATATTAATGAATGACAAGAATTATATACATATTGTATAAATAATTTTTTTAATATTTATTTGACAAAAAAATGAAATGATAAGAAAATTTACATATGAATTGATACACATATTAATATATATAAAAATTAATATAGTCTTGGATTTGAATGAGTCTTCAAAAAAATGAGTTTAAACGCAAACACATTATTATTAATATAAGACTTTATAAATATATAACTTGATATATAAAATATGATATTATATATAAATATATATTTAAAAAATCATAGTATAAGTTATAAATGAAATGTTAAGTTATATATGATATATAAGTTTAAGTTGAGTCTCTCCTCAAAATCAATGTGTCTGTCAGTCACTCTTCATCCCTTTCCCAAAGTCCAAGTGCTTTCTCCCGGTGTGTAATTGATGAGTGGCCTTAAAGCTCATTTCAATATTGATCAGAGATATTAATATTATTATTATTTAATTATTATTTTATCATTATTATACAGTATATATATATATTATACATTATATTTTATGTTTGTATTATCATTTTTTCATATTATATATAAATTTTTTATTTAATTTAATTTTATTATTATTATTGTCATCAATTCATTTTTTTGTTCATTTATATCATTCATTCATTTATTAATTTTAAAATAAAATATCTCAATCTCTCTCCCCATTACATACAACACACATATTATTATATTATTGTATACCATTGAACAACCATTTGAATTAATGATTGAAAAATATAAACCAAATATTAGTGATATGAAAACACCCACTGAATAAGCCATAAACAACCGTAAAATTTATGGTATCTTTATATTGAAAACATTTTATTTCGTTTTTTAATTACATAATTAAACAAAATGTTATAAAAATTTAAGTAACAATATTATTGATTAATACAAAATTTTAAATTATAAGACAATAAATCCAAACATAATTATGTGGTATTATATTTATTATTGGATGAGGTGTTGGGCTTTAATTTTTTTTAAATAATATTATTATTATTTGTCAATTAGTGTGATAATTATTATTATTAATTGCCAATACATATGATTAAAAAAGACAATAATAGGATTTAAACAGATAAAAAATAATTACATAATCATTACATGCAATATATTAAAACAACATAACCCGGACAAACATAGACACGACATTTATAAATTAAAAATGTATACTGGTACTTTTTAATTTGTTTGTGTAAAAATGGATTTGTATTAACTAATATTTTTTTTATAAAATAATTAGTAGATAAATTCAATTGTAAATGAAATACCAAAATTTATATATATTTGTTTTATTATTATTATATAATTATTATTATTATTTACAAGTATATTATAATTATACTAATTTTTTAAAGTAGATGAATTTTACTCTCAATTTTATTATTATTATTATATTTGGTTTATTTTGTGTTTTAATTAAATATTTAATTAAATATATTTTCATTTTTTAATTATATATATATATGATTTTTAGTATACAATATTAGTATACATATCTTTTTATTAAATGGCATGAGTTATTATTATTATTATACATTATTTGATTATATAAAATTAGTATAATTTTAAGTTTTAAAAACTTTGATAAATCATTGTACAGAATCGTTAATTCATTATAATAATAATAATATTATTATATGATTATATTAATTATTAATAATTATATTGATATTAATACATTTATTATTTAAAACTTTTTATTTTGACTATTTTTATTTTATTAATATTGTATTAATGTTAATAGTGTATATAAATACAATATTATAACACAATTATAAAAATGTGTTTAGCAGCTTGATTTAGTTAGAAATGTTATTTTGAATTAGGTAGCAATAAATGAGATATCAATTTATAGTTTAATAATTGCATTTAACTGGTTAATTAGTGTAAAAATTTAGATTTTACAGTTATCTGAATTATTAATTGAATGATCTGGGTAATATACAGTATAGAGCATGGTAAATAAACTGTAAAAAATCATATGTTAAAAAATTAATGTGTTTTTTTGTTTAGTTTTTAGTTTTAAATGGATTTTTATAGTATTATTAGAAGTTTATGATGATTTGTCAATTAATGAGTGCAATAAATAGATTTAATGACAACACCAGTATATAGTGGTAATGAAGTTTTTTCAACAGTTATTATTAAACCGTATATTTTTTATTTGGTTAATCGTTTTATTATTATTTTTTTGCCACAAATTGAAAGCCAACAATTGAAATGCATAGAAATATGGGATGAGTGAGTGATAAAATGATAATTAATATTTTATACAGACAATTGTCTATTATAGTAACATAACAGTACATTAAAGTCTCCATTAGTCGACCATTAGAAACATTACATCAATAAAATGCTAAATAAATATAGTATTATTATAATACTATTATACGCTATATAAATAGTATATTATATATATACTGTATTTAAAAATTAATTTAATCCGAAATATTCCATATTTCCATCAATTATTTATTCTTTTATATCAAAAATTTCTGATATTTTTATATTTTGTGATAATATATTTATTTTTATTATGAAACCTTAAAAATCTATGCCAGCAGTCAAAAAGACATCAATTATATTATATATATATATATATATATAAGAAACAATAAAATTATATTGCTCATTTTTGTATTATGTTAAATTTATAATTTTAGATCATACACAAATCATTGAACAATAATAATTTCTATTGATCCAGGCAATTTAACATTAAGTATGTGATTATTATTTATGATTATTATTATTATTGGTAATATTATAATTTATTCAAATTGAAGTTAAAGATATTTTATCCACAAAAAACATGTCATCACAAAACAACTATCAATTGAATGAATAGAAAATATTTAAATGTTTTATTTTTTTGAAAATATTATTTTGAAAGGAAATACATATATAAATATATGTTTTATTTATGCCGTTAAACTATAATAAATTTTGATTGCATTTGTGGTTGAATTTATTAATATCATGATTGCATTAGCTATCATTGAAAATATGAAACTTTCTAAATAAATAATATATATATCTGAGAGACTAAATAAAAAACTAATATTAAAATAATAGATAATTTACGATACGATTAGGTCAATGTGTTTTGTAGGCCAGTGCTGGTCCAAAATAAAAACTCAAGGAAATAAATGTTTTAACTTACAATAAAACATAAATTTATTAAAAAACATTACAAAACTTATGACTCGTTCCCAGGACTATACAGTTATGACAAACATTTATTTATTACTGTTATTAAAGCACAGAAATATACATTAGTAATATAATTTAAAATAATAATTTGTTTATTAATGACTAAAAAAATTATTGACAAAGTGATAGTCCACTTGAATGTATATAAACAATAATTAAACATATAATAAGTTATAATTAACATAAATATTGAGAGAAAAAATCAAATAGTGCCGAGCAATCAATTAAAACACTTATACAGTATATAATCAATTGAATGCAATACAATATAATGTATGGTATTTAATAAATGACTTTAATTAAACAGATGAAAAAATTACCGACAAATATTAAGTTAACATTTTTAAATCCCAAGTAATATACAATATGTTTATATGTTTATAAACAAATTGTATTTTATAAAATATTATAAATAATATATCAATCGATACTTTTAAATTTTCACCATTTAATATATTGAATATTATACAACATTTGGCAATTTGTAATTAATTTAATACCATTAATAGATAATCATTCATTTTAGCTGTTATATGATAACAAATTGAAAATATCCCGGTTATTAAAGTTATGAGTATAATTATACTTATTATTATTATTAAAAGTTATTTTTATCTCATTTTCATTTCATAGTTTTATTTGTTTAATTTATAAACATCTCTCTCTCTCTCTCTATCTTAATAATAAGTATGTAATATACAAATATGTATCAAAAATGATAATATACTGTATATTTGTTTATTTTTCTATAAATTTCAAACATATTTCGTTATATAAAATCTGTGCTAATAATTGTTTTCATAAATTCATTATTGAAAATAACATTTGAATGACAAAATAAATGAAGAATCAATGATAGATATAAAAAAGTTATCAGATTTCATACGATAATAAAATCTTTATATATTGTATATAAATAGAAATATTCAAACAATTTTTGTTTTTTATTTGTTAATACGTACCATATATTAGTTAGATATTGTATATTAAATACATACTAAAAGCTTTTAGGCAATACTAGTGACAGTTATTATATAACCAATGCACTCAATCTCATTGTTTTGCTATATGTTGACTATAATTTTTGTTTGTTGGCTTATTTTATTGGATACACATTATGTGTGCACATATAGTAATAATTGGGTATATTTGAAAAAACAACATAAATAGATAAAGTATAATGATATAACATTTATGTTTGTATGTATGTTTGTGTGTGTGTGTATTTTATACAATATATAATATTATACAGTATATTGGAGGAGATAATACTAAATTTCACAGCATCACAAATGTATATATATTTATTGAATGTCAATACAATACAATACAATAAAGCATTATTAGTATTATTATTATAATCACAATTATTTGAGTCAAATAAACAAAAATCAATTCATATGTAAAAATACATCAGAAATATCATCGAAACATTTTGACTCTTAAATTAATTTCTAAAAAGCTTTTTTTAGAACACAAAAAATAATAGAAATAATTAAATATAACAATTATTTCATTACAAAAAAACATATTTGAAAAAATCAAGTTATCAGATATAATAACAAGTCTAATGCATTATAAATGATCTAATTATTATTACCCCGTTTGTCATACATGATAACAAATATGACAAATATTAATTTATTTAAATATATATAATTTATATATATATATGATATATATATTGAATCATTTATTATAACATATTAGACTTGTGAACAATTGTGTGATACATTTGGAGCTTGCCTTCACCAATATTGTCATTAATTATTATTATTATTATTATTACAATTATTATTTATTACTGTAAGAATGTTTTTATAATAATGATTATTATTATCTCTTTAAAAATAATTATCAATTTCTCTATTAGTAATAATTAAGATTTATTTATTTATTATGTAAAATAAATTATTAATATACCCGTTGCCTTAAAATTTTAAAAATTTTAAAAATTATACGATTTTGAATACCATTTCATCATAAATATTGACCATTCATTATAAGCACATTATTACCACAAAAACCAAACAAACATACAGTAATATTAAAAGATAAAAGTAAAAAATTTTAATTCAACAAAATATAATGTAATTACAATTTCTCCCACACAAAACAAACTTATAATTATTTAAATTAAAAATAAGTATAATTAATATCAGCAAATAAAATATCAGCAAATTGTATCGTTGCGCTATCATTATTATTTGGACAAAAAAATGTGTTATACAATATTAATTAAAATGATAAAAATAATGATAAATTTATATTATAAACACAGAAATAATTAATATTCAGATCATTGCCTGTTATGTCCCACATTTTTTCTGTTCATTTTATAAAATAAATTATATGAATATGAAATTAATTTTTTGCATAAAAAATAACACAGATAACAATTTTTTAAAAAGCAAACACAACATACATAATATATGATATATAAATAAATAAATTAAAATATTTATACAGTTAAACAAATTAAAGTTATCAAATGAATAAATATTTAATAATTATTTAACAAAATAATTAATGAGAAAACAATACAAACAATTTTTTGTGAATTTTTTTTTTAAAAAGAAAATCAATGAATTTTCTTTAAATATTCTTTAAATATATATAAATATAATTCTGTTTTATCTCTTGTGTGTAATGTTTGATAATATTCTTTATATGATATAATAATAAACCAAAAATGATTTATCAAAAAATATATATAATAAGAGATATAAATTCAATTTTTATGTATAATAAATTATAAATATATATAACTATAGCAATTTTTGCTATTTTTAACTTCCATTACTTAATTTAAATTTATATATATAATTAACATTGTTTATTATTATACTAACAATGATAATGATACCAAATATATAAATAATATTTAATTAAAGTTTGTAATTATTTTTATTTCAATTTGTCATTATATACATACATATAAATATATAAATATAAATATTTAAGTTATAATTTTGAATAACAATATTGATATAATTATTATGTTTTTTTTGCAAAGCATAACAAATAAATTGTTTGTTATAATGAATAAATAAATATATAAATTATATATAAATCTATTGCCATTAATAAAACATCATTATTGATTTAAAAAATTATATTGACTTAATTATTTAATTTTTTTAATATTTATATTTAACAAAATCAGCCATCAGTTTCAATGTTTAAAAATTATGTAATTTTAAAAAAACAATTATAAAATTAAATGTCAACTACTGTTTATAAATTCAGTAAATCATATAAAAAGTATATTAAATGACTAGTATTTTAGACATCAATGCATCAGATTATGACATATTTACTGAAGTCATACAATTCATTGATATTTAATCTATTTTTAGATTGAAACTGATTTATATTAAATATGACTTAAATTAAATTTTTTTGAATACAAAATTTTATTTACAAATTAATATCAACTATAAAGTACAGTATATTAATAATATTATGTTATATGTTCTATAAATTACTTAAACGGTAAACAAAATCAATAAAAATTAGATACTTTTTAATAGCTTATAAATTATAAGCAAAAATAATTTTTAATGAATATTGAATGCAATGAATAAAATGAAAAACACTTTACTAACTTAATCATATTGTCATTAATAAGTTTAATTATTATTAATAATTGACTAGTTTTACATTTATTTATAATATTATATACATTAATAACTTAAATATTTAGACTAAAATTTTAATAATAGTTATTAAGACTAAGCCAATGATATGATATATTTCACATACTATCGCAATGATTAAGTTTAAAAAAAATTAAATCAAAATACATTAATTAATTATCTTAAAAAGTTGTCATATAAATAGTTATCACAAATAAATTATTATCAAAAATTGATAATTAGTTATCATAATAAATGACTAGATGTTTAATAAAAATTTTATTTAGTATTTAATAATTTAAATAAACCTAACAATTATTAAATAAAGTTTAATGTGTTTCAATCAATTTTTGTAATACTTTATATTATTTATAAAATAATATTGACATCAATTAAAATCATCAAATTATGCTACAATTAATTGTATTTATAATTACATTCATTGTATTAATAATCGCATATTTATACCACAAATGGACTTTTTGGAAGCGACAGGACATACCTACTGATCAATCATCAAGAAATGGTCAAATAATCCATTTGATTGATCAAAAGTGTCATCAAAAATATGGTCGAATAGTTGGTTATTATGAGGGTATCAGACAGTGTCTGTCTATAACTGATCCCAATCTTATCCGAAAAGTTTTGGTTACCGAGTTTCACAAGTTTGCCAATCATAGGGACCTAACACTGGCCAATGAGCCACTATCGACGGCAATATTTTTTCAGCCCTACCATCAATGGAGACGTATTCGGGCAATACTGTCGCCATTCTTTACTACGGGTCAGCTCAAGTCAATGAAACCAATTATCAGCAAATCGTTAGACTTATTGATCGACAAACTGAAGCCAAAAGCTGAAGACAACGAAATTCTTGATTTTCGACTTATTTTTGATTCATTTACTTTTGATGTCATATCCAAGACAACAATCGGTGTCGACACTGACGCTATCAATCGACCGATTGGTAATCAATTATTTGAATCCGTCAAAAGTTTAATTCATATCGATATGGGGTTTGGCATTGTCTTAGCCTTCTTGTTCCCGAAAGTCCAGAGTTTATTAAATATTTCATTTTTCAATACTAAAAGCCAATATCTAATCGTCAATACATTAAAACGTGTGATCAATGAAAGAATCGCTAATAAAGTTGATGTCAAAGATCTACTTCAGATGACTATTGACGCCAGTGTTTTGTCAAACAAAGATAACAAAAACAAGTCTTTTAAAAAGCTAACTAAACAAGAGATTTACGGTCAAAGTCTTAACTATTTGGCCGCCGGTTATGAGACTACAGCCACTCAACTATGCTTTCTTTGCCAATATTTGGCTCTGTATAGCAATTATCAGAAAAGATTAGTGGATGAAATTAAGTCAACATTTGACGACATGTCTGATATCAGTTATGATAAGCTCATGAAAATACCATTTCTGGATGCTTTTATCAAAGAGGTTCAGCGGATCAACTGTTCAGTGAGTCGTATTGAAAGAGTAGTCATTGAAGATGTTATACTCGACGGTATATATCTGCCAAAAGGTACGCCAATAATAATACCTATTTATGCCGTACATATGGATCCTGACTTTTATGACGAGCCGAACCAATTCAGACCCGAGAGATGGCTACCGAACAGTGACTATACGGTCATTGATTACACACATCTACCCTTTGCCGTCGGTCCGCGCAATTGCATTGGTATGAAGTTTGCTGTAATGGAGATGAAGTATGCAATCGTCAGTTTGTTGATTAACTTTGAGTTTGTGGCCACTGATGACACAGAAAAATTGATTTATGACTGCAATCCCAGCTCACAAATTGCTTCACCAAAACATTTTTGGATACAAATTAAGAAAAGGTGTCATTAAATGTAAAACACAATTATTATATATGTAATCATTAATTAAATGATTGATTGTCTCTTTGATTTGCATTTTTATTTACTGCAATTTATATAATAAGGATATAGACTTAATAAAGACAGCATAAAAATTAATCATGCAATAAAACAATCTATTATAGATTATATTAAATTATATTAATAAACCGTAAATCTATTAATATTATATAATACACAATCATTTAATCAATTTACCTAAACTAATGTACATCACTACAGTCTATCTGCAACTAACTTAACATAAATAAAATTTTTATATTACCGGTAAATTACACCAAAAAAAATGTTGAATTACTAACATATTAATTATAATATATTAGTTTAACTAATTTTACTTAAATTATTTATATTCTTATAAAATGTTCTGTAATAAAGTTAAGTAAAAACCTTACTCTAAGCTCAATAATATTGCAATTTATTTATATAGTGATTTGATTTTTAAATAATACATATAATTCTTGTGTATTTTTAAAAACAAATTGAGACTAATTAAAAATTTTATAGAAAGTTTAAGGAAATTAATATAAGAATAAAAATTTATTTTCTATTAAAATTATTTAATTATATATTCATAGGATATTTATAACTTTCAAACTAAAATAGTTATAATTTTATGTATATTTTTATATGTCTTTACCGGTAATGTGCAACCAATAGTTATAATATTTTTTTAAAAAGAAAATATCATTTTAAAATAATTTATAAACTTTTTTAATCTAAATTATTATATTTCTATTTTAAAAGTATAATAATTATTTTAATAAATCATTATAAAATGAATTACTGACATTTAATGTTATAAATTTTTAAATATAACGATGTAGTTGTTATTAAATTTTATTGTATTATTTTAAATTAGTAAATAATAAGACAATTATGTCTAATAAGTGTAACTTTATGTGAATCGCTACTAATTATGAAAACATTTGTCATAAATAAAATTATTTATTACAAAAACTTTAAGTCAAATAAAAAATAACAAGTTTAGGACACAATAAAAAAATCCCAAAAATAATTAAGTTTTTACAAAAAAAAAATTAGTCTTAACTAAGTTTAATAATAGTTTTTTAATTATAATAAAATTGATATATTAATTATGACCATTTCCAGTGATTGCCCTGATAGGTTTATATGATACCGGTGCCAATCAACAGGTGCCAGCATTTGCTCCGGCAGTTTGGGTGCCGTCTGTGAACACACAGCTGTAAACTGTATGCAATGTAGATGTAGTCAAAAGGCAGACAATATTATTGAAAAATGAGACAAAACTTTTTAAAAAGCATTTCTCAGTTAATACTATACAGTGATAGACAACACGTTTAAAAGCATTGAATGCTATTGAGAGCCACGTGTTGTTGAATGCATAGTAATTGCCGTTTTGTGTCTAGAAATTAGTTTGTCTTTTATATTAGTTAATCATTGAATTGATTTGGTGTCTGACATACCTATCAATTAGTGGTGACTGTGTTTAGCTGTATATTAATGAGTCTAAGTTTGCCGATAATGTAAACATATGTTTCACTCATTATCACTACAAATGCGAAATATAATAAACGTAAGCCCTATAGAGGAGCCCCAGGGCCTCCACATGTCTACCCCACACCACCACCATAACCATCAACATCACAGCACCGAAACTGTTGTCTATCAGTTCGAGATTCCCCAATACCTTTGCGGTCGACTGATCGGCGAAAAGGGTCGGTTCGTTATGTCCATCAAATATAAGACCAATGTTAGTGTTGTAGTGAATCGACACTATTTTGTAAGTGATATGAAGATATGCACCCTTACAGGTATGTACTGACATAGTTGGGATCAAATGAACAATATGTTTGAAAAGTATTTGTTAACTAATGCATACATACGGTAGGCATACGACCGGCTATTAAGGAGGCCCTCAATATGATTAGGAAACGATTTCCCATTCAATTATATCCAAGCGTTTCATTACAACAAATCAATTTACTCAACACATCCCAAACCTGTGCGTTACCACAAACATGTCAGGTATGACCATATGTTTGTGTATATGCTTTACGTTAGACTTAAGCAAAACATATGTCTCATCTTTAGCTTCAACTTCCATCGGGTATCTCTTGTGATGTAATATTGTCGAGTTTGGTCAGCGCCGGTCACTTTTTCCTGCAACAGCCCACGCATCCCACTTATCCATCGCTCAACCGATTAGACTACTGTATGAATCAGACCTATTCACAAGACAACACTCCACAGCTTCCAAACATTCAAACCGGTATGATATGTGCCGTACCGTTGATGGGCGGTTGGTTTCGGGCAGTGATCATCAAAGTGCACAGTAATGATGAGTGCGATGTGATGTTTGTCGATTACGGCGGTTTCTCGCGACTTCCGGTGTCAACATTGAGACAAATCCGCTTTGATTTCATGACTCTGCCCTTCCAGACATCGGAATGCCATTTGGCAAATGTCGAGCCTATAGACCGTAAGTGTCTTTTCTCGTGAAATACTTCTACTAAATAATGGCCACTAATATACTTTGTTGTATATTGATTGCCATTTACAGCGGAAATTGGATGGACTCAAGAAGCCAATCTAGTTTTTGAGGAGTTAGCACAGGGACAGATACTTCAAGCCATTGTTGTCGGATATACGGACAGTGGCATACCATTGGTCAATCTCTTTAAGATACAAGGAGTCACTGTTAGTAGTATTCAATGAGGAACTGTTGATTGACTTTTTTTTGATTGCAGACAATATTTATTAACGATGAACTCATCAAACGAAGTCACGCCCAATGGACTAACTGTTCGACATCTAGTGATAGCGGACTAACAGAAGAGGCCGTGGAAACTGAGGAGGAAGACGCAGATGAACGAGTAGATGACACTGTCGACGGTTTAACTCATGATTTTGTGAAATTAAATACTGAAGAAAATAATAATTTAAGTGAAGACACTTCAGTCATATTGACCAATGATTCATCAAAAGTGATAGCAAATCATAAAAATGAATTAAAGTCTAAACAATCGATTAGTTCATCAAACAATAGAAAGGATGATAAGAATAGTAATGACAAACTTGACGGTCAAAACAATGAAGACATTGAAGACGATATCGAGGAAAGCAGAGCCGAGACATTGACGGACACTGAGGTCGACGAAGAGTTGAAAACTTTGAACGTTTACCAAGAAATTTGTGATCTTCAATGTGATGTTATTTAAGATTTATAATAATAATTATTAATACATATATTATTGCTATTATTCTGTTATCTCTTAAATGTGAGACCAAAGACCAACTATTAATGAATGAAAAGAAATTTGTTTTGTGAATGAATTGAGAGATCAATTGTTTTGGGCTATTATTGATTGCTATGTTATATATATTATATATAAACATTATATCTATTTCGGTGCTTATTTAGACAGATATTAATTGATTGAATGAATTATTTATATATACATATTATATATTTCAATATTAATTAAGTAATTATTTCAATTTTATTGTTTAATTTTAATTTTGGATCGTAAATTTTTTTTGATCATTTTGACATTAATTGTATTTTTTAAAAATTATAACTATTTCTCACATTTTTTCCTATACTTTTTACATTAGAAATGATTATTTAATTATGACTATAAATTTAATTTTTATAATTAAAACATGTATTTGTTATAAATTTGAAAGAAAAAATTGTAATTATATATACAGTTATTATATTACTGAAAAATCAAACATGAATTGACATTTTAAATCATTCTTTTATTGTTATTATAAATTGATTAAAAAAAAGTCAAATCATATTGTAAAACAAAATACTATTTTCTATGAAATTTTAAAATTTGTGCCAATTCTGTAAAAAAATGTTTTATCTTTATTTATTTATTGACAACAATAATGACTTATTTTAAGTCAGTTCCGAGTCCGAGACTATTGTTGACTTGTTTTTGCAGTTATTTAAAATAGCAAACAATAATTTGAATGATTGCCGCAAATATGGTAACTAATAAATTAGCGCTAATTATTTATAAATGTATTTTATTATTAATATTTTTTTTTGTAAAATTTTATAGTTTTTGCGCATATGAAATTTACAGTAGTTTTATTGCTATAATTGTTGATAATGGCTAGTATTATGTGATTACGTAATTGCTTATTACTGTAGATTTTACGATTCAGAAATTGTTTTATTGAGGATTTCACATATAATACATAGTTTATAATTTTATTTATTTTTAATGTGTTAAATAAACCATTTGATTTAAGACTACTTTAAAGATTTTTTTTACTTATACCTCTATATACGTTAATATTATTTTTTATCGGTATATTATATACCGATAAATGTTTTATGCTTAATATAATACATTTATAAACTTTATTATTTTAGTAATACTCTAGTGATCCCAATATAGCTTAATAAAACCAATAACTTTAAAGTTTATGTGAAGCCATTTGAAAACTTAGAAAATTAATTAAATGTAGTATAATAAAACTAATTAAAAATGTTTTATTTTTATATTTTTAATCCACTTATTTATTCTATATTTAAATAATGTTTTCAAACATCTAATTTAAACATTGAGAATATAGTAAAAACTTATTAAATAATGATTAACTTATATTTTTAATACATTAGCAAAAGAATTATTATTATATGTTATAATTCATAGGGTAATATTTGCCAATATTTTAATATATATTAAAAATTGAGATATTTAATTTAATAACTAATAAATTCATTTAATATTTTTTTATTATTTTCAAAAAATCTCATAGTGTTAACATTTTTGGTTTTATAAATAAATCAAAATTCACTTTAGATTAGTTAACTTATACCTCAAACTTCATGTCTTTACCCAAAAACACTGATTAAAATTCATATCAAATGTTAGCCCTTTTTAACCCTTTTTTTCTTTCAATCGATAAACTAATGACAAAAACCTCGAAGCGATAACTAATAAAAAAAATTGTTTCATTTGAATAATTGAATCAAACATAAGATTTATTTTTATTATTTTCATTATTTTCATTATTTTCATTATAATATAGATTTGCCTTTTTTAAAGAGAGAGAGAGAGAGAGAGAGAGAGAGAGCTCATAAGGATCGTTGAACTTTAATAGCAAATTTTGTTGCCCTATGTTTAATAAGTTTGATCTCTTATTATACATACCTGTGTGCCCACCAAACCTACCCTTAAGGACTTGTCTATCAAAATCAATTGACTTCTTAAGGATTAATTTTACAATATATATACAATATATATGTATACAATATACTGTATATGTACTCTATATACCTGTATATTAAGTTTAGTATTTTAATATATTTTAGTTGCTAAGCATTCAATACCTGGTCATAAAAAATATTGTTTTAAAGTTTGCTTTTTTATATATAAGATGTTATATTCAAAAACTTTGGATGCTTTGAAAAAATTCAGACATTTTTATCAAAAAATTCAATCTCTTTGAATATATAAATATGTATCTAATTTTCGGTTATTAGACTAATTATGTTTTTGTTTTTATTTGGAGAAAAATAAATAATTTTGTTTTATTATCCACATACTGTATAAACTGTGAATAATTTGATGTTAGATACGATATACTTTATATTAAATATTAAAATATAGTATTTATAAAATTTATATTACATGGTATACTTAGATCAGTATATAAATCCAGATTTAAGTTGCCATACAAAACATCATTTTAATAATTAAATTTTTGTATCTTTTGTATATTTAGATATATTTTGGTTAAGAGCCATAAAAATAATAATTTATGATTTTAATCTTATCATAACAAATAACTCGTTTCAATGATTTGTATTCAAATAAATTTTAGTTATAATATTAATATTTCAAAAAATAATATTTGTAATTAACATTACACATAGAAATACAAATAAAGGTTAGTTTATAATTTATAAATTTAAAGTATTTAATGTAAATGTAATATTTGATCAAATTAGTAATCTTTAATTATATTCAAACAAATTTGATACTAATATATTGATGTTATTAAAAGTTACTGTATATCACTTCATAATTATTAAGTGTTAATTATTTAAAAACATTGGCTATCCTTTTGTTGATAAATCTTAACTTTGTTAAACATAATTAAATATATTTTAATTTTAACAATTTAATATGACTAGAATGTATTTTATTATACTTTATATGTTTTCTTAATTAGAGTTTTTCTAAAAAACACAAATAAAATTAAAATCTCAAGTATTTAAAGTATAATTTAATTAACATATTTTTAAATATTTTTTTATTAATGCACTTTTCCCATTATAAAATAATATAAGGATATATTTTGTTTTATTATAACATTACGTTCTATAACTAATGTATTTAATGTATTTAATTAACAAAAAAATAACTGTCAATTTTAATCTATATTATTTATCAATTTATATTAATTATTTTAATTTAATGCAAATATGTAACGGGTGTGTGTGTGTATGTGTGCCATTTAATTATACAAAATTCAAGCAATATAAATATATAAATTTTTTATTGGTAATAACAATATTACAAATTTAATTTTTAGATATTTCAATATCTTATAAAATTGGCAAATGGACTAATTTTAAATAAATATAATAATTTTTAATGTAGTCGCAAATCAGTTAATGCGAAAAATTGTTTTGATTTAATATTAATATAGATATAAGTGTCAATCAAAACAATTGTTATAATAATAAATAAAAAAATAATAATATCATTATTAATATGCTTACTATTCGTGTGTGAATTACTTAATGACTGCTATTTGATTCAAACAGTTTATATACTTAAATGAAATGAAAAAAAAAATTTAAAAATTGGAAAATTGTTAGACATTACATACTTCGCCAAATAAGATGTGAGGGCTGTGTGTGTGTGTGTGTGTGAGAGAGAGAGAGAGAGAGAGAGAGCATCGGGAGGTGTAAGATATAGACGTGCCATAAGTCACGAGATGTTTCCCTCTCCTAATGGCTCATGAATTTCGGTTAAATCTATTTTTATTTAATTAATCTCAACGCCGGTCTCTCCCCTCAAAACACATTTATATATACATAAGTATGGTTTATATATCTCTCTCTCACACATTATTTCACGCAAATCATATCATTATATCATTGTTTTATATAAGTGAATGACTTTTTAGTTTATGCAACAAAAAAATTAAATGTCATGAATATAAAACACGTTTTATAAACTTTAGATACAGTTTATTATAAAGTTTGATATATTTTTTAATAATGACATTCATAATTAATAATGATTTTAGCAGAAAATAGCTGCTATTACTAATAGCCTATTATTCAATATTATGCAAAATTGTTAATTTATTAGTTAAAAATATTTATTTGCGAAATATTAAAGAATATAATTTATACATAAAAGTATAATATATAGACAGTGATAGTAATTACAAAAATTGTAGATAATAAATATTTAATTAATTAATTAATTAATTGAAATATATTAATCTATATTAATTTTAAAAATGTGATTATTATTGCTGTATTAAAAATTAAATAATTATAATATTAATAAATAATAAAATAAATAAATTAAAATTATTTTACTTAATCTTTATGTAATAAAATGTATAAACTTTTAATAAAATATTTTAATAACTAAGACGGTGTAATAAATTTCTATTGCCGTTAATTAATTAGAAAAATAAAATCTTGAATTATATACAATTAAAAGTAAATAATTTTCTAAATCTCGTATAAAAAACTAAAGATGTTTAATACATGTATAAAACATAACTACAAATAAATATTTTACAATAAAAAATAAGTACCATATATATTGATAACGTTTTAAATTAAGTTTTAATTAACTATTCAATAATTGCTATATAAAAATCTAAATAAATATTTATAATCATCTGAGTTTATAAGTGGTTTCAGACTTAAAAAATTAAAATATATTTTAATAAAATTAAATACTTTTAAAGTGTATAAATCAATAATTATTCAATTTTATTTAAAAGACAATAAATATTTACATTATCATAAATTATTATATTATGATGTATTACCGTATATACAATGCTATTAATATTTAAACGCATTTATTGATTATGTATTTATTTTTTAGTCAAAAGTAAATTTCTGAAATCATTGTTACTTAATGGTTGTCCTGAGTTTGATGTCGACCCCGAAGACGTCTCTTTGTCTCCATTTTGTGTCTGCCTTTGAACGCGAAGAGCTGTCGGAATCATTGGTGCGTTTATTCTTGTCTTTGAATATCTTGTAAATGTGTCGCTATTTTTTAAAATAAATAATAGTAAAAATTTAGTAAAAATAAAATAAAAAATATTTACGATAATCGTAAATAAACACACCTTCCGTTTGCTGTCTGTACTGAACTGAATGTTCGGTCTTCACGACTGATAGGTTTAGCGTTGGGGTTACTGATGGCAACAATTATATTCCTATTATCAACCAATAGTCCGTCGGATTCTTTTACGGCCAATTGTGCCGAAGATTCATCGGTAAACTCGACGTAAGCGCAACCTTTTGAGTGACCGTTTCTATACGTAACGAGTCGGACGTCTTTAAGTGAACCATATTTTTCAAATACTTTTCTCAAGTCTTCAATTTTGGTATCAAATGAAAGATTTTTAACATAAATTTTGTGTTTTTCAACGGATGAACTAAAACTAAACTTTGCTTTCCTTCCCATTTCAGATATAAATACGGGTCGACCTTCTAATGGCATTCTGTCGTGTTTTAGCGCATCTTTTACTGAACTAATCGACTCGTATTCAACATAAGCGTAACCTTTAGACAAACCCTTATAGTTACGAACTAATCGTATGTCAGATATTTGGCCAAACTTTTCAAAAGCAGAGCCAAGTTGTGTTTCATTTATTTTAAAATCCAAATTACTGACAAAAACTGTTTGCAAATCCTTAGACCCGTCACCCTTATAGGTCACTCCATGTGTGGGTACTTCTGATTGTTGTGAATCAGATGTTTGACTACTTCTACTTTTATCATCTTTTGTTTCAATGACTGGTCTAATCTTAGACTCATTTATTTCTGTCTTAGATTTCTTAGGCGTCGATACAGAAGTTTGAGGTATTTTAAATCCGTCGGCGTCGACATCAGCTGTTGTTAGCTTTAGTTTGTCATCAATGGTTGTCGAGGTTTGTTCGCCTGCTTTACGTTTGGCCGCTCTCTTCAGTTCATATTTCTCAGCTTTTTTATTAGTCTTTTGGCGTTTCTTTTCTTCGGCTTCTCGTTCGGCGAGTTTAATACGTTTTTCATTAGTTTTATTCATAATTGTCTCAAATTTATTAAACACTTCATCAAAACTTTCAATAGAAACGCCTTCTTCGCGTTCAAACTCTAGCAATAGTTGTCCAACACTTTCGGGCCAATCACTGGATGCGTTGAGTCCTCTTAATAAGATTTTTCTATAATGTTTGTCATTTCCGTATTGTTTTTCCAAACGCGAGAAAGTAATCCAGTTCTGGGCCTGAGATGAGATATCTGGTCGTGATTTCATCAATTCATTCCATAATTCGCGACTCTTTTCAATGTTATTACAAAACTTGGCCTCAATTTTAGCCCAGTATTGCAATACTAAACAATTAGGATCAGAGCTATCAATGTTAGTCAAGTGCTCGACGGCCTTCTCAAAGGTGTTGCGCAAACTTTTCACTTCATTGTCATCTTTCCAATTGGTTTTGCGTCTCAAGTAATCCAAATATGTCAGCCATGTTTGCAAGTATTCATTCGGGTCCTGAAAGCCCACCTCTAGTGCCGACTCTAATGTTTCCATAACTTTTTTATGGTCAGACTTGAGCCGTTCCAATGCTCTTAAGTAACTGATCCATATAATTGAACTCCACGTACAATTCCTGACCGCACGTTCATAGACGGGCAACAAAATAGTATCAATTACTACCTTTTTGTCCAAATAAGTCACGTATTTGTGCCATAAATCAGAAATAAGACAATTATCAATCAGTGCTCTTTCATATATGGATTGAACTCTTTGTGGAGTACTGTTATGGGTCTCATACTCTATATATCTGATATATTGTTCATAATGTGGTGCTTCTGATGTCTGTAACGCTTCTTCATATGGTATGAGTTTCTGGAGTTCATTAAATGCCTTATCATAAGCGGCTTTAATTGAATCAAAATTAATGTCAATCGAGTATTTTTCAACAATAGTTTTACACCACTCCTGTCCTTCGCTATAACTGTTATCCATTCCTAAGAGAGGAAGTGATAGTTGGCGTCGATATAACTCTAGAATTCTGTCAATTTGTTTCTTGAGCTCATCGTTCAAATGTTGTTCTTCGCCGTCCATCGATTGAAGTATAAATTTCTCAAACTCTCTGAATGTGTCCCAAATGAGAACTCCTTTGTCGACATTGAGTCCCACATAAGTAAGCGATCGTTCAAATATTCTTCTGATTCCGTCGACACCCAACGTATCCATCAAACCAATCGAGTACTGGACGTACTCTAACCAGATATCAAGTGAAGTGTAATCATTGACCGCCCGATCAAACAGTTTAATGATATTTGATTTCTCGTCAAGAGTTGTGGCGATTCTGATCTCATCGTTGATCCACTTAAGCCATAAACTCGGTGTCAATGGATAGACGCGACTCATGCGTTCTCTGGCCTCACGGATCAGTTCAAGTTCGTCACAAGACTCGAGTTTGTCAATCAAATCCATGTGTTTTTGATAATCGTATGAATTGATTGACAACTGTTTAAAAGATATGACAATAATTGGTTAAATCTTATCAAATAAATCAATGATAATCACAACAACTTACCTCTTCTTGTAATCGATTGATGTCTAACATTATCTGTTGATCTTCATTGTCATCATCGCTGTCGTCATCTACGGCTTCATCACTATTATCATTATCAGACATGTCTTCATCCATATTGTTGTTATCCATATCTTTATCACCGATTGAGTCCATAATATATTTAAACTCAAATCAATTAATTTAATTCAATTGAAAACAAATATCAAATCAATTATAAAACTAATGTTTGATTCAAAATGTTTTCAAATGTATTAATAGATTGTTTAAACACTCGATGTGTGTGTAAAATGCGTTCACATATAACGTAAAACATAATACCAATGATTGTATAAATTTTATTATAATAGAGAATCTCTATTAAGTTAATAATGTTTTATAATTAGCTTAGAGTTTAATATTTAATAAGACTTGTATTTTTATTTTATAAATTAAACTTATTTTATTAAAATAATTTAAAACAAATATATTTTATATACCGTAATATTATTTTTTATTAAATAAATGAGACACCAAATTAGCAATTTGTTGATCACTATATATATCTGAATGATTGTCTTCAATATGTTTGCGATAATCAATAAATAAGTTGCTCTTAAAGTTGCAATCATTACACGGATAAACATAAAGACCGAAGTGTTTCTTTGTTTTTAATATATGTTTTCTGATGTTTTCTTGAGTATTGCATTCATAGCTATAAAATATATAATAAAAATGATAAATAATTTTCAATAATCTATTATTACCGTAAATATGATAACTGACCTGCAATAAGGACACCGATATGGCTTAACTCCTGTATGTATACGCATATGTCTAATCAAATTTGCACTCATATGTGCTTTAAAGTGACAAATATTGCATTCAAATGGCTTATCGTCGGTGTGTTGTCTGTAATGTTTTCTCAACGAATAAATAGATTTAGTTTTGTACGGACACTGATCGCAAAGGAAAGGCTTGTCATCGGGTGATAAGTGAACCTTTGAATGTTCGTTGAGTTCATATTTGTTGACAAAAGAGTGGTGACAATCAAGATATTGACATTTGAATTGTCGGTCACTCTTTGGTAAATGTCGTTTCATATGAGATATCATCTCAGATCGTGAGAAAAACTGAAGCCCACACTTCTCGCAGCCAAAAGTTCGTTCGCGGCTATTGTCGTGTGTCTTCAGATGTCTTTTAAGCAACTTATTCAATGTAAAGCCGACACCACATATCTCACAGATCTTATCTTTAATATATGTGTGAGTCTTCTCGTGATTCCTGAGATATACTAAATTTGAGAACTTCTTCTCGCACTTCAAGCACTCATACGGTGTTTCATTAATATGACTATTGATATGCTCTTTGAGTTGACGACAGATATAAAGTTTCTGACAAAGAGGACACTTATATTTATCTTCACTTCTTCGAAGTCGTGAAGTGTTACTGTTGTTATGTTCATCAATAGACGGCATTTGATGGTTAACTGAATGAAGCAAATGTATTGACTCTTTGTCGGTCTTAAAATCACATTTAATACACGAAAACTTTGGATTATCACCGATAAAGTTGCTTCTAATCAAATCGGGAAATGCAACTCTTCGGATATGTTCATCCATTGTATGTCTCTTAAGATTTGTCTTAAATTTAAAAAGTTTGCCACAAAAATCACACTTAAAAGTATCGAACAAATTGTTTGATTTTCTATTAAACGATTTCTTGGCTTTTAGTTTTAATTTACTTAATTTACAGATAATTATAGGACCAGAACTAATGCAATGATGTGTTTGATTGCTCTCCAGATGTGCCATAAGTTTCTTGACATCACCACAGCTTTCATGACATACACAACACTCAAATCTTGTCCGATGGGAACTGGCTTTTACTGAGTGATCAATTGTTGTCAAATGCCATAAGTAATTGTTTATTTGGTTCGTATAAAAGCAACAAATTTCACAAATAAATGACAACTTCTTCATTAATATTAACTCATTGTCAGTAATTAATTGCAAATTTAAGATATCATTTGTTGAATGATTTGTTGAAATTAAGTAATGTTTTAGTAATTCAATTGAATTCAATGCCTTATAATTATTACATAATTTACACATCAATTCATTGTCAATAAAATTATTACCGATTTGTTGGTTAAGACACTGTTGGTCAACAAAAGTTGATGTTTGGAAGTCCTGGCAATCAGTCGGTTGTCTTACAACAGAAGAATAAATATTTTTATCGGCGAATGAAAAACTATTTTCAATATAAGATTTTGTCGATTCATCAGATGTTCGTCTCTTCTTAAGCTCAAAATTCACTGAATTATCCGATGACTCGTCGGTCACATAAGTGGTAGATATGATCACCTCTGGACCGCTTCCAGGTTTCCATTTGCCACCTAAACAAGTGATTCATAAAATGAAAACAATTAAAAATCAGTCAATTAATGATTAAATCAACAAATAAGTTACAAAATACCCGTAAAATCTTTGGGCGGACGATAAATGTCATCATCTGAAGGGTCGTCATCTTCGGAGGACTGATTTTGACCACTTTGTACGTTACGAATATTGTGGTCATCATAATCTTCGTCGTCTTCTTCATCTTCTTCATCATTATTATGGTAAATGTCTTTGAATTTTGATTGTAATTGAAGACAATTGAAGAACTTGTTGGCAGTAATGACCACACAATTTGCATTCTTCCTGTGCTCGACATAGTTATCCAAACCATTGATTGTTTGTTTACAACGAAAACAGATATGTGTGTCATCTGTTATATCCATTATTTTTGGATCAATTCAGTGATAAATTATTAAATGTTTTTATTGAATATAAATTAATATTAAATTAATAACAAATATTATTATAAAACAAATAAAATACTATTAAATGATATGATTATTGATAACATCAAACATTTTGTTCACATATTTTGTATCAAATTATTATTATTATTGTATTAAAACATAACTTTTAAATATAATGATTATTAATATTTTATTATTTATATATTAATATCACTAATAATAACGTCATTTAAAACATTTTCTGTTTTCTAGACTTTAACCCCTTTTGTCTGTTATTCACTTTAAGAACATTAAGTATTCTAATACAACGTTACTATAAATAATAACAAATAAATAATATATGTTAACTATTTTTGTTATTTAATTAATTTATGTTTAGTTTTATAATTAAATTTATGTTTATATTTCAAATTAATATAAAAAATAAGTAAAAACTTTTAAAGTATTACCTCATTTAATAAAAACCTGTATTTTATTGCAATAATCATATTATAATATTATATTTAACAATAATTATGTTAACATTTACAGAATAATTGTCTATAACTTATTATAGGATTATTATAGTAATTCAAAAATGTTTTTATCACGTTATTAGTGCTCACTATTACTATATAAATAAATAACGTAATCATTATATTTAAGTTAAATTATGTTTCAATACAATAATAATTATGAGACAATTGTGAGGAATACAGTATTTTATATTTATTAATATTTACATATGATTTTTAATTAATGTTTTCAATATTAGTAATGCAATTCAATAATAGTAAATAAACTTTATTCTTTACATGTAATGATTGCAACTTTAAAAGCAATTTATTTATTGATTATCGCAAACATATTGTAGACAATTATTCATATATATTATATATAGTGATTAACAAATTGCTAATTTGTTGTCTCATTTATGATATTTAGTAAAAAATAATTTTTTATTTATTAAATTTAATAAAATGTTTTGTAAAAGTACTGTAATATAAAAATCTTAATTTTTTAATTTTAAAACTAAGAATCTCAATATATATGGTATAATAAAGACTAGTAAAATAAGACATTTGTCTATGTAGTCAATCAAATATATACTAAAATTTACAAATGATTTTATTAATAAAATAACAAATGCTTAAAAATATTGATTAGTATACTATTTATGTTAAATATAGTATAATATTAATGTACAGTAATAGTGACGATAAAATGCTATATAAAAAGTTTTATTAATATCACAAAATAAATGCCAATTTTATGCCAATACGAGTGGTTCGTCATCTGAAAAGCCACGAAATACCGGAGATTCGTCTTCTTCTTCTGCAATCATTAAAAATATAACAAAATTAATAAACATATAAGAGTTGTCACTAATTTAATATAAGTCTTACCCAATCCATCATTGGTGGTAAAAGTGGCCGAATCTGACCGAGTATTGTAATGACTGGAAGCAAACTGTAAAAAACTTCGTTGTAGTCGCCGATGTCTCGTAACAAATATGGCCAAAGCTATCACTAGAGCTGTCACTATAATACCAATTCCCACAACAACACCGATCACACTCGTCCTTTGAATCACTACTGCATCTAAAAGTTGTTTACATTTTTTGATAGATAAAAAACAAATGAATAAATAATAAGAACAAAAAGCATTTATCACTTACTTTCACCATAAGATGGTATCATATGATTACCAATGATTATAGTGTCGGATACGGGTCCCGAATACCCGTGTTCTTCGACCAGTGCCACAGATATATGATAATATTTTCCGTGTTGAGCCGGATAGATGAGGGGTGGTCTCGGGATATGGCGGATATCAACCTCATCGGTATTGGGTTCGGTGCTAATGTACACTTTGTATGAATAGCTAAAACAATTTTACAAACAGTTGATAATAATTTACACATATATTCACCAATAGATTACAAACCTATGATTACGTAATTCCTTTGGCCACACATTATCATCGATTGTCTTCCATATTATATAAAGAGATCCGTTATATTGTTGAATGGCATCGAGTTTTGTTACCCGAGGCAATGGTGTTGGCGTTAGTCTTAATGGACGAGTGTATCGAGCATTTTGATTATCAGTTCCCACTTTTATCTCATAAGTGGCACCAAAATGAATATAAAGTGGCATTTCTATTGATGTCGTATTTCTCGGAGATAATTGAAACCAATTGTCACGATTTTTAACTAAATCTCTAATACAGATGCGATAAACTACAGGCGTTTTTGACATTTTATCGCATGAAGAGTTCCACGAAAGTATGTATTTTGTCTTATCTGAAACAATCATTGAGTATTTAAGATTCTTTGGCGCAGCAATTGGATCGTATTGGGTCTTCATTATAGTCGACCCAATGGCAGGACCCACACCGTATGGTTTAAGAACTCGCACCTGTAGTATATATGATTCGCAGGACAGCAATCCTGTAACTGTTATTGTCGTTTCATTGGTTTTAGCGTAAAGTTTTAATCGTTTTTCTTCAATTCCGTAAAATACTCCATAAGTCCAATTGACAGGTAATACATAAATAGGTTGATCCCATGTTAGATAAAATGCTGAAGCAAATACAGACTTTTCTTTTATGTCAACGTGTGGTAACATTACACCTGTTGTAATGACAGTTATTATGTTATCTTCAATACCATTTGACACAACTGATCCATTAATCACTGGTAATACTTTAAACTGATAGTTTACTCCGGGAGATAATCCGTCAACAGTTACATGAGTTTCATCTGTAGTTGTATTGCCAATAAAACCAACAAAATAATCATCGCATCGGTACTCAATCATCCATTTTATTGATTCTTTAGATTCTCTATGCGATGAATTCCATTCAATAGTAATGCTTGAATTAGTAACACTTTTAGAATGCAAGTTCTTAATGGTTATAATGGATCCGTTAATGATTAATGATGTCTTATTCGAGTATTCACTTTCAAGATTTACTGTTAGAGTTGTCATCCAAAATGTATATTTAACTCCCGTTTCAAAAGGTCTGTCAATTAATAGGCTATTTTCTGATGAGACACCAGTTGTCTCTTTAATAGATGGATAAGGGGGTGAATAGTATATCCGATAGCCTTTAATTGTTCCATAAGTTAAAAGAGGAGACAACCATTTAATCAAAACTCGATTTTCAGATAATTCAATGGCTTTTACAAGAAGTGGAGGACTGGGAGCTAACAAACATTATATAATTATAGTAATTAGTTAACAATAAGATCATTATTTTTAATGTATAATACCTATAGATTCAGTTGTAACTGTTATATATTGCAACGGGAGATAAAAATGAGATTCATTTGTGAATTTACAAAAGACGGTCACATTGTAGACGACTCCTGGCTTTAGTTTATCAAATCTGAAGCTCTCGTTCTGAGTCCAACTCATATTATGCCATTCACTGGTATTGACTTTGGCTATTGTTGGCATAAAATTAAAAATACCAAAACTCGATGGTGTCTTCCACTGTATTGTAAACTCTGTGGCAGTAATTGATTTCAGGTCAACCTGCAAGTCATTAACCGCATAGAAAGTTTGGGTACAGTTGTCTTCATCGGAAGAATCAAAACAATCAGGTCTATGATTACAACGTTTATATAGTTCAACACATTCACCACTTTTACAGGTAAAGCCAATACACTTATGAGGTTTTATATAATCAGTTTTTTCATTACGACAGCCCCACTCATCGGAACCGTCGCCACAATTATCTTTGCCATTACAGACATCTGATAATGGAATACAACCTAAACTATGGACACATTTGAACTCATGTTCCGAACAGTTTTTAGGCCCAAAATTACAATTTTCTTCGTCTTCACCCGACTCGCAATCTTTCTGTGAGTCGCATAACCACGAATCCCAAATGCATTGGCCATTCAAACACTGGTATCTATCGGGTCCACAATTATCTTTTATATTGGTCTCTGGTATCTGTTGTCCAGCAGTTGGCAAAGGATTTTTATGATCACAACCAGTTTCGTCTGAATTGTCACCGCAATCATCTACACGATCACAACGCCATATCAACGGCACACATATACCTGTCGCACATCTGAACCAATCGCCAGCACATGAATCCAATGGATTTGCTGTCGATGTTGTTGTTGTTTGATTTGAAGTGGGTATCACTTTATCAGTTCCATTGCATCCAATTTCATCGGTCTGATCCTTACTAAAGTTTTTTTTATAACAATTATAATGAGAATCATCGATATACTACTGGTATATACATTGATATTACGGTACTAACCAATCATACTCTCCGTCACATTTCCAGGTATTAAATATGCATTTGCTGTGATCGCACAAGAATTGCCATGAATTGCATGAAGACTTGGAGCAATTGGTTTCGTCACTCTTATCTCTGCAGTCATTATCACCTTTTAAATTATGAAAATACAATTATCACCTGTAATTAAATGGGTTTAAAGACATTTTTACAGACCATCACATCTCCAAAGCGATAGAATACAATCGCCATTCTTGCAGCGGAACTCATCGTCTTTGCATTTTTCGTTAGCATTCTTTGTCATACAATTTTCTTCATCACTTCCATCTCTACAGTTATCTTCCAAATCGCAAATCAATTTCTTTTCAATACATCTGAGATTTTTACACTGAAATTGAGTGCTTTCATTGCATTTCGGATACACTGACGCACACATAGATAAGTCTATTGGAATCAAAATTAATAATCTTTAAATATAATGTACTAATTATTTAATAAATTTAAAGTTAATTAATACCTTCATCTGATCCGTCCATACAATCGGAATCAAAATCACACTTCCAATGACTAGGAATGCATTTATTGGATCGTTTGCATTGAAACTCGTTTTCGTTACATTGATGGTCAGCACAATCCCTCTCATCTGATCCATCGCCACAATCTAAAAAAGCAATTAAAGTATTATTGATAAAAAAGTTATTAAATTATAAGATTATTAAACAAACCATTATCTCTGTCACATTTCCATAACTTTTGTATACATAAGCCATTATCACACATAAACTCTTCATTACTACAAGACTGGTTATCCTTCTTTGGCTTACAGGCGCCAGTTTTTGTCAATTCCTCACCACCTCTACAAACACACATTTCATTACCATCGGGTGCTTTAGTAACATCTAATCCATCGGGACAAAGACATTTATGGCCGCCATATAGTTTAGGAACGCAAAGATGAGAACAATTGGATGTCTTATTATCGCTACAGCTGTTCATTATATCTTTAAGATATGGAGTTATTATCTTAAGATCCATAGCACCGACAATATCACTCAATATGACCCGTCTATCTGATCCATCATTCTTGTTAATCATAATAATCTGCTGAAGATTCCAGTCATCAAAGTAGATGTGATTCTTAAACACTCCCAAAGCAAATGGATGAGGGTTTGTGTCGCCTTCCGATATGTAGCTCAAGTGATGGCCATCGAAATCAGCCGAAGCAATATAATCGCGTTTTGCGTCCACCCAAAAGATACGTTGGGACAGATAGTCAACAGCAATACCGTTAGGCCACGAAACAATCGAGTCGTTAAATAATACCTTAACATTATCGCCATCGAGTTCACTACGTATGATACTCGGCTTATTAGTGCCCCAATCGGTTAAAAATATGTAACCAATAATCACATTCAATGCTATTCCTCGAGGTTTTTCAATATGTGGTTTCTTGAGTATAGTTCGTCTCATTCGTCCCTCGTGTGTAATATCTGTACGAATTAGTTCAACCTTTGATTGTTCTCCATCAACAAAATATAATTGATTATTGATTGTATTTAATGCAATGCCTTCCACTGACTCCAGTCCTGTTTCAACCAACACTTCGGGTTGAGATTGACGGCCATCTAAACATAATCGCATAATCTTATCAATGCCTATGTCTGACCAATAAAGACAATTGTGTTTGTGATCAAAGTCTGATGCGATGGCATTAATCAGATATGAATGGGGAACGAGACTCTCTTTTATAGGATTCTCTTCATTCAACATAAGACGAGAAATGGCCTGTCTTTGGACAAACAGAACAAACTGGTCGTCATGTTTAGACCCAAATGGACACGGAATCTCTTGCGGTGAATACCAGTCCTCTTCACCACCAATACAGGTGTCTCCACTTATCTTACGATAGCCTCGGGTTCTGTTAAACATAAGTCCCACTTTACACCAATCGGGAACTGAAAATGGATCGTAACCTTCAATACTGGATCTATCGTCGAAAACACATTTGGCTCCATTCTTATCGCGAATAAAGCCGACATCACATTCAAAGTCTGTGTGACGACACGGACAGTTGATTGAGGCCACCGGACGTACATAATTTTGTCCGTTAAAACACCGATGATTAGCAATGCGTCGGTGAAAAACTTCTCGTCGCCCCAAAAGACAACCTGAATCCATGTCATGCGGTGACCACTCTTTATAATCGTCGGGTAAAGAACAGTGCGATTTAAAGACTTTCGTCAAATTCACTTGAATTACAGTCCATTCATGAGTTGAATCGGCTTTAGATCCAAACAATGTAAATACAGTAGTTTTCTCTCCCGGTTCTGTCATTAAGCCATAAATCCTAATCTTTTGTTCGCTAAACTTAAATGTAGTCCAATTCTCTCCGTCATCTATAGAGTACTTTAATTCATTTGTCGATCCATTTCTCGAGTAATAACTGATGGCCACAATTATTGCACCGAAATCACCGAAAGTGAATATATAATTACCATTAAGAACCTGATGCCAAGTGATACCGGCATCGATACTCAGATAAACATTGGGTTTTCCTTTAATAGAAGTGCCGACAACACCGGACGCCATAATAAGTCCAACTGATGAAGAACGGGAGACAATAGGTGGTAATCTTAACGATGGATAGAGATATGAAAACTTTTGTGACAAATGAAGCGAACAGTTGACTGTAGAGCTGCACTCAATGGGAACTCCATCGGCATCAATAAAAGGCGGTCGTATTCGTTGCCATTTGGCTCCCATATCAAAGGTTATGACAGTTATGAGATCCGCAATAGATTTCTTCGGTTCCTTCCATTTGGAGGCAATATATACACCACGAATACCGCCAACTTTATGTATGTCAGCTAAGGGTTCCTCTGTGTTCCAGTCTATTGAAAGTGGATGTCTGGTGACATTTAGCGCGAAATACAAGATATTGTCCAATGATAAAGAAAATTGTAGTCCATTTTCGTCGGAAGCATATAAATGAGTCGTTGAATCATTGAATGTAAGACAAGTCATCACAACCTCTTCGGATGCATCGGCGATATAATAGTCAATAATTGATGACTGATTGCTTGTCGGGAACAAAGCTCGTCGAAAATCATGTCTTTTATAAGATACCCACAATTGGTACGAGTCGTGAATCTTTGGATTATGAATAGCGCCCAACAGTTTTAATCTTCGGGTGGCAAACATATATTTGCCCGATATTTCAAACTCGTCGACATTATTCAACCAAATCTTTGTGTTCATTTCATTAGCAAAAAAGTCAGAAGAACTGAGAATTGATGTCAAGCCATTCGGTTCATGTCTTTGGACAAAAATAGTCTTACCATTGGCTTCAGTATCAATGCCCTCAACACCCCATGAAAATTGTTTGACTCGTTCTTGAATTGGTCTCCAATTGGCCCCAAAATCTTCTGATAGATAAAGTTTTAGATGAGTGTCGGTGTCATTGATTTTAGCTGTCATTAAGACTAAGTCGACGTTTGTTGAGTGAAGTGATATTGACATCTGAATGAATGGCAAATCAACTCTTTTCAAGTTCTTGCCGTAGTCTTTGGTAATAAACAAACAATTATTGATAATATCAACAAAAATATAGTGAGAGTTAATGGCTGGCGATATATAAAAATTATTGATTACAGCCTCGGATTCATTCTTCAGCTTAAATTGAGACACTTTACTAAAGTCTTTGCCATAATTTTCGGATATATAAACAGCGGATGAGACGTTTGGATTGGTTGGCCTATTCTTAGCCAAACATATGATAACTGATGAGCCCTTTCCAGACCAGTGAACAGTTAACTGTTGATGACTATCGTTTAGTGTCGAAGATGTGACAAATTGAGACAAATCGTCATCGACTATGGGTTTCGGTGAAGTTCCCGAAACAGAATTATTTGTTGACCTTTTCTCACGAAACATTGGCCAGTCTTTGTCAGCCGATATCTCAATTGATGACAAATCTGTGGCAAACGTGTCATCATTTTGCCGACCGATTAGTGCTTTATTTAATACAAGAAATGAGTCGCCAATCGATACGATCGCCAATAGGTATGCGATTAGTGATAAAATGATAGACCATTTGACAGACATTTTTGTTGTTAATTGTTATTATAATTAAAAAGTGTATAAACTTTGACACTATATTATAGCCAATTCAATGGTCATTAACTATAATATATTGATATATTGTTGACATTGTTTTATTAAATCACATCATATGTTGATTGTTATCAAATTACTACAGTATTAACACAAATATTATTATTGTATTATTATTATGAAATATATCTTATATTTAGTATTCAATGTAAACACAGTGTTGTGTAAACATTGTGTTTATAAACATTATTACAATAATAAGTTTACATTGATTTCAATATCAACAACAAATACTTCAACAAATAACTTACTTTTCTTTTAATAATAGGTTTTTTTTAAATTATTATTATTATTATTTACTAGTAAATTATAATATTAATGTATTTTTATTAATCAGTAACTATTGTACAGTAATATAAAATTAAATTAGTTTTATTTTATTTTTTAATTATTATAAGAATAAAACATTAAATTAATTCAAATATTAAGTTAGAATTTATTATTATTATAATTAATCATATTTGGTGTACAAAAATTTGTCAAATTTATCATTTGTATTGATTTATTCAATTAAGATTTAGACATTTAATGCTAATTTAATAATAAAATGAAATTAACGACTACTTATGTAATACAGAACCGTTTTAGTGGCCAAATAAGTCAAATACATGGCTAACATGAGTGACGAAAATGATAAGAAACTGTAATTGAAAATATAGACCAAAAACAAGACAAACATTGTGTAAATTAGATACACTTTGTTAGCCATAAATCGCAAGTTTATTCTTGCATTCAATACTTCTGTTACTCTATCGGGTGGTCTGTAAGCGGTTCCCGATTTGACAATCTTTATGTAAGTTGTCGGACCAGTAATTACTTGTCGACAGAATATTCCCATAAATCCCGACATATTATACAACTTTTGTATGGTTCGCCCAAACTTTAAGTTAATCCAATCAGTAATAAATAATAAAATATAAACCAAATAATAGAGTTCATAGCTTCGGACGGGTTGTCGATCAGGATTTCCTTCAATAACATTCAGTTCTGGTTTACACTGTTTGTTCAATACTTGATTTCTACCAAATGATGTCAACTTTGGTGTTCCGTTAGACTCTTCATACAATGCTTGTGTCCTGTGATGTAAACGAGTCTCTTCTGCATTGTTTCCATTGACTTGAGTTAAGAAAGCAGATTCATTTGCAGGCATTTCAAACAATGACTCCAATTGTGTTGAAGACATTTGTAAGTGATTTCTAGTTTTTCTCTTCTCATTCATAAGTCTTGTATTTTCCTCTGAATTTGCATTTTCTGACATTTGAAAGAATGACGTCATGTACTGAAAGAATGTCTGATTCACCGGATTATTAAGTGTATCATTCATTTCTGTATTTCCTATCACTTCAGACAACAAATTCAATGCCTTTTTGATTTCATTTATTAATTGCAAAATTAATGGCTTTATTGCCGGACAGAATAATGGAGTGAATTCATTGGGATTCAACTCTAACTCTAGTAAGTGATGTCTCAATGGACCGCCTAAAGAGCTCATATTCTGCTGACGCAAAGTTGGCGATAATAATGTAGCTCTTGAGCTCTGAGACCAACTCGTATGTAACAAATTTGTGGTCAACGACTCGTTAGTCATCAATGAATTTTCCGCTTCTCTAATCCAAAGCGCGAAGTTTTGTTGCGAAAATACTTTGGTTAATCTGAAGAGCATTAATGCATTTTTTGATGAACTCAAATCCAAAACTCTTGAAAATCGAGGAATTAATTGTCGAAAAATAATTGAGTAAAACATTAAATTATCGGAAATGAATTCTTTCCATTGTTGGTCACTAAGTGTCACATCTCTAGTATTTCCATCCTTTTCGTCATTATCTGATTGATCAGCTTTTGAAACATTTGTGTAACGCCACGGCTGTATATAACTGATCCATGTTTCTAATGGCAATCTAAATGACGTGTCATTTGGCCACCGATCGAATGAAAGCCGAAAAAACGTATACAAACGGCGCTGAAACACATACTTTTGTGACCATAGAGTTCGCTTCAATTCATTAATCGGTGAATCCATTACATCATTATTTCTTTTCGGACAACTATTTGCAAAGTAATGCAAATGTTTTATCATTATTCTAACGGCTCTCATGTGATCCGAATTCGGTGTAAACATCTGTTGTTTTAAAGGACTTCCCTGTCTTTTGGCGACATTGTGTTGTATGGCGTGATTGAGCCACATATCTGTAATAATCAACAAAAATGTTTCACATCTCACTATTTCAGATCCCAGAGAATCATGTGCTGAACGGTTAGACCATTGATCACTTGAATATGGCTCATGTCCTCCGGTTAACAATGGCTTCAAATTAAGAATTGATGACTTTATAAGTGTCGGTGTTTTCGGAGTACTTGTCATTGGTTTGGGTGACAATGCATTGATTGTAGGACTTGACAAATGAAGAAAATTTGATGTCGTCGATGACAATGATTGCCAGATACTTGACTGAGAGGTAGGATTCTGTGTAACGGATGGCGGAACTGATGACAGCGGAACTAAATAATTTAGATAACTCTCTAATAATGCAAAATATATGATATTTGATGGGATTGTATTGGCGTTTGACATGAGTTCTAAATAATATTGATTTTGATGACTATAATGATTTGGACTGTTATTCAAAACCAGATATGAAAAGTGAAATATAAAGAACTCGAAGGCATTCACAGATATATTGGTTGATAAGGCGTTTGATATTTTGTTGGCATAAAGTGTGGGAACTATTGACTCTTCAAGTGATAGTTTGGTCGGAATCTATAAACACATCATTAAATATTTGACATTTTATTAACACATTTCTTATTATAACTCAACTCACCGGCAAATACTTCTTCGAGAAATCATATCTATTCATCGGATCATTCATTAGTTGTCGGATCAGTTGAAATAGTGGTCCATTTATATCGAGAAATGCATAAATGGCATCAAACTCGCGAGTATTATAATTGCGAGAAATCACTTTCAATGACCAATCGCTTGACATCGAGTGGTTACCGACGCCGAAGATGTCTTCAACTAAAGTCGAGTAATTCATTTGAATGTCCTATAAATCAAACAAAACATCAAATCAATTGTCATTTAACGGCGCATATAATCGACACTAACCTTTAGGTTTGTTGTCATCGATTCGTGAATCAATTGTGTCAACGAATGACACTTATGGACAATCGGATCCTTAAGACATCCATCAAATCGGATCTGAAACTGATTGACAAACAATTAATTCATTAATTTATGATAATTGACACCAAAATGATTGTCAAAACACTTAAAACTTGTTTTCATTCAATACTTACTGGCATTTGATTCATGTATTGAGTATTCATTGCATTTGAATATTGCATCGTTTGTTGTGATTGTTATTAATGGCAATCAATTCAAATAGTAATCAAATAAAACTCAAATTTATTAATTGATTGATTAAATTGAGTAAACATTAGAATAAAGTATTGAATATCATATGTTGTTTAAGTTATACAATGTTTGTAATGTATTATAACATTAATATTAAACCGTTTGTCAAAACGTTAGCATTAATTCAAACAGTTTAGTCTATAATTCATATTTCATATATACATGTGTTTGAAAAAAAATACATTTATGTTTCAAATAAAATACGTCATTCAAATTCAAAAACAATTTGTATGCAAAAATATGAACAAAAATTTATCATTAGTTTTACATTTATTCAATAATCAATTAATAATAAAAAATTTTAAACATATTTTTAAAAATTAAATTCTTGGAAGAAATGTTTGTTTATATATTTTTACTATAAAAACAATAGTAAAAAATTAATTAATTACTAATAAATAAATAAATGGCTGAATGTGTAGAAATAAATTTGTTTAAATATGTTTAGAAATATATATATATTATAATTATATAATTATTATATAAAGAGACATTATATTTGATATAATTTATCTCTAATAATGTAATTTATGATATTTGTTATATTATATATTATTTTTAATAAATATAATATTATATGACATTATAACCGGTGAACCATATATTTCACATCCGATGCAATGCTTAAGCAATCAATTGTATCGATAATTAAAACAAGTCCTAAACCAGGAGTTAAACATATTCTACGGTATAATATCAATGCTATACTTAAACTTATGGTTCAAAAAATATTCATTTTCACATATATATATATATATATATATATATTATATATACAGTTGTGTAAATGCATTGATAATCAATTGTCACTAATAATACCGTTAATACAGCATTTTTTAAATATTATTTTATCAGATCCATGATTTTTTATAGTTATGAAAAAAGGAACCGGGATTTTAAAAAAATGTTTATACAGTATAACGTGAATCATAGACAACTGTGCGGTCATTTGGCACACATTGTACAGTCTATACACTGGTCTTATCGATAAAACATATCTAAGGAATGTTACATTAGTTTTTTGATATAATATTATATATATATATATATATACCTGTATTATACATTTTATATATAATAACATATTAATTTACATAATTTCTCTATTTTGATCAAACAAATATATGTTTGATTTTTTAAAAATAATTATTTATCAAATAGAAAAAATTCAATGTTTAACCAAACAAATGGATTATTAATTTGTTTTATATGATAAACACAACAATTATTGAATGAGATATTGAGTGTTGTGTAGTCTCTAATGAACACATCGATAGCATATAATGTATAATAAATGTCAAATCAATTGTTTGAGAGATTAGATTTCTAAAAAAATAATTAGTTTGCTGTGTATTATTTTTAAAAATAAACCATTAGTATTACAATATGTTTAAAATTATTAATGATCAAATACAATGATATCTCATGGGCTATAAAAATGTGTATAAATAATGGTTAAATTTTATTTTTAGTTTAAATTATTTGACTAAATTTTACTATAGATAACAAAAATCAAATGCTCAATATTTCCATTTAGTATAATCAATAAAATCATTACTTAAAAGACTATCGTTTAGTTTAAGGAAACAGATAATAGACATAAATAGATGGATTAAAAAATTATATATATATTTGATATTTAAATAACTAATGATTGAGAAATGTTAATCGTTTATTAACAATGAAAGAACCGATAGATAAGTTGGTATGTGTTTAACCTCACTGTTCCTGATGTCAATGAAACCTGAGAGGAGAGGAAAGATGCAATGGTTTAGAATACATATATAAACACATGTAAATACATACCGTTTCTATGATTTTATAGTATATTCAATTAGAGAGTTCATTATACATTAGATTGAATACATAGGCTCAACATATCAAACATTATAAGTACATAAATCATAGGCAATGTATAGCATGTACTACTGTTTGTCGCAGTTTTTTGAAAATATATAAGTTATAAAAGTAAAAGTAAGTGAATCCATAGTTTTTCTTTTATTATTATTGTTTCTCACAAAAAGAGATATCTGTTTTAAAAATCTGCAGAAAATACGATTATTGATGGTTACCATATATTGGGCGGATCGCCACATCTCATACATCCATGAGCTGATGCTTCTTTGATTTGGAGTCATCTCTCAAAGGAGTCATCTATCAGTGCCTTTGACACCAACAGCCTTTTGTTGCACAAGTGGTGGCCTAAAAAAAGTTGTTATAATTACCATTTAGTTAAACCACTTTTAGTGGCTAACCCTTGCTGGAAGTCATTCTCTATTGTTATGTAAAATGTGAGATAAAGATATTTTTACCGTCACTTTTAATATATAGTAGAAAAACAAAATTCATTTTTATTTATATTGAAAGTAAAAGTCCGATGAACTCAGTATAACTAAAATAATATATAAATAAAAATATTATTTTTGTATATTATAATACTTAATTATATATATATAATTTTTTCTTATTACAATTAAAAAATCATTTTTAAAAATAGATTTTTCAATGATTTTAACAATCTTTATTAATATCTAAATAACATTTTTTAGTTAATAGTAAAATAAAAGTTTTATATTTGTGGAAATAGTATATCAATAATAATCATCATAAAAAACTTGAATATAAATTTTATACATATTTAAAAGGTATAACAACAACAACAATAAAATAAACATAATAAATAGTACACAGAAATGTTATACGAGATTTAAAGATTTAAATGTTTAAAATATATTTATTTAAAAATTATTATATCATAATTTTTACTTAATTATTTTAAACACACAGACATAGAACACAATATGAAAAATGTATATTAAATAATACATTAATTGAATAATAGTGTAAAAATAAACTCTTTTTCATTATCATTAATCAACATTTACCACCATTTCAGTCGCTGTTATTTAATATTTTCTGTTTTCTGATGACCACAATGTTACCGATGACCCGACTGTCCCATTGGAGACAATTTTATATAGGATTTTCTATTGCATATAATTTGTTGTCCTAACCGATTGAAGTTAATCAAAGAGATCAAACATTTGTTGCAAAAAGTGTCTGTTATACTGATAATAATATATATGTGAATACCTATTATGATAGAAAATAACATTATCTTATTTCATTATCTAAATTTAATATCTAAATGACATAATAATTAGTAAAATTAATTTTAAATGTTTTAAATGACAATTTTGTTAATTTATTAATTGTTGTGAGACTTTGCTGTACTCTTTCCCTTCAAAATATAAAAATAATACTTTAATATTAAAAGACAACTAATATGTACAGTAGAGTTATGGCAGCAAAATAAATGTCCACTAAATGCTTCAATAAAATGTTTGCAACCAATAGTAAGGATATCACTGAATATGGTATAAAATATTAAGGAAATACCATTTGATTGCACACATAATTGTCCGATAAATGACTTTATTGCTAAACATAATCACTGGTTACCCGGTCTTTACACACGAAAAATGTTATCATTTTTCACATTATGTACACACATTAATACAGTACTGTTTCACTAAATTAGCATTTAATTAAAAAGTAAAATTTAAAAAAAAACATTTTATGCCACTTGAGATTTTAGTTGACATCTAAATTATACATTTTTTCAAATTTATGTTTGTTTTTAAAAATATTTTAAATTATAAATATTATATTGATATATGTTATGATGAAATAGTTTGGTTAAAAAAGAAAGTTTTTTGAAAATATGTATTTATAATAATATTTAAATTTATGTTATAAAATGTCATATTTTCATTTCAAGAAACCAATAACTAGTAATTTGTAATAAATTTATTGCAAATAAAGTTTTCATTCATTCATTAAATATAAATATTACTATAATTTTTAAGATAAGTTTATGACCTTTCAATAAGTCGTTATAGAAAAAGTATTTGTGTCTTATAATTAAATAAACTAATTTATACGTTTTGTAAACAGAAATTACCTATTATTTTGAATAAAATATTGCTACTATCCATAATAATACACAAAATTCATTGTAATTTGTTATTTTTTAATATTATTACCAAATATTCAATATTATAAGTATAATATAATTAACAAAATTTGAAAGAAAAACTAATATTTTTATAAACATAAGTTACTTAAAACAATATTTAATTATATATATATATATATATTAAACAGTCAGAAAAAAAGTTTTAAACATTTTTAAAGTGGTGTTTCACAAAAAAATAATAAAACAAATTGTATAAAAGAAATGCATAAAAATAAATTGCATAATGAAATGGTAACACTTATTCAATGTAAATATGCAAATCAGTATTAATTGATAGACAGACGAACCCTAAAAAATGTAATAATCATTTAAATAGTAAATAATTTAATGTTTAATTTGATTTTATCAGAGTGAGTGAGTGAGTGAGAGAGAGAGAGAGAGAGAGAGAGAGAGAGAGAGAGAGAGAGAGAGAGAGAGAGAGAGAGAGAGCACTGAGAGAGAGAGAGAGAGAGAGAGAGAGAGTGGGATAGCCTAATGTCAATTGGAGTTTAGATTCCCATTAAATATATTCAAATGTTATGCCTATTAGATAATGAATGCAAACAAATTCAACGATTAATTCATATTTGAATTTATAGAACTTAATGCCCAATAATTTAAATATATTATTTAAATATATTATTTAAATATATTAGTTATCCAATGATTTATCACAAAATTTGTGGCACTTTTATATTTGCCTTCATTTTAGTATGTAATATAAGAAAGTTAGTTAAATTAATTATGAACTCTMTATTTTAAGCAACAAATAATACTACAATAATTTGATAATTTATTAAATAATAAACAATTAATCAATAAAATTAAAATTATTAAATTCTATGTTTAGATCATTTGATTTTTACCAATTAATTTTAACATTTTGCAAAACAAGGTGAATAATACTAAACATTTAACAAATACTAATAAAAGTAAAATATAATTAATTTAATAAAATAAAAAAACAAATAAATTTTTTGTTGCTAAACACAAAAAGATGTCTAATTAAAGCTCATATTTAAATATCTTATATGAAAGTAAATTATAATAAATGATCATTAAAATTGAATGCAATTTATTATTTTCTGGCATAAAATTTATAGCTTATATCAATCAGTGGCACACAAAAATGCAATTCAATGACTTAAATAATACATGCAAAATAAAAAAAATACACTTATTATTTAAATTGTTTATTATTATTATAAATACTAACTGTTTATAATAAATATAAAAAATTAATAATAATAATAACAAAAAATTATATGACATATAGGTATATGGAAATAAAATCATATAAATTTGACAAATTATGATTGAAAATTGTATTTTCAAACAAATGTTTTGGACTATTAATAGCACAGGAAATCATATTTCATATATATTCAAATGTATGACAATTATACACTTCTAATATTGTATTGTATAATATAAAATTATTTTTATGAATTAATATATATTAATTTTTTAAAAAATACAATTTTGTATACTCAAAAGTTTCATTGAACTAATTGTAAGTTTTAAAACTAAAAATCTGTATACATTATTATTATTATTATTATTATTATTATTATTATTACCATTTATAGTAATTGTATGTTCTAGTATTATTATGAGTATTAGTAGCATTAGTAATAATAGTAGTAAAAGTTGTTTGTTGTTGTAATTTTAAAATTATATCACTATATTATGATATATAATATAAAATATTTAAAAAAAAAGAATATTATTTTGTTTATTAAAAATAAAAATTTTCAGAAAATAAATAATTAAAAAATTAAATTGATAGTGAAAATGTTTAATTAAATATGACTACTTTTATTTATTTACAAATGAACTATAAATTGTACTTTTGCTTAATTTTTATTTTATCAAAATTTCGATATTATCACTAGAAATAGTATATCTGGAGTAATATAAATAAAAATAATAAATTCAGTTGAATTGTTCATTTTGTTAGATAAGTATTTACAAAAATAAATAGATAATAAAAATCATTAATCAATATATTGTCATAAATAAGAAATATTTACATATATTATTATCAAAATTTTTATATATTATATTTGTTTGAAATTGATAAAATATTTTAACTTTTGTTATTTTTATCATATTTCATTGATAATCAATCAATATTAATGATAAAAACATAAATTAAAAGATATTATATATTTTGTTAAATTTTAAAAATTATTATAAAAGTTAATACTACATGTTTGTTACTTACATGTATATTGTACTGTAGGTGCACTATAGGTGTATAAAATTATTACAGTAATATCTGGTAACTAACAGTAAAGTAAGCAATTGTAAATTATTATTTAAAACAAAAAAAGTTAACTTAATTTCAAAACTAATTAAAGAAGATTTTTACAATAGACTGTTGTAATATATAATATGAGAACCAAGAGTTGAGATTTAATATTTATTTAATATTTAATCAATTATACTGTATTGTACAGATTATTTGCAAAATATTAAAAATATCATCTACTTTACAAATATGTCGGTATAGTTTAATGGTTAATCTTTTTTACATTATTTTTAATAGATATTAGTATTAGAATATATTAGATATTAAAATATATTATATTTCAATACATCAATTATATTATTTTTTATATAAAGTAACATTAAATATAAGCAAAATTATCGTATAATTCTGTTTAATTATGTGTATAAATTTAAGTATTTAAGATTTACAGTATTTTATATACTTTATTTATAATTATATCAAATATGTGATGTCAAAATTTGTTTTAAAATTATAAAATTATAATTAAATAATTTATCATATTAACTTATTTATTTTTTTATTTCCTACTTAGTATTTTTTATAATTAATATACCATCTTATAAAATATTATGAGAAAATCGATAAATTAAAAAATAATGTGTTTATTGTATTGATAAATTGATTTGTAATAACATTATACTGTATATAAAGAATTCAATTTAAATAAAATCAATTAACAAAAAGATATCATATAATCATATTTAAGGGAAAATTTATTTTAGATTACTTTAAAATATTTTATGAAATATATATTATAATTAGAGAAATATACTTCTAGTTCAGTCTGAAAACTAWATATACTGTAGACTATAGTTTGTTTATGTATAAAAAAATGTAAGTATCTAATTATGATAATAAATGCTGTATAATAATTTTATTACTAATAATTTTGAAAATTTATTAATAATACAGTTATTGGATGAAATTTTTTTTAATTGAATTATTAATAAATTAACATTTTTAAACTCTCTCTCTCTCTCTCTCTCTCCTTAAAATTTGTAGAATTAAAGTAAATCATACTTTTTAAACTCATGTTTAGTAATACTAATGTAAAATAATAATGATTTATATATTTAAAGTTTATATACTAAGAAAAATTATTTTTTTAGTTTAATGCCTATCAAACACTTAGTAAATAAATATACAACTAAATTATTTTATATATTAATTAATATAAATTTATTAAAATATAATGAATAAACCAATTGAAAATGCTAGAAAGCATTACACAGAAACAAATTTTGATGACATCAATTACTTATTATAGTCATATTATAACCAAAATATGGCTCTATCTTAAAATCAGACCCACATTTTTACGGGTCTCATACTGTTATTTGGTCAATCATAAGAGGAAATAAAAAATGATAAATTATATATATATATTAGACCCACAAAATATTCATTGTTGCTAATCATTAGTTAATATGAGTCATATTATGACTAAAATATTTATTGATAAAATAAGTTAGTTATGAGTTATATTATATTTATCTTATACTATACATAATTATTTCTAATTTCACTATTCAAAATTTTAAAAAATAACTAACTTTTAAAAAAATAACGGCCATTTTGATTATGTTAATGGCARCATAGGATAAAATTTCTTAAGGCAATCATATTCTACATTTAAAAGCTTTATATAAATTTATAGACAAAATTTTAATTTTTTATAGTTTGGCCGCCATTTTGTCTATGTTGATGATGAGATATGTCATTTTTTATGTTAATCCCCTTTACATTATTTTTTATGTTTTAACAGAATTTGATGTCAGAATTTCAAAATTCGCCAAAAAATATGACACACAGACTGACACACAGACTGATATACTCATACATTCCAGAAAACAGATTTTTTTAAAAATTTGTTTGAATATTAAAATCTAAGATTTATGTATATTTTTGACAAAACATTGCATATACTTATATTATATTAACTATTAATTTGTATAATAATTAATTATTTATTAAAATAATTTATCTTCAAATATATAAATATTAAATAAGATGCCGATAATAAAAATCCAAAAATTTGCTATTTATTTAATTTTTTAAAACTAATATAAATTTTTTATCACATCACAGAAAATTAAAAAAAAATTATTTGTATAATTGTTTATTTTGTTTTTTTTCACAAATATAATGTTATAATACAATTAACGGGTTAAGCAAATTATTAGTTTTGTTTCACAAACAAAAATAGGTATTTAATATATTGTTAATTGCTTTACAAAAAATTTACATAAATTAACTATTTTTCTCTCATTAAACATAATTATAAACATTAGAAACTTGGGGTCAAAGACAAGAGTTATTTAATTAGCGATTATTTGCATAATATTTGACTTATGACATGAAGTCACATATTAATTAGCATATAATTAATTAAAAATTTTAACGTTTTTATTTTGTTTAATTATATGTAAATAAATAACTTCAACCTTTAAAATAAAATAAAAACTTTAAAACAATACTTACTTTACATATAAACAAACTTTACTGTTATATTAAAGTAAAATTCAAATTTTAATAAACAATATTATTTAATACTATTTATATTTTTGATAGAAAAATTGGTACAATGACTTATATATCGTACATTATATATCATAATTTTATTAATATTTAAAGTTATAATGTGTTGATATTACAAACAAAAGTAAAAGTTAAAGCCCTTTCCATAATCTATGTATTAAACTTAAAAATCTAATTCATAAAATGTCACAAATAATAAAATATTATTTATAATGAATTACTCTATTTATTTGATTTATTATATAATTAGTGTTTTATGATTGAAGGTTTAAAGTAAAAGTATTTTTTTTATATAAATCTTATACATTGATCTTAAATACAGTAATATTATATTGTGATTATTTTTATAAAATTTTGTTTATCATTTTTAATTTAAATAGTTTTTACTTTTTTAAATATATGCACAATGACTGGTAACAAACCAAATGAAAAAAATATTATATATAAAATATGGTTTAATACTCAGTCATATTTCATATATGAGAAAACTATTTAAAAATAATTTTGTGAAAAAATTTAAACTAATAATTAGTAACCATATAAGTATGTATAGATTATAGTAACTCTTTCCTTTTAAATAAATCAAATATAGTATCTAAAACTTAAGGTTTTCAAAAAAAGTCATGTAATTAAATAACCATTTGTGAAATTATTTGTGATGGAGTGAGAAAAAAAAGAAGTGAAACTAAACATAATAATTAATAAACAATTAWTAAGTAAAAAATTTTTTTTGTGTAGAATTAAGTTTAAATTAAATTGTAAATTATTTTAGTTATTTGGGGGTTTGGGAAGTGAGCAAAGAGTTATTGGTAAAGGTGTTGAGTTGTACCGGCATATCATTGACTTTCAATGCATTTTCATAATTTAATAAAAAAAAGTTTTTAAATAATATAATTAAGGTTTTACTACTATAGTCATAGTAGTCAACGTGTAGTGCTTTTTAAAACAAGATATTCATTAAAAATTTTAAACAAAAATCATACAATTATTTTTGTGTTTCTATAAATTATAAACTAAATTATATAATATACTTTGTTGTGTAAAAAATATGAGCTATTAATAAATTTGAGAGCACATGTGGGTGTAAGAGTATCTATAATATTTATGTATTGCTAGCTATTTTATAATACATACAAATATATATATATATATATATATATATATAATATATATATATATATATATGAAACCCAAGTGTCTTATCTGTCTATTAAGCAACAACATCGGGGGTGGTCTGACTGATGAGCCACTAGTCGGCGAACCCATGAAAATGAGTGCATAAAACTTTTTATATAATAAAATATTATATATATTTACTGTATATTTCAATGTTTTAATAGACATATTTTCATATAATTTTCGTATGAATTTTTTAAAAACTTTTTTACGCTGAGATTTATATACTATGCCCTAAAGCTTATGAATAGTAATGATTTCGATGATTACACAATTAGTTTGTATATTGAAATCTCTCTCTCTCTCTCTCTCTCTCTCATAGTTTTGAAACTGTTTACTATGCTTTCCTCACAATATATTAAAACTATTTGACTACTGATTTAGTCATTGATTTATATGAGAAAAAAATACAAATTAACTACAAAATAATACGATCATAAAAAATATTTGGATTATTAACTGAGAAAGTTATGCAACAATTATTATATGTATTTTTGAGTTATGACTTACCTGTTGGCAATTGTCAGGCAAATACTTTTTACTTTCATTTAATTTGCATACACTTTCAATTAAGTCATATATTATTATTATTTCTATTATTATATGGTATGATATTTTTTTAATCAATGTGTATGATAATTACATCTACTTTATAATTTAGTACTATATGTTCATAAATTTATTGTTAAATATATACACCCAGCAAATTTGCTATCTTGTACTGGGAAAATGTTAATATCTTTTTAAATATTAGACGGATTTTGATAATGTTTGTTTTAAAATAAAGCTTCACTCCCCCGATTGATAAATCAATTAAAATATTTAACAAAAAAAATTATAAATTAATTATAAATTTTAATTAAACTGAAAATTGACAAAAAAAAGTTTATAGAATTACGTCAATAATGTCATCACATTCTATAACAGTTACCTCTAATGACTCAACTTTTCCATAGAATTTGCTGAAAATCGCAACTTTTTATTTAAAATTATTTTAAAAATAAATAACTATTTTTTAATTGATTTATCAATCGCAAATTTGCAAATTGGTATATATATATATATATAATTATTACAATAATTTATATATCTATTAATTAATATAGGAGTAAACAATTGTAAATTATTATTCCCTATATAAGGGACAGCACTGACCATACCTTTTATGCTTCGATATGACAGTGCTTACGACTGCAACAAATAAACTAAAATTGTAATTGTAATACAAATTTATAATTAAATAAAATAATAATTTCTAAAACACAATAAGTTTTTAATCTATTTGTGCGCCTAATAAACAATTGCCATAAAAGTCAACTAATTTTTTTCATTTGATTTTTATAAATGATTTTCTTTTAATTAGACAAATAATTTCATATTTAATACTAATTACAAATTTTAAAAGAAAAGTAATAATTCTGTATAGTTTAGTATTAATACAGAAATGAAATGACAAAAACAAATTTAACAGTAATTTTAAATAAAGAATAAAAAATAGTTAAAATTTTATTAAATATCTATTATATTACAGTATATCATATATGAAATCTGAAATAATAAATAAATCACTAAAAAATGCACTCATTTTCATCAAATAAAATGTACTAAAAATATATAGGAAAGTAGTAGTCATATCTTACAAATAAAATACACGACTTTTTTTATTTGGCAAAAGAGTTAAACTCTTGAGGCAATTATAAATTATAAAATTTTTGATAGATTTCAAATAATTGCTTTAAAAATGTATATATGTTTATATAGTTATATTATATAATATATACACAATTTAATTTATAAGATATGTTTATAAAATGTTATGTATACATACAGTTACTGTTATATTTGATTACAGTATTAAAATCTATTAAAAATTTATTATTTATAGCAATCGAGACATACCTTTAAAAAAATTATAAGCTATTAAAGTATTTAATTTTGATTGATTTTATTTTATAAGTTATTTATAGCACATATACCATACTATTATCTTTGATATTTGATATTAATTGGTAAATAAAATTTATTTCATTATGTGTTCAAAGAGTTTTAATTTATGTTGTATTTTATGTAATATTAATTTATGTATATTGAATATAAATCAGTTTAAGTCTACAAATTGATTAATTGGATTTTATGATCATAACATTTTTCAATTTATTATTATTACAACATATTACTAATAAGGATTTGCTTTAAAAGTAATTCAATATAATTGATAAATATTTTTAAAATGTTTATTTTATTTTATTATCAAATTAATATCATTTTGTATTAATTTATTTTTAATTTAAATAAATATAATATTGTTTTTATTATTGTTGTTTTTATGACCATTGTACTACATAAACGCATACATACATACATTTATATACTACTTATGTATAATTATACAAAATTGATAGTTATAAATATAGTATTTTATTATTATTAGCATTTGTTTTTTTAATAAACAGAATTGATTTTTGAAATTTATAAATATATTTTTTTATTTAGCGGAGGGTTTCCCATATTATCAAAAATTAATAACAGTTGTGACCATAATTACATAAAATGTGGACACACCTAAAATACATTACTGAACAAATTTTGCATAATTATACTTGATAAAAGTATATAATAAATTTAATTATAACAAAATATAAACAAAACAAAAAAATGATGATTATTATTATTATTATTATTTTGCAATATGTATTAAGGTTCCCATGAGATGTCCATTTATCACATACCTAATTAAGATAATATTTCTCTATTTCAAGGATATATATTAACTAATTATTATGTGTAACTTTATATTTAAAACAAAACAAAAAATACAGTAATAATTATTATGCATTTGAATTTTTAATTGTGTTTTATGTGCCATAATTATTATGATATTGTAATAAAATCAATATAAAAGTACATAAAATTTCAAAATTTCAAATCGCATACAAACTTTAAATAAAAAGTAATAAAAATTAAAAAAAAACAAAATTTAAACAAAAATTGAATTGGAAAAATTTTACTTCTAATCATAGGGTCATTTGATAAATACACTAATTATAGTTTTATTTCAATAATTTATTAAGCCATTAGTTTCTATTAATTTATACAAACAAAAAATATATATTATTTATATATTATTTTTATATTTTAAATAATGCTTTGAAAATTATATTTAATGATATTTATTAAAACATTCTAAACTATACTAGTATTAAAATAATTAGTAATAAAAAAATAGTATAGTATAATTTTAGGTATTATTAAAAAATGAATAACTAAAAAACAAACAAAATTTTATGGTTTTAATAAATTGAATATTAATAAAATAATTTATGGTAAACTATTGTTGTTGTTTATAATTTAAATAATAATAATTATAATAGAAAATATGTAATGTATAATTTAGGGGATCCTAGGAATTTGATTCCTGAATAAGTAATAAATAAATAAAATATATTATAACACCAAAATGATTATTATGAAATAAAACAAATTTTATATAAAATATATTATATTTAATACTTTATCAAAGTAGTGATCTGCACTAATAAAACTTGTTTATATAATATATTATATGTTTTCACTGCATTTACAGGTATTATTTAATATTGTTTTTTATATTATTTAAACTGTAAAATTATTAAATAATATAACATTATTTTATTAAGAATATTTAAAGTTTACATGTTTAACTAAAATGTTTTATTATAATTAAAAAAAATAATTTTTCATCATTAACAACAAAAAATTATTTAATTAAAATTTTATGAGCTTACATATTCACAACAAAAAAAACATTTGAGATAATTGTTGCACAGTGTTAACTTATATAAATATAAACTGAAATAATTTTTGAGGTATTAAAAATAAAAATCACATAAAATTTTATAGTTAATTGTGAGAAATGTAAATATTTTTAATTTATAAAACTGTGATTGCATAACACATTTTATTTGTAAATTTTTTAATTTATCTCTAAAACATAATATTGCTATTAGAAAGTCTTTATTAAAATACAACAAAATTTGTTTTAATTATTTTATAAATTTTAAATATAAAATAAGTTTTACTTACAAAATATAGAAATTATAATTTTCTAATTTCTAAAAAAGACAATCAAAATTATTATTATTATTGTTATTTATATTAATATATTAATACAATATAATATTTTATATATGTTTTATTAATTTAACAATTATATTTAAAGTATGACTAACTTTCTTAGTGATAACCCTACCCTCTGATCACTAGTATTATCCAACTGAGCCAATGAAAGGTATAACTAAAAAATGATATTAATTAGTGTGCCTTTTATTATCAGTATATTACTGTATATTTATTTTATTGTATACACTGTACAGTCAATTATTTATAGATACATTTTCTTTGTAACCATTTGTTCAATAATAACTAATTAAGACTAATATTTTATAAAATGCTATTTATAGATACAAAAACAGATAAAGGATTTTTAAAATAGACTTTAAATAGAAAATAACTCAAATATGATAATATAATAAACTGAGAAAGATATTAAAATTAAACGGTGTTAGTTAAAGTTAATAGATGGTCATAAAATTATTTTAATATTATTATTTAGTAGTCTTAATTTTTATAGCAATTACAACTTAAACTAAATGTTTATAATTGTACAACTTATATATCGTATAATTTAATTGCATTTTCTATGAGATATAATTAATAATATAGTATTACAATATGACCATGCAATATGCACACCAAAAGTATTCAATTATATTGGTATTATATATAATGTTTATTCAATAAATTATATTTAATTTAATTTATTAAAATCTAATTTATCACATAAATAATGGTAAATTAATAGTAAAATTTTAATTTCTAATAAAATTGGAATAATAATAAAAGTTATAATATAATTAATAGTGCATAATATTACATCAATATTAATTAATTATTTCTCAATAAACAAATGAAAAAATAATTAATCATTAATCATTAACAATCTATAAATGCAGAATAAATTAGATAAAAAGGATATGAGATAAAAGTTAGCGATTTATATAAAGTATTACTAAATTTACAATCATTAGAGTTCATTGAGAATTATTTTATTATACAATTGATGTGATTAAAAGATATGAAAAAAGTAACATAAATATAATGCAAATGTTGTCAATAGTGTAATAATATTGATAACTAAAATTGGTTTTGAACTCGAAATAATTAAAACATAAAAAACAGAAACTTTTTTTTACAATTATTGAATGTATGAGGAACGGGATGTTTGTGGGTGTCATAGTTTGGAGTCTAATGTTATGTTACATAACATTTAAAAAGACATTCATTAGTGAGAAAAAAACAATTGTCAAACACATTATAGATATATTGAAAAGATTATTGTTAAACAAAAAACAATAACAAAATGTTGTCATCAAAGCTATCAAAATTGGTTTATTTACTAATATACATATTAGGATCTATTAAACAGTATGTGACAAAAATTAGACGGATAAACAATAAAAAAAACTTGTGAAACACAATCACAAAAATAATAACAATATTTTTTTGCTTTGACTAACCATAGTTTAGTTAAGACAAACATTGATTATATTGTACAGTATATATATTATAATTTTGTTTTATTGCCCAAAGTTTTAATGGTTTTTAACAAAATTAGTGTTCAACTTTTATAATGATAATTATATGGTATATCTATCTGTTTAGATATATACTGTATTGTATATTATATATATTATTTGAAGTGTGTTATTTTTACGTAATCCTTTTTTCACTAATAAATATCATCAATAAAAATAAAATGAATAAATAATATGTATACAAATCTATCTATTTATGAGTGTTAACTATAATTAAAAGAAAAAAACTAATAAATATTTTAATTTTAGGATACAAATTGTTTTTAAAAAAGCATTAACATTTTTTTCTCAGCAAAACTACTAATTATTATGCTTTAATGCACGTGTATTTAAAAAAATAACTCAGGTAGCATTTTAGCATTATTGATAGCACACACAGGTAGCTTTATAAATAGTCGGGACTTTCTGAGAGGACAGTTATAATAAAAAAAATCAACTCTACTTGTTGTTATATATGTGCAATGAATATGCAATAAAAACTTAATAATAGCTGCTTTTTCCGTAAAATTAATAATAGTCTAACTCTTTGTTGTGTTAATTTTTATAGCATTTTTTTTGCCAGAGACGATAGTGTCAATATCTAATAAAAATTACTGTTAATAATTGCCTAACGTTTAACTAACACTAATAGGGAAAAATATTTTCTTATTAAGGCATTTCTGGTTAGTGATAATGAAAATCATTTTAAAATATTTAATTTTTATAGCATAACATTTAGTTAAGTTTATTATAATATCTGACAAGAAATACAAAATTTATAACTGTCGTGACAAACATTTTTGGTCATAAATCACACAAAATAACACAAATAACAAAATTATATTATAAAAAATTTATTTTTGAGACACACATCAATGTCAATGTTGTAATACAATAATTACCAAATATAGTGTAATTTAATTTAAATAACAATTATTTTCGCCAAACAAAATATAATAACAGATATATTACAGTTCAATGAGTGTTTTAAGTGTAGCTTTTTTCTTGTTGGTGCATATGTTTTAGGGGAAAGGGTAGTGTCCGGGGAGATAGTAAAAGGGTGAACCGTATTTTTTTTATTTGACTACAAAATCAAACATTTAAATTATCAGTCGATCTAATGATTAATTATGTTTATGTCAAGAGTTTGAAAATATTGTATTAATTAAGCGATAGTTTTTTTTATTGAAATTGTTTAGTTGTTGTTGTATTTATTATAGTAACTTTCACTGGTCTTATCATTTCAATTGAAAAAGAAATTAAAAAGACATTTTTGACAAACAAAATGAAAATAAAAAATGAAATTATTTTAATTTATTTTATTTTTTGATAATTTTTATTCAATAATTATATCTATAGCAGATAGACTGATCTCATGTAATGTTATTCAATGTTAAAAACATGGTATTTAGTGAATGGAGTGATAAAATTAATTAAAATTTACATTTTTAATTTTTTTTACGTATAAGTTATACTAATATATTCTGAAATATTTTTCTTAAATAAAAATTAAAGTATAAATAGATTTTTCATTGAAAACGACTAATTAATTACTCATTAATTAGATTTTAATCATTAGTAAAAAATAAAATGTCTTAAAATATCTCTCTTCCTTCTCTCTCTCTCTCTCTCAAAAAAAATCTAAATTATAGTTAACATGTTTTTGTATTTTTAACATTAAAGAAATATAACTCAACCCTTAAAAATATATTATATTTAGTAAATAGATTCGATAAATATTTTTCACTCAAATTCAAGTAATTTTTATATTAATTACAACAACAAAATAAAATAAATAAAAAATTTAGTTTTAATTATTTATTCTTAAATTTTAATATATTCAAATTAAACTATATATTGAATGATTGAGTTTATCAAACTTTAAATAACAATTTGAAAACAATTATATACATTATTTCATGTTTTAGTCTAACAATTGATTTATATGTACAGTATTTATCGATTTAACTGTAAGTCACTGACATATTAAATAAATAAATAATAATATTTTTAATTTTTACTGTTATATACAATAGCATAAAAATAATTTATTATTAGATCGTAGTTAAATCAAAATAAGATATAAATATATAAAGATATATATGATTTATTGTTAAATTAACAATAAACCCATTTATGGTATATGTATTTATAGCCATCATTTTAAATATTATTGTTATATTTAATATAATATTATTGATATAACCAACTAATATAATTATATGAATGCTGAAAAAATAACAGTTAATATTATAAGTATAAAATTATATTTAATAAAATATAAATAATATATAGATAATATTGTTAATATAAGAGCATTATATAATCTAAAATAAAAACATAAAAAATATTAATATTTGTGTTTAGGCTATATATATATTGATATATCTAATAAAATCAAAAACATTTCAATAGGGGAACATCCCATACACTTGTTATCAAATTCTTATAGAGATCACTTCAAATTAGGTTAACAGTGACCCAACTGTGCCGTACAACAAATAAATTGATGTCTCATCCTGTTATTCAACCTAAATATACACTATATATATTTATAATGTGATATAATATACAGTATATATTAATAAATAATAGCTAAAATTGAATGACTTAGTTATTTGATATATACACAATATAATTTATACAGTATAGTTGTATATTTGTAGATAACTTACTTTAAATTAGACATTTATACCGTATGTTAACAAATCCAATCAATTCAATGATCATATTTTTTATTTCATTTCTTGTCATATATTACACGCTCACCCACTCATTCACTCAACATTTATATTGCTTTTTAAAAGTGTTTTAAATATATTTTTATTAATACTTATTGTATTGTTAACAATATTATTACAATTCGCTAATTTTAGAATTTTTATGAATTAATGTACTAAATTTGTTATTAAGTATTAAAATAGTTTATAATATTTTAGTTTTATATTATAATTATTTTTCAAAAGTTTAAAAAACTCTTTTGCCATAAAAAAGTATTGTATTAATATATTGTTGTGAGAAACGACTATTTTAAGCAATATCTAAGTTTACCTATCATTTCAATTAAATTAATAAAAAATGTATTATTAATATAATACATAATATGAATTACAAATTGTACTATAATAGCGTACAAAATTTATTTTAAGTAATTTATTTAATTTTGTATGTAAATATTAAATATATGTTATAAATATAAAGTAATAAATAAATAATTGGTCTATTAATATCACTAAAAATAAGATTATTTTTATTATCATCAATTTTTAATTTTTTATATTTATGCTTATTCAAATGCTTAATTTATATATATTAAAAATATAATTTATACAAATGATTGTTATTGAAATTTCTAATAAACAAAAAAAAGTTTAAAATGATTGCAAACTTTATTTATAAAAAAATGTAAATATTTTAATAAATAGTATTCAATTAATGAAAATACAAATTAAATATAATATAATATTTTTACTTTATGTTTATAGTACTAAATAGATTTACATACACTACTTATTATATTAAAATTTACATTTATAATTGAAACTAGAAAAATAAAATACAATAATAAACAAATTAACAAACAAATTTTTTTCACCCTTAAATATTTTAATGATATAAAGCTAACCATATGTTGACCCAAACATAACACTTGATTTTAATATATTTTCAATTATATCGAAGTATATAATGAATCAAATTGTGAACACTATTAGGTAAAGCATATACAGTATATACGAGTATAATATTTATAAATACAAATTATAGTATATTTAACTATACGTTGTGTGTAACGATGAAAACAAATGATTGTATAGTTTATTGTATGTGTTTATCACTTGTATTAATGAACAGAGCGTGAGATTCACTCCTTATTTTCTTATATTTGTTTTACTAACAAATAATATATATTTTATAAGAAAAGTACTGAACATTAATAAATAATTGTCTGACTATTTAATAACACATTCCTCAGGATTATGGAGCTATGGATATCATATCTAATGTATCTATAGATATATAATTTTATATAAATACTGTATATTTATATATATATAAATTTATCCGATAGTGTTAAATAATATGGCTAAAGGGTCAGCAATGTTATTTGTTTAGCTCATCAATGTGTGCACCTATGCCTTACTAACAAGGATTGTGTGATTTAATTTGTTTTTAAAAAAAACTTTGGTTTTGTATCCGACATATGATACATATGATAAAAACATAATATATAAATGTGAACTCAATGATTAGTACATGATTTTTATATTTAAAAAATATGTACTTAAAATAGACTTAGCATTTAATAGTTATTTAATACAAAAATTATACAAACAAAGTTTTCAACCCTTGCCAGTGACCATTCATTTAATAGTATGTTTGTATTTAAAAAAACAACTTATCTCCCTTTCCTCCCTATAGTATCGATTGATAGCTTTGAGCGATTGCCTGGCTTTTTGACACTTTGTGTTATGTATTGCTGTATTGGTCTCTCTCTCTCTCTCTCTCTCTYTCTTTCTTTCTCTCTCTCTCTCTCTCTCTCACTCACTCACTCACTCACTCACTCACTCACTCACTCACTCACTCACTCACTCACTCACTCACTCACTTACTTACTTACTCTCCTATCAATTGAATAGATGTGTTGAGTATTATAACTACTGTAATGATTGTAAACACTAAATATATGGATGATATAAAAAAATTATATAACTCAAGAATACCCTTTAAATAGCGATTTGTTTTAAAGGCATATTTAAAATCCAATGTTATACTGTATACCTATTATATTCAATATACTATATATTTATATATTGAATATTGCAGTATAAATAAAATACTGTATATTATTTATTATATAAGCGATCAATCAGTCAGTCAGTCAAATATCATAACGAGATATGTGTTTTATATAATGTTTTTATATGTTTGACTATTTATACACATATTTATACACATATTTATACACATATTTATACACTATTAGATATTTATGTGTGAATATTTTAGGTCTCTTTCCTTATTAATATCATCTATAAGGAGATTGAATTTATTCATTGCGTTCAACATTTAATTGAAATCCAAAGCCCTATATTTTAGGTACCAAAAAATTTTTAGTCTCTTATTTGCTCCCAAATGATAGCAATACGGAAGACGAGTTTAGATTTAAAAAATATTATTATTTGTTTGAGTGTTTTTACTCACAACTCATTTCACTCAATATTATGTAAAACAGAGAGAGAGAGAGAGAGAGAGAGAGAGAGAGAGAGAGAGAGAGAGAGAGAGAGAGAGAGAGAGAGAGAGAGAGAGAGAGAGAGAGAGAGAGAGAGAGAGAGAGAGAGAGCAACAAATATTTTATAATATAGACAATTATTTTAACGCATAATTAAAACCAAATAATATCTTAAATGTGAATATAACTTATTCATTATTGTTTGTGATAATTATTTAAAATATAATTCACTTTATTTTATGCATCGATTACCTGAAAAACTAATATAAACAAAAATTAAACTTTTTTTGTTTTGATAGACAAGAAAACAAACAAATAAATAGTGAAATAGTATTCTTATAATCTAAAGGTATAGTGTATTGTATTATGAAATATTGCTAATAGTACTGTATATCGTAAATAATAATAATAAGATAAACTAATTGTTTTACATGAGACACATACAAATATCATCATATAAATCAAGCGTTTAGTAAAATAAACAATATTTTATCGGTAGAGACAGTGTGTTACACTCAATATATTATTTGGCTTTAAAATAAAATAAATAAATAAATAAAGATTCAATTTTAACAATGAGTTTAACACTTATTTAGTGTTAAAATGACAAAAACTATTAGTATTAGCATTAGTGTCACACAATAGGGAGGAAACATACAGTCATTTGTTTTGCTATCAATATTATTATTATATTATTATTTATAAATTAACAATTCAGTCATATGTAACTACTGTATGTGCTTTTAATTTAAAGTTATTATTAATACTTAATAATATAAACTTAGTAAATACTGTATAATGCATTAATTTTTATATAATGAATAATCTTTACATTTGTGATAGTTATTGATTATCGACAAAACTTTTATTCTTGATTATAAAAAAACTATATCTTTATTGATTAATACAGTATAATATTTACTATATTATATAAAATAAAATTTAAAAAAATAATAATAAAGATAAGCTAAAATAACTACAGTATAATCAATAGTATCTCTATCAAAATAATCAATGTAATTAGTTTTTTATACAGTGTATAAAAGTAATAGTTATTATTATTATATATATTTAATAATTTAATAATACTCAACAAAAAATAAATATATTATAATGTTGATAAACTACCACAGTATTATAGTGTAATAACATTAATGTCTATTAAAAAATTTAATTTCAATACAATTATAAATTTTTATAAATATACTGTAATAAAACATAACTTTAATTATGAGCATTAAATTTATATTAAAATACGGCATCGGATATTAAATTACAGTATATTTGTATATATATTATCTAAAATAAAAATTATCGTAAATTTTTCAAAATAAAAATTTAATGGCAAAAAACTGATACAATTTTTTGAATTTTCAATAAATTATTTTTTAATGTTTTATCAATCTATACAAATATATTATAAATTTGAGAAATGTTATATATTTAAAAAATAACAAAAATTTATAGTTTAATCAAATGTTTTATAATATTTAGGAATCAAAGCAGAAAATAGTTAACAAGTTATCAAATAGTTTTTTGTAACAAAAGTTTTATTAATAATGTGTTTTTTGCACATTTTTATCACTAATAATAATAATAATGTAATATTAAATACAACACAAAAAAATTTTCTCATGAATTGGTATTTTGGGCAAAATTGTTATCTGATATTTTGTATTGCAGTACATATATACTGTATATAATATTTTGATAAAAAACACATAACAATAACAAAATATAATTTTTAAAATAATTTATAATAAATAGTAATTTTATCATAAATGTAAATGTTATTATTAAATGAATTTTAATACAATACTAATAATTTTATTTTTTATTTAACTATTCAATTCATACCAGTGTTCATGAACTGTATTGTTGTTGTGGACAGGTGTATGAATTTAGTTCAGTTATCATTATTAGGATGTACTGTATAGTACAGTATCCTTAGTTAGTCGGCATAAATATTGTTTAATTAGTCATAACGTAGATCTATATAACTAATATAACAAACTTTAAACAAAATTAAATAATTATATTATAGTATTATCATTTTAAGCAAACTTCACAAATCAATATTTAATTGAAATAAAATTATAATAGTATTTGCAATTATAAATTACATTGAGTATTCATTTATTTTTATGTATTACTTACATACAATTACTATTAAATAAATTATTGATTAAATAAACATGTTTAGAAAATTTAAACAAATTATGGGAAAATTTTTGCTTATTTAATGATTATTATATATAAATTTATATATATACTGCAATGTATAGTATACACTGTATAAATATTTGGATTAGTCAAGAAATTTGCAATAGCTTATGATTATCAATAATTTATATAAATAGTTGATTTGGAAATCATATAAAGTACATCATATGATTAATAACTATATTATTGTGGCGCCTGAAAATTATTTGACATTAAATCATATCATTATTGATATTAAAATTAGACATTAGTTCTCTCTCTCTCTCTCTCTCTCTCTCTCTCTCTCTTTTGAAATATACAATTAATAGTATTAGTAAATTTAAATTATTATTACGATTAATTTTATATTCAAAAATAGTAAATTAAGATATTTTCATATTTCATAATTATAGACAAACAAAATAAACACAAATTCAACAACAACTTAATTGATTGGAATATTTATCTAATTAAGTAAATAATTGTTATTAAAAACTTATTAGTAGATTATAAAGACTATATTATATACTATATTATGCTTGTGTTTTATATAGACTATATAAAACACAAGTTATTAAAACATTCATTTATTATTATGTAATATTTAAAGGAAAAATAAATAATAAAAAATAAAACCGAATCTAAATAATAATTATTATTATAGTTATTAATTATTGTGTAGAAACAAAATTGTCAAGTTTTTTCTCAAAAATATTTATAATATTTCTCTAAAAATAACGAACTAAAAAATTACACAAAAATAAACTTTATTTATATAATATTAAAATTAATGATATCAAAAAAATCACTTTTATAAACAAATTGATTTGTATGTGAATAATGAAAAATGATAGCTAAATAATTAAGATATATCTCAAATGTCTACAATATTTAAGAAATAAAATGTGATTTTTTTTATGGTCACTGCCTTTAGGGAAAAATGTAAGGATAATGAAATACTGTATTTAAATAACAATATCTATCGGTGCCGTCCATTATCCCAAACGACTATCAAATTAAGTTTAATGTCTAATACAAATATAATATAAACTTTATTTATGTTTGTTTTTTGTATTATACATATTTAACATTTATTGTAATATAAAATATTTATATGTTGTATTCAATTACTATTTTTTAATTATTTAATAAATATTTCAAAAATATATGATTTCGTTTAAATTGATAGTTTTAGTATTTTATTGTTTTATTGTGTGTATAATAGTGTTTTCTTACATAGTATTCATTATATAATATACCAATTTCATGGTTTGTATAGAAAACGAGAGAGAGAGAGAGAGAGAGAGAGAGAGAGAGAGAGAGAGAGAGAGAGAGAGAGAGAGAGAGAGAGAGAGAGAGAGAGAGAGAGAGTAAAAACAAATCTTACAAATTTTGCATAAGTAATAAAAAATAATATACTATACAATTACATATTATGTGCAACAACAAAAATTAGCTAGACAATTTGCAAACAACTCTAGTATCAATACTAATAATAATAAATTGTAATAAAATATTAAAAATTAAAAAATAATCTGTATCTATATTACAAAATAATTTTGTGTACTGATAAATGTGTATGTGTATGTGTATGTGTATGTGTATGTGTATGTGTATGTGTATGTGTATGTGTATGTGTATGTGTATGTGTATGTGTATGTGTATGTGTATGTGTATGTGTATGTGTATGTGTATGTGTGTGTGTATGTGTGTGTGTATGTGTATGTGTATGTGTATGTGTGTGTGTATGTGTGTGTGTATGTGTATGTGTATGTGTATGTGTATGTGTATGTGTATGTGTATGTGTATGTGTATGTGTATGTGTATGTGTATGTGTATGTGTATGTGTATGTGTATGTGTATGTRTATGTGTATGTGTATATACTAGTGCTAAAGAGAGGCTTACCTGTTATACGAGTATATTCACATGATATTTGTAGCAGTTATAGTATACTCTAAATGCGAGTATTTCGAGTTAAGGCACCAACAAGTGAACATCCATTTGATAGACATATATATACAGTATTTTTAGTACTATTATTAGTTTTATTATATCTGTATTAGATATATATATATATATATATATAAATTTACTGTACATCCTATGATCTAAGTTTAATATATAACTTCGACTACCGTATGTATACCGGAGCTCCTGTACTTCGCTTACTTTTAACAATATACACACTGTATATGCAAAAACTTTTTAATACAGAAAATACTGTTATACGAAATAAAAATTATCAAAACTTATTAATAATAATTTTTTCTGAAAATTATATAAATCAATATAATTTTTAAAATTAAATAATTATTGAAAGTTATTTAGTTTAAAAATATTTAATATTATTTTTATTAAAAAAACATTTAAAAAACTTATGTGATTAAAAAGTGATTAAAAAACAATATTATGTTCTAATAATTGACATTATAGTAAAAGTAACTTAAAAATTAAAATTTTTGAAATACTTTTTTTTATTTGTTCAACATTTTTAATTTGGATGTATGTGTCTATCGGACTGACATTGACTTTTGAAAAATTATTATTATAATAATTATATATATACTTAAATAAAAAACAGCTTATCACAAGTATATATACATATATAAATATAAAACGGTATGTAAACCATATATTTTTCTAATAATTTTTAAATGACTTTATCTTTGCGCTCAATCTTTTTCTCTCTTTTTTAAAAATGAAAAACTCTTTGAGACCATCAATAAACCGCTGACTTTAAAAATCTTATTGTATTTTTAAAAAAAATAATCTCATATTAAACTCATTTGATAAATACAATTTTCTAAATTCAATTGTACTACAAAATACTGTACAGTATGTGTTTAAATATATTTTATATAAATACTTTTATATATTTAATATATACTATCTATTTATCAGAACATATATTTTTCTGCTCCTTATTTTTATTATAAATTTGTGATGTGTTGTGTGCGCGAGTTTAACTGTACATTACATTACATTATATATATTAAATATTACATAACAAAAGGGTTAAAGTACTGTCAGAAAGCTAATGGTATAAAACATAACATATTATTGTATTGAAAGACAAGGCCATTGAGGCTTTAAATAAAGTCCTTCACTCCTCACTCCTCCCGATTCCTCACTATCAGTGATCTCTCAAAACATATCTCTCTCTCTCTCTCTCTCTCTCTCTCTCTTCACTACTACTACTACTTACTCACTCACCTGTACAACCAATTTATCTTTTAAACGATTGATTGAATTGAAACGTTTATAAGAAATTATTGAATGTTTGTGTCTATTGAATAATAAATAAGTGCTTATAAATATATATTATAAAAATATACAGTATATACAAACTCAATGCACACATTTCTACCCTCTTATTACATAAAAATTATTTATACCATTTTATTATACATTGTTTAAAAAAATAATTTTTAAATAATTTTATTCAATAATTTTAGTTTACACTTGAAATCTTGTTGACCATTTGTTTTATTTATTTATTATTAATGTATTCATTTATAAATCTATTTCTTATAAACTACCAAAAAAAATATTCACAATAATAATATGTTGTTATTGATTACAAAAAATGCCACTTATTTTATTTGACATAAATAACCACAATATATAAAACAAATAAAATTTGAAATTATTTAGTTTTATATGAAAAAACTTAGATTTCCGTAAATTTTTATAAATTGTTGTAATTTTATTTTTATTTTTAAGACTATAAAATCAGATAACTATTGATTTGTGAAATCTAAATTTTGTTGCTATTTTGTGATTAAATTTTATTATTATTATTGTTATTATAATAATATTTATATATTTTGTTATAAATAATAATAATTGTTTGATAACTTTATTAGTTATATACATATTTCCGAGTTATAGGCGCTCCTTATTTTCTGATATAATTTATAGTAAACACAATGTTTAAAAAATATAATTTACACACATATATACACATATTATATATATTTATTATTATATGAAATGTGTATTAATTTCTCATTTATTTTGTTTAGAGAAATAGATAATAAGTTTATTCCAAAAAATAATACATTGAGTACTAAATTAACGGCAAAATATAAATACAAAAATATATTTTCCTTTTATTAATCGTTTATAATATATTATATACAGTACTCTAGAAAAGCAAATATAATTTTTTATTACATACTAAACAAACACATCTCTCATCTTTAACTCATTGAGGTTTTATTATTATATTACTTAAGGATTTCTATAACAATAGAAACAAAAGTTGTTTATACAGTATATGTTTATACATAAACTTATTATACAATATATTTAAAAAGACAGTATTGTATATGTTTAATATGTAATAAATATACAATATATAAATAAATAAACATTGTTAATAAATACATTGAAATTATATATACCGTATAAGTAATAAAAGCGCACTCAAATATTGTATTTTTATTCATAAAAATAAAATTTCTAAACAAACAAATCAAAGTTAAATAACAAATACCTAAAATCTTTCAAAAATCAAATATGATTTCTATAGCAAATTTTTATTGGTATTATTAAAATTAAATTTTTTCTAAATTTTTAAACAAACAATTTTTCATTAAAAAAATTATTTAGTAACAATTTTATCTATAAATATGTCTTGTATAATTATAAATAAAAATTGTTTTTGTATTATAAAATGTTAATTAGCTAAAAATTACAATTTAATATTCATTTTATTTTCAATTAAAACTACAAAAAATGTTATAAAAATGTTTTTTATTGATTTATATCCACTTTTAATTTTATCTGACTTTCAAATTTTAATGCTTTTTAAATGATAGTTTTAATTTTTATTTCTCTGTTTATAACATTTAAATCATTTACAATATTAATATAACATTTATAATAATAATCAACATTTTTAAAGTAAACAAATTTTATTTACTAAATTATTTGTTTTAAAATTATAATATATATAAATATTTTTTTTAATAATTTAATAAAATCTTATTTACAAACGAAATGCAATAATTATATACAATGTTTGTATTTTCACTATTAAAATTATATTTCGTAAATACTATATTTAAAATTATTTTTAAAAGTTAAAAAAAAGTTAGTTTCAAATATAATAGTTTAAATGTAAATTATATTAGTTTATTGTATTGTATACTATTTTTTTTTGGAATAATTTTAGATAAAAAGAAATAAATTGTTTTAAAATTTAAATGATATACATATATAGATGTCAATGTTAATTAGTATACTATATATAGTGATAATACAGTATAATTCTCACTAAAGTACATTTTGATAAAATAGTTTTAAAAACTTGACATTTTAGTTAATTATTTGGTTTATTTTTGCAATTGACATTGCACCATTAGTAATTAAATATATAATATGTCAAAAAACATACAAAACATAAGTTACTACAGTATCAAGTGTTTAGTTTAAAAATATTATAATTGTGAAAATTACGATTGTTTTGTGATAACATAAAACAACAGAAAATAGTATTGACTTAAATATTGTATTTTTATAATTAATCGATTACTCAATGACTGTCGTTATTGTATTAAAAATATTTATTTTAACTATTTCTTTAGTTAAAATACTTAACCACCGATACACAGACAACCGGTTCCCCACATTTGATGACCGGACAGTGAGTTAGTGAGTGAGTTAATATGAAAAGATGAGAGAGAGAGAGAGAGAGAGAGAGAGAGAGAGAGAGAGAGAGAGAGAGAGAGAGAGAGAGAGAGAGAGAGCATCACTCAAAAAGACAGTATCAAAACATAAGATCATAATAATATACAATTTATAAATAGTATTTTTTTAAATAAATATAGAAACAGCAAAAATAAAAGGAAAATCCACATAAAAACACACAGTCTGTTAAATGTGATCATCAAATAAATGCTTTTAGAGATACAAACAATTTTACTGTTATTATACAATATTATTTATTTAAATATAATACTATTTAATCAATATATTTGTTGTATTATTACTTATATTAATATTAAATGAACTGAATTTCTCTTAATTAATAAACATTAAGATTTCATTCATAAGTTTCAAGTAATTAAATTTTAATAGCAATTAATATAAATTATTTTGATATGATTTTTAGATTTTATGTAATTGTACACTACTTATTGCACATTAGTAGTGTATAGTAATTATTAGATTTGCGCGACAAATGATTTTTAAGTTTATATTATATAATATTAATTTTGAATTTGCAATAATACAGTACAGTATAACAATCATATAGTATATAATTTTTAGACGAGCGCCTAATGTATTAAACTATAGTAAAGATCATTAAAACAAAAAAATAAATAAATAAAATCCTTGAACTTGGTTTTTGTATGCAATTTTTTGTAACAAATAAAAAATAACTAAATTCATTGACACCGTATTTTTCAAATGTGTTTAAATATTATGTGTTTTTAATTATTTGTTGTGTCACTCATTTATCAGTTCACTGATTGATAAAAAAATCTTAGTAATATTTTGCTTAAAAATTAACACTTTATTTAGTTATGTACTAATAATTACTTTTTTTGGCATTTATTTATTAATATATCTAAAATGAAAGATAATATTTTAATTATAAATTAATTTCTGATATTTAGTTATTATTGATTACAAATTTCAAACTATAGTTTAGTTCATTTTTTTAAAATTCAAATATTTTTTTGGTTTTACAAATCAAATGTTTTACGATGTGTGTATTAAAACAAAACAAAAATATTTTATTATTATGATTATTATGTTTTAAACACAGTTGAAAAATAATTCAACATTTTTCGTATGAGAAACACATAAACACTTGTAAACTGCATATAAAACTTGTGTTTTAAGACCATTTATAAGTAAAATAATGACATAAAAATTTGCTTACAATTTTGAAAAGCCGTCCAAAAATTGTCTCTCATTTATTGTTTATAACATTTAAGACATTGAAACTATTTTGAACTGTTGGTGTTGTTATACTTTAAAGACAATCTTAAAAATGTAAAACTAAATTAAAAGACAAAATAATAAAAGTTAAAAATAACAAAAACAATAACAAAAAAGACAATTAATGTTACTAAATAACTTATTTTTGTGGTATTAAATGATTAAATGCTATTATATAAAATAAAAATACTACAAATGAAAGTGTTTTAAATGTGTTTTTGTAATCCTTTTTTTTGGGTAATAACTTTCATTTGCTAACCAACCAGAAAATACCTAAAGTTTTTAACAACAAAATAATAATAATTGTTTTTTTTTAAAAATAATGATACACTAAAAGATAAAATTTTATTTTGCCAGTAATATATTAATTAATATGATATATTATTGTAATAAATAAATAATTATTTATGATAAAAATTAAGAAATAATATATATTATTATCGTTGTAATTGTATACTTAAATTACGATCCCATTAGTCATTAAATATATAAAAATTATTAAAATATTTTTTAAAAAGTTGTGATTTACTAAACTATTCTCTGTTTTAAAAATTAGAAATTTTATAATTAGAAAATTCTTTATCTAAAATAACAAAATTATTTCTAAACACAAAAATGTAAGCAATTTTGACGGATTATATTATGATAGACGAACTAAAACATAAATATTATACTCAAATACAGTACTTATTATTACTATTTGCAAAAATATTTTAACTCTTTATTATAAATATTTATAAATGTTTGTCTAAATTAATCAATAGTTACTATACAATCAATAAATATATTCACATAGAAAAAAATTGCCAAAATATTTGACAATATTTTTATATAATTTAGCTCTAAAACATCAATTAAATTATAAATAAATATATGTTTTAAAATACGTTAAAATGAAAAATATAAAATTATTTAATGGCAATAAATTCCTTAAAGTATTATTACATTTTTTAAATAAATATTTTTTTTATTAAAATAAAACATTTTTTATTGAATAGTATTATATATTTAAAATTTTTATAATAATTTTATTACTTAAGGCATAAAATCATTTTGATAGCTGTTATTTTGTAAACCAATTAATTCACATATAAATCAAGTGTCTAGCGGTCAACTTAAAAATGCCATTAATTGATATATGTTAGGTATTATTTAGATTTTTTATTTTTATTTTATATTATATAGTATATAATGTATATACGGTAGTTGTCCATTTTTATTTTTTGTACATATAATAGTTTGTTAAATTTTGTGGTATAAAAATAGTTTTTTTAATGCCAGTTATTTCACCAAAATAAAAATATTATATGCTATTAGCAAACTATACACAAACATAAATTTTTTGATATACTTTCCAAAATAACGTCTTAACTTTGCAAATAAATCATTTTATTGAGAGCGTTGTTAAACAAAATTGTTTATAATAAAACTTATTTAATTGCCAATTGACTTCTGGCTTATTGAGTGGAAAGGGATTGAAGATATTAGTAGATATCAGTGTTGGCAGAGACAAAGTGCATGTATAATACAAAGCGTATTATACAGTATAATACAATGTAAATTACATGACAATTTTGGCTTACAAAATTTTTTTAGCGCCACCTAGTAACAAAAATACTAAAATTCACAAATAAACACATGTTTTGTTATAAATTATAACTTATAATAATTATTTTTCTATTTTGAAAAAATTTGAAATTAGCTATTCAATTTAATTCTAGTATTGAAATATATTAATAAAATAATTAATATTAATATTTAATAGTTTTAGAAAACAACGATTCTAATAACGATATTGAAATTATGTAATAATAATAATTTTAATAAAAAAATGAATATTTTATCATAGTTAATGTAATTTTTTTATAATTGTAAAATACATCCAGTACATTGTATTTTACTGTAATTTACAAAGCCAAAATTGAAAACCTTGTATTTTTCCAACCCTGGTAGATATACATTTAATATATATATATATATATATATATTATAGATATAGTTAGCATAGAATAATCTCATAAGAAAAAATGGTTTATTATAAGTTAGTAGTTATATGTAATTTTCCTCAAACATTTAATAAGTAATTTTTGGCAATAAATATTTTAAACATGATTATAAGCTGTAAAACCCAAAAATATTTTCAATTATATCATATTATTATTATTATATTAGCACCAGGAGTTAAATTATATTGAATATACAGGTATATAAAAAAGGGTTAGACCTTTGTTTGACACAAGTATGACATTTTAGTTGATGATTATCAGCAGAAAAAAAGACAAAAATGCAATCAATTTTGACAAAACTAATGAATGGTATTAACACTCTTTTAAATATATCAATTTACTAAACTAAATTGATATATTTATTTATTATATTATAAACTTGTATAATATTAATGCAATAAAAATTTTTAAACGCTGCTGTTAAGTCTATATTGCTTTTTTGGGAAATTTTTTATTATTGTTTTTATTTCATTAGTGTCTAATAACAGAATACTATTTAACTAATATATCGATAGAAATCCGTAAAACAAAAATTAAATACTTTTTTTGCAGAAAATTTATTATCTTAAATTCAATAGGATTTTTATTTTAGTCGACAATTACAATCAATAACTACGAATACATTGTTTTAATTTATATGTTTATAATACTTTCTATACACCCAAAAAATTACTAACAATTTATGAAAATAAATAAATAATTTTCTTTGTAAAAGATTAATGTTCTTAATTATTAATAGAAAAAAAACTTATTATTTATGTGTTTTTCTAATAGAGATATTACTGTACATACAGTAGTTAACATTATGAGATAAATATTAACTGTTTTGTTTTGTGTGAATAATTTGCAAATTTTCAATTAATGAGGTTATATTTCATTATGGCAAACACTATTTCAAGTTAAAGTGATTATTAATTGTTATTATAACTATTATTTATTATTATTATTTATGTAAAAACAATAATAAATCGGTAGATTTTGAGTGAGAAAAAAGAGTGTGAATCTTAAAAAATATTTGTATTACTTCTATTCATTATATCATAGATAATATATAATAAATTATAATATTTTTTATTGTTGTTATTATTTTTGCTAAAGTTTTAGTTTGTGTTTATATATATATATATATATACTATACTATGTATAATGCAATTAGATTTAAAAGATATGTCGCGATCTCATTCATTATACAATTTATAAAACAGTAGGAAAATTTTGGTACAAAAAAATGTAAATTATTTATGATGTACACTAAATTTGATATTAATTATACACTTAATATACATCAGGATATGCATCAGCAATGTATGTGTTTTTGTTGTTTTTAGTTGTAATCTTTATATTAAAATAATAATAAAAATATAATATTCATTTATAGTATACTATATATACAATATATAATTTAAATAATGAAAATCGTGTGGATATGTTTTAAAAATTTATAATTATTATTACTATAAATTATATAATTTAAATATTTATAATAATATTAATAAAAATATATTTATTTATTTTTATACTATTATTTATTGCTTAATTCAAGTTTAATATTTACATAATTTTTATTACTTTCATTGTTTTTTAATTGTAAATTACATAGAAATTGTTTCTCTGATATAGTTATATTTGTTGTTTTATCATTGCATTACATAATAAATACAGTGTTATTATACCTAATTGTACAGTTATTATACGGTTTATAAACAACAATTTGTTGTATTGCTATTAATACAGTTATTATAAAATAATAAAAGTTTAAATAAAATCATAAATTTAAATGTTAAACATTAAGGATATTATTTCTGATCAAAGTATTAAACTTTTTTCTCGTATAGTTTCAAACAACAAATCATTACTGAAAGTCAAGTGTTATTTTAAAAAATAATTCAATAAAAAAATAAAAAATATTTTGTATAATACACACAAACATATAAAGTGGTTGTTATAATAATCATAATCATACAAGTAATATGACTGTAACGTTACTATAATATTATCATAAGACTATTTGCCGATAATAATCCATACAAAACACGTATAACCAAACCGTATAAAATAAATGTCTAAACTTTGCTTTCAATATATATATAATAAAATTTGCAATCAATTAGCGAACGAGTGGTCACGTCATTGTAATTGTGACTAATATCATAAAATACTAAAATAATATAATAATAATAATAATAAACAGCAAAAAACAACTAAAAACAATATCATAATAATCATATCGACAAATGATTTGGTGATTGGTATGGTTGAGGGCACTAATAATGTCTGTACAAGTGTGTGGTTATGCAATCATAATAATGATAATAATAAATCTTTCATAGAGTTTATTATTACAGTATATTATTAAATCCATAAAAATCTTGTCTCATATTTATTTACCGTACATATACTTGACTTGTTTCCGATTACAGCATAAATATATTACTGGTATATACTGTACACACATTGCGGCCCATTATTTACTATAGCATATAATAAATTCAATAATAATTTGTAGTTATATTTCAGTCTAGTGTAACGGCATTTCAGACATTCCCGGATAACTTTGTTGTTAGTGTGTCTGTCTGTGTGTGTGTGTGTGTGTGTGTGTGTGAGAGAGAGAGAGAGAGAGAGAGAGAGAGAGCACAGGTAGGTTATAGCTGGTTAGTCCATCGAAAGTAATGATCTTTAATGCCAATAATTTTGATAATAAATTTTGTTATGTATGACCTGGACTGTCTTTGCTTATACAGAAAATAATAATAATAAAATACAAACATTGATTGACTTGTATGAGTGTTCAGTCAAAAACACATTGAATAAAACATATTAATAGATTTACTGTATTATATAGTATATCAGTTATGTTAATACATATTTGATTATCTGATTTTATTTTTTGTCGATAAAATTAATAAATTATAGTTAATATATTTTAATATTAATATATTTTTTGTATTATAATTTTTTATTACTTAGTTCAATAATTATTATATTGCTATAAATTTTCATCTTTATCAGATTAATATGGCAATAGTATTAATTTTTTAAATTATTTTTTGACATTGTTTTCTATAAATTTTCATCAGACATCAAATATTATTATTTATAAATATTTTGTAAAATTTTTATTTGATCCAAGTATAGATATAAATATTATTTATTTACGGCGACTAATTTAAAGATTGATTACAATTTTATTCAAATTTATAATTATAAGGAAATAAACGTTATTTGATATACAATATATATATAATTTATATTATATACAATGTATATACAGTACTGTATATTCGTGTATAAACATGTGCCTTATGATTGAACTTGAAATTAGAAAACAAAAATAAATTGCTATACATTATGATAATGAAATGTTAACACTGAAAAATTAGCATTGTATAAATAAAATTAAAAAAATAAAAATACTAAACTTATAAATAAAAAACTATAATTTAATAATTAATAATTATATATTATATATACAGTATATATACATATAACTCGTATAAATATATGTAGATAAATATAAAATGTTATTACAAAAAAATTTGCATAATAATTAGTTCAACCTAGCTAATTAGTAATTATATAATAATTATTATTGTTATTATTTAAATATCAAATAATTATTTAGCATTAAATATAATCTTAGTTTATATTTTTCTCTCGTAAAATTTTTATATTTCTAAATAATTTATATTGTTTTTCTTGGTTAATAATAATAATAAGATTATTGTAAAATTGCATTTAAAATGTTAGTGTTTTATGGCATTTATGTTGTCGTGACACTGAATTATAAAATATATTTATATATACTGTAGTACTTTACATATACAATATACAGTATATATATATAAACAACAAATTATATATTAACTTAAATGAAACATCAAATTCAGTCATTTTATATGAAAGTGTAATTCAAATTCTGTTTTTGTTATTATTATTGTTATTATTATAGAGAATAATAAAACATCTGTATTGCTATTGTTATAGTATTTATAATAAAATAAAAAACGGTTGGTTTCATTGTCACTATTACTATCACTTATTATTGCATTTTATTCATTATAACAATTATATAGTTTTTGTTACTCTATTATATAACCTCTTTATAGTATTGTTATATGTATTTAAATATTAAAAGCAATACAAAAGTCAATGACTTTTCATTGCTCTCCTCTCGGTCTATGTCTCACAGTTACTCACTCACCCACTCACTCACTCATTCATTCACTCACTCACTCACTCACTCACTCACTCACTCACTCACTCACTCACTCACTCACTCACTCACTCACTCACTCACTCACTCATTCACTCACTCACTCACTCACTCACTCACTCACTCACTCACTCACTCACTCACTCACTCACTCACTCACTCACTCACTCACTCATTCATTCATTCACTTACTTACTCACTCACTCACTCACCCGCTAATATTATTAATATGGATTGTAGAGCAAAAAAAAGTTGTCTATAATTTTCGTTCACCCCTTATAAAGACCGGTAGATAAAACATAAGTAGAGAAATAGGAAAATCATATGTTTAAAAATTTTGATTTCTCTTATGTTATTATATTTGTCACTCAAACTGTATATATTTTAGAGGCATTTTTAAACCCAGAAATTTGGTTAATCACATCACAGCTTAACATCTTTCCTGTATATTAATATCTACTATATATTTGTATTTATGTTAAAAATTTTTAGATATATAATATGAGAAAAATTGTCATTTTTAATATTTTCCTTAACAAAAAAAAAATTGTTGATAAATATATTATAGATATAAGTAAATAGTTATGTTTAAAAACGTATAATTAGCGTAAATTTTTTTAAGCAAAATAAATTATTAAAAATATATGTAATTTGCAATATTAGTAATAAAAAATTGACAATTTGATTGTAACTATTATAGATATATTTTAAATATTTTTTATAGAGATTTAAAAAAAATCTACATTAAATTTATCCTTACTTAATAATTAAATCATATATCAAATTTTAATTTTAATTGATTTTTTGAATATTTAATTATTAATAATAACTAAATAACTGAATTTCTAGTCTAAATTTTTTTATCTAAAAAATTGCAAATTTTGTTAAACTTGTTTTGTACACACAATATGTTTTAGCACTGGACTTAGCAGTTAATCGGATCTACTAATAATATTTGATATATAATTAGCCAAAAAAACTTAAATAATTATAATTATTATTTTGTTTATATTAAATATACCTAGAACAAATGTATATATAATAACTTTGTCCTCAAGTAAGATTATTTTTAGTATTATAACTGTTATAAACGTCAGTTTAGATTTATTTGAAAATTTTCTTAACCTTAAATCAAAAGTAAATTTTTCATTTAAATTGTTTTTAAATTTAAAATTCACATTAAATACACAGTAAGCCCTTATAAACACTGAATATATTAGAGATAAATCTTTTTTTCTAAAAATAAGATAAATGATTGTACTTAATAATTATTTTTATACATGTTTACTGTATATTATAACTTATTATAATTTATAAGTTATAGTAAAAGTGAATTTTGTAATTTTTAAATTACAAAAGTTATATTAAAAATAACTTTTATAAACTTTTTTTTTGTTGATAAACAATAGAAATTAAGTATTAAATAAGCGCGTATAACATAAATATAATTACTATTATGATTTTAATTATTATTTTATTCAAAAAAGTTGTAATTCAAAAACTAAGTTTTAATAACATAAAATTTTGACATAATTGGGATACAAACAAAACAGTGACAAATGTAATGTAATAAATCAAATACAAAAACTTGAATAAAGTAAAATAAAACTATAACATAAATGTTTAAAATAACATTTTATTTTTAGTTTATATATATATATATATATATATATATAACAAGTTATAACTGTTTTATATAATATAACTTTTAGATGAATGTTGTATTTAATATAAACATATATTAATGAAAACAAAATTAATAATAAAAAACTAATTACTAAAACGTAAGTTTCACGCAGTGTTTTAATCCCCATACGATATGAGCTTTTGATCTATTATTTCGGATATAATGTCAGTTAATTTTTTTTAAAAATATATTGCTTTTTTAAACCCATAAATAAATTTTTGGGATAGAAATACACGTTTTTTTAGTATACTATTTATATGATAGTTAAGTGATCACGAATTGAAACTATAAATACAACTACCAGTCAATGATTTCTTTGAAAATATATAAATATAAATTTATATTTCTAATATTTTCAATAATATAAATATTATAACAAGTGCTATAAATTAAAAAATCATTATATAATATATATAATATTTTCTATATACTGTACAGGTATTACAATGTTATATACAATATTTGAAGCTTAACCCATAACTTTGACTAAAAAGATTTATTTCAATTTATTTTTAACTTAATTGAAATTTTTGAATACAAAAATTATTTGTTACAAATTCCTATATGGATGAACTTGAAATTTAAAAATAATATTTTTTAAAGATGAACTTTTATTGTATAATTATATTAATATATCTATTATTTTGTTTTTTTTCTATACATTAATTTTTGAATTTTTATATTAAAATTTTTTTAGTAATATCATTGAACTTATATTATTTATAATATGTTGATAACTGATAATAATTGCTTATATTTATATTTACTTTTATAATATATTTTTATATAAAAATAATAATTCACTTTTAAAAACTTAGAAATATTTTATAATTATATTAATTAAAGCAAATTTTTAAATTCAACAAAAAATAATTATGTTGTATAATTAATATTTGTATAATTAATATGCAAATTGTGATTTAATTTTAAATAATGAATGCATAAACAAAAGTTTACTTAAAATTTATAAAAATTACTAAATTAATTAATTAATTACAATATAAAAAGGCATACTTAATAACTGTCAAAATATAAAAAGCTAAAAGGAATAGATATATAAATTACATCAATTTAAATATACAGTAAATTTCAAAACCAAATATTCTGATGGAAGTCACACTGAATATAAAGTCTAAAACTTTTTAATTATTTATATACTAAATAATAATTATACAATAATTATTAAATATTATTAATTCATTATAAACATAAGTATATAGTCTTCATTTCCAAAAATCTTATTAAAATTATTATTAAAATTAGTCAATTAGTTTTTAAGATATTCAATCTCAAACCTGTATCACATAGTTTTGAAACTTACTGTATAATTGTGATATGAGTATAGAATATAATGTATGGACGTCTTTCAGAATTGTGTCTAATTGTATTAAAAATTAATATTTCTTATGAGAAAATATTTTTACTATTTTTTCTTAATTGCCTTTTATTTTAAAACAACAAAAATAATAGAACTGTTATTTATATGAATTATTGACTATAATTAAGTAATTTTTAATATAAGTAAAAGAGTGTATATTTATATTCCATATATATATCGCACATAATTTATTGCTTAAAAGTTTAAATTGAATTTCTAATTGAAAATTTAAAAACAAGATTTATAGCACTTTATATATATTATATAATCAGGAATAAGTACAGTATATTTAATATAAGCAAAAATACAGTATTTATTATATATGATATGTAGTCATAAATACTATATAGTCTTAAACTATCAATTGAATAATTGTAGTGAAATTGATATAATAATATTTATTAATTGGCATAAATACATGTATAGATAAATATAATGTTGACATTACATGTAATTAGTTATGTTATGTTATAAATCTTAAATGTTTTTGTAATACTGTATATACAGTACATATATTATATACAGAATATTTACTATATATAAATTTGAATACAATCTTATAAAGCATATCTTAATAATAATCTTTTTTACTTAACATTATGTAAACAATTATTGGGTAAAAGCTATAATAAAACAATAAAGAATTATATAATTGCATAAATAAGTTATTATGATAATATAATAATAATAATAATAATAATAATAAAATAATAATAATAAAAATAAAATAATAATAATAAAATAAAATAATAATAATAAAAATAATAAATAAATAAAATTAGATAAAATTATTTTAATAATACTAATAATAAATAATATTATTTAAATTTTATTTAAATTTCAAACATAATTTTTATGAATAAGTCATGCCTTTATCCGATACGATATTATAGAAAAATGTTAACAAATTAAACTAAAGTATATTACAGTTTAGTTTTACACATAACTTATTTATATAAATAATAAGAATAATAACAATCATAATATTAATAATAAAATGATTTGACTGCAAGTCTTAACTGATTTAATAATATATTATTAATATTATTTATATTTTGATAATCAAATCTAATGAGTTCATGATATCTAATGAAAAAACAACAATTTTTATTGAATATAATATCAATTTTTATTACCGTTAGAAAAGGGTAGGTAAAGGATATGTAATGACATAAAAGGGTGAGATATACACTGTATTTATTAATATATACAGTTATTTTTAGTATATTATATATTGTATAATACAAGTTGAGAGAGAAATTGTGAGGAAATAAAGATTTATTTAGAGATAAAATGGCAAATATTTCAATACTAAATCAATAAAAATAAAACAATATCTAAGTTACAGCATAATAATAAATTATGATTTTTGTTAGTTTTATTTTAATTTATATGAACCGTCGTATAAATTGATGGACGGATGCAAAAACATTGATGACTGCAATCGATAGGTACATAACGTTAAAGAATAATAATAAAAATCAAATTAATGGCAAAATTAAATAAATAAAATTAATAATAATAATAAAATAATGATTGCATTTAATACTAATAAAAATAATCTTAATTTACTATTAAAATAAGAAATCCTTAACCATAATTATTAATAATAAATATATATATATATATCATATTACAGTATATGATTCATACTGTATGTATAATATTACAGAGCAATATAGATAAATAATGTGTTTATAAAATAAAATAAAATGTTTTTATTTAAATTTTAGTAGTAAATGTAAATTGAATGTAAATTATTATATTATGTATTAAATAAGTACTGATTATAAAAATCAATGAATTTACTGATAATAATATTAATAATAATAAATAGCAAAAAACGCGTCTCGAAGTAGGAATTTATATTTAATGACAAAAATAAAAGTTAAATAAAAATATCTTTAATATTATTTCAAATTTGATAGCCTATCATCAAAAAATCACTACATTTTATTTTACAAATGTATGAATATTTGCATTAATATAAATAATTTTTTAAAAATACTTTGGTCTCTCATTCATGAAAAAAGTCTAGTATTTGATTGAAGTATAATTGAGAAACAAAATCATAGAAACACAACAATAACAACAAAATTCAAAAAAGTTTACACATTTATATTTATATATACATTAAATATACATAAATATATCTATACATATATATATACAAATCAGGAATTCATATGCTGTTATAATAACACAGAGACAAACAAACAAACAAAAAATATCTGAATGTTTTGTGATTAGCACAGGTATGGTTGCGAATGTACCGGTGCACCGGTTGAACCGTTTTCTCTTTATTTATTAAACATAATGTATATCAATGTGTTGTGTATTGCAAATGGTATATATTATAATATAAATAGTGTATGTTTTATAAGTATACTTAATAGTAATAATAATAATATAATAATAAAAGTCATGAGAAAAGTTTACACTTTTGTAATGAGAAAAATTAAGAGATTTTTAAGACGTCTTAAGTAATTAGGAAATAATGCAAATTAGTGTGAACTTAGTTTTCTAGTGATGACATAACATTCAAAACAACTAACTGTACTTCACGTACACACAGGTAATCCATATACAGGAATCAGAAAATATTATTATTAATAATAATAAACAAATAAGTTATATGTGAAACAAAATCCTAATATTTTATATAATTGTATAAAACTGGATAAACAATAATTTTTACTATATTGTGTTGTTTTTTAATAAATAAATACTGATTATCATATAATTTTATATGTTAAATACACAAATAATTGTAAACAATTTTTTCTTTTATAAATTATATTATCTATGAATAAATATTTGTTTGTTTTGTATTATTTATTTTATTTTAATTTTTCTTTTCTTTAAACTGTATAAATCGTGTAATAACTAATAAACTTATGTTATGTCCTAAAGTAATATAATATTGCTTTTTCGCTATTTTTATGAATAATATTTTTGTAGTCATTTCTTTAATACTATTTTAAGTTATTATAATTACTTATTATTGCTATTTTATTGCCAATATTTTAATGTTGTTATTGTTATTATTTTGTATTTATTGCCATTTTATTTTATTTTGACAAAACTAGTTGTTTATGCTTTTTGAATTGCAATTATTATTATTTTTTATAAAAAATAATATAATTATTCAAAAACAAGTTTATGTATGAATTAGTTATTTTTATTATTATTAATTGCAATATTAATATTAATCTTAAATCTCATGTGTAAATCCCATTTAAAATTTTTATGATGAGCACCAGTTCCTCCCTCTCCCTCATTATTATCACTAATATCATGTCATTCTTGACATAACTGACTGTGTCTTAAAAAATGTACTAAACTTAGGGTTAACTTATAACTTAAATATGCGAAACAATTTTAAAGGGTTACCAAAAAAAGTCTATATTTAAGTGTAATAAAGAGTTATAAATTGTTTGACAATCCATTAATAGTTGAAATTAAGCAAAAAATTATCAAAAATTATTTCATTTATCTCAAAAATTACTGTTAAATTTATAACAACAAAGTTAAACTCGATGTTAAATATTTATTTTAAACGTTTTTAATAAGCAAATATATTTTAAAAATGCAATCTTTTTATTTCCTTATTTAAAACTTATAATTTAATATTATAATAACTATTTAGTATTATATTTAGTTTTGTATATAATTTATCTATAAACTGATGACATTTAATAATAAAAGGGTTAAATAGATAATAATTTATGATTATAAAATTGTGGCAAATAATTATCATTTTTTAAAACTAACATTTTCTTAAATGAATTTCTCTCTCATTAAATACATTAAAACAAATGACTATTTAATTTGAATCTCATGTTTTTTGTTATGCAGTAATTTTTAATACATTACAAACAATTCAATAACTTAAATACATATATTAGACACAGATAATCACAATTATAATTTATTTTGTATTATAAAATAAAAACAATTATTAAGCATTTAAATATAAATTATATTTGTTTAAATTTAATATTTAATGAATTTTTTATTACCTAAATGTTTTGTTTCAGCTATTTAATTTTATATTTGTTTAAATGATAATATTAATAATATAATTTAATAAAAAAATAAATATCTAAACATACAGTAGTTATAATTAAACAAAATTTAAACTTAATTCATATCACAAGTAGTCAATGATATTTAATATTATATAATACATGACTTGTAAGTTATGTACTGTTTGTAAACTATTGAATTATCCGATAATGACCTCTAGATTGTACTGTATTGTCATACAATATTTCCCATCAAAACAATGTATTTAATATATAACTTATTTAATATATTATATTATAATGCATTAAATATATTACATTTATACTATTGAGAAAATATGAATTTAATATTTTAAAAATACATGATTTTATATAACTTTATATCTAGCAAAGCAATAGACCAATAAAAATTTAAAAAGTAGGATTGCCAACTATTAGCTATTCAAGATAAAATATTTAAAATATAATTTTTTATTAATATTTAAGTTAATATACTGAATTATAAGTAAATTAATTAATTTTTAAAAACAAATTTTAAAATAAACTATATCTTAATCTTAACTTTTTAATTTAATTTTTATATATAATATAAATAATAATAATATAAAGTATTAATAAATTAATAACTACTTCATTGTTTTCTATATATTTGGTTACTCTATATACGGATTGAATTAAAAAAAGATATATAATTTTGTTTTTTGAAAATCACGCGATTTTCATATAATGGTTGCGAAATGTGTTGTTTTCTAACATCTAATTGTTTGCCACATACTATATCCTATTGATTGCTATTTGCATCACTAGTTTAACCCTTTTCTAAAAAAATATTTTTTGCAATTGACGTTCATTTATGTCAAATATTCATTTTTCTCAAACTAATAAAATTATATATCTTTTTAAAAAATTAAGTTAAAATTTTATTGTAAATTAAATAAAATAATTTTGTTGAAATCAATTCATTTAACAAATTAATAAATTAAATAATAACTACTTTATTATAAATATTAGTATTTAATTGACTCATAGATCATAGAAATTTAAAATTTTATAAAAAATATTTGTATTATTAAAACATTTTATCATTGATTTCACACAAAATTTGGTTTTACTATTATCATTACATATTATTAAGTTATCACATATATTATTATTATTTTGTAATTATTATAATATAAATTTTGTTGATTATATAAATTTATTTAATGATACAAATATTATTTGTCTTAACATTAAAATCAATCGTAAAATCTCACTAACAGTGACTAACTGTGAGAAAGTCAATGAACATTGAGTTAAATCTTGTTTTATATCAAAGCCGTGAAACTATTTGATCGCATGATTACTAATCATTAAATAATTGTTTGAATTAGACATTTAACTGAAAAAACGCCGGGAATTGGTATCTATTGTACTATAAAATGATAGTAAAAGTGTTTTTTTAAGTTTGTTTATTATCATTATTATTATTATTTGATATTATATTACTATAATAACAATAATCACACAATAAAGAAATTATTTTAATGCAATACAAGTGAATGTGTATGTGTGTATAGTATGTGTGTATTTGTATATATAAACTGTATGTATGTGACTTCATTGTAAAGCAAAAAATTAAAAACTACTTTCCAATAGATATTGTTTTGTAATGTAATTTATTCTCATATATTAATAAATATCTTATTCAATATAAAAAAATGTTCATGAACTTTTGTACAAATAAAATATATAATTTTTGTTATAATATTAAACCATAATAGTATGAAAAATTATAAAAGAAAATAAATGATTTAAATTGAATGTGAAAACATTAAATTAGATATTATTTTAAAAACCCAATGACCCATTGATTTTGTACTTTTTATCATATTATTGAAGAAAAATCAACTCAATAAATAACTTTCAATTTTATATTGCTATCAAAAAAATGTCAAAATTTCAAATTTTGAACAACATGTAAGTTTAAATATTTAAAAAATTGCAATTAAATATATAAAATTGCTTTCAGTTTAATGTATATTTTATTAGACATATTATACCGTATGTTATGATAGACAATCAACCGTACAATAGGAAGACAGAGACCACACAGATATTTGAAATATATTTTTAAAAATGTTCATTAAATAAATGCCTATATTTTGTTTATGGATATAATGTGTATGCCTTTTGGCTTAGTTTACAAAAACCTCATATTAAATGTGTATTTTTGATTATCTTTAAGATTTATATTAATCATTAATTTTTTTGGTGACTCAAATCCAATGTTAAATATACATATCATTGTATACTATTGTAAATCATTACTAAATTATAAGACTATTTATTATATCATATTTAAATTGTGCAATAATTATCTTAAGTCTTGCGATTTATTTGAAAGTTACAATTTATACGTATATACAGTATATATATATTACCTTAATTTAGATTTGTATATCACTATAATTTAGCAAATAGTACTTGTATTATCGTTATTATTATTATTATTATTATTATGACCGGATATTAAATTATATTTTTACTAATTTTATTTCTCATATTAAATTTTTTTAATGAAATAACTAATTTGAATATTTTAAAATATTCTCTCTCTGTGTGTGAATTTGTAATCCATTTGTCCATTTAATGTGCATTTAAGATACATATATTTAAACATAACTGTGTATTTAATTTATCTCATTTGATTTCCCAGTGATATAAACTTTACGAGTTTTTAACTTTTAGTAAAATAGTTTCATATTATATAATATACTAAATTAGGAGTAATGTTTTTTGTTATAATTAGTTAGAAATACAAATAAATATATAATTGACTAAATGTTTATAACAATTCTAATTAATTTTTTGTTCAAAATCCTGTTAATGTTTTGTTGAAGTTAGTGAGTGAGTGATTGATAGAGAGAGAGAGAGAGAGAGAGAGAGAGAGAGAGAGAGAGATACTTATTGACTTATTTGTTATATGTAATTATTATCCGTGTTTTGAGGCAACTATTTAAACCCCTTAAACACACAAATACCTGAATTACTTAATTGATTTTTAACCCAATCTTTTATTAATAGCATTCAATTATAAAACATTAGATAATTATGGCATTCAATACTAAAAAATAAAAATACATTCAATGCTCTCTCTCTCTGATAATGTTTGGAAAAAATCTCATTAAATTTTTAAGATATAGTTAGTAATGTGTTTTGACAGGCAAAATGTTGATTGACTTTTTAAGATCCCCATATATTAGGTGAGTGTGTGACTGATGGTTAGTCCAATTTGGCACATGTAGCCAAAGGGGTCATAGCTTAAGAGCACCGCCGCACCAGTAGATTCCCGTGATTGCCTCGTGGCCAGACATGAACACAGTTTTATAATTAAATTAAATCAAATATTGCCAATAATTTCAAATAATTGTATATACAGTATATATGCATAAGATATTTACATAAAATATTATGATTAATATAAAAATATGTTTCAATACTACTACTAATAATAATAATAATATTTTATATTAAATGGCTAAATAAGCAAAACTAATGGCATATCAATCGTGACATTTGACAGCATATGAGTTGTTAACGTGATTTGAAAATTAATTTTTTTGTTTCTGTATGTCTGTATATCTGTGTGTAAACCCTTTTAAAACACAATGAAATTCACATACAAATTAAAACCAATACATATTTCATTCAATTAAAATAGACGGCACTTTAAAAGTACAATAATTTTTTACAATATTTCATAATTTGAAACAAATATATATTTATATACATATACATCCAATGACATTGAACTCGATTATTATAATAACCATAAATATGATTATATAATAAAATCGTGAAATTGTATATCAGAGGTCAAAATGATTTAAGTATACATAAGATAAAGATAGGGATATACAGAAAAAAATAGTTTACTTAAAACAAATAATACCGAAAAATGTCATCTAATAATAAAATAAAACAGTTGTATGATTAGTAATCAATATCTTGTTGTTAATCTAAAAAAAAATGTTGAAAATAAAATTATAATTGCTTTTAATCAAAGAAAGATTATTAAATACAAAATTTTTGTCTCAATTTTATAATGTTTGTGTCTATTATGCTTAACTTAAACTATTTTGGCTAATAATTGCTAACAACAAATAAAATGAGCGATTGATGATAAAACAAAATTATATTAGTAATATACAGTACAACTGTAAGTTGTTTTCAATATTATCCCAAAAATAAAATATTAGACAAAAATTAAAGTCACGTTCAAAATCATTAAAATTGAAAAAATCTTATCTCAAAATCTTATCTAAAATTATGTTTACATTTGTCTTTCAATTTATTTTATTATAATTTTCTTTATCATAATCATAACTACAAATACACACACACTTATTATAAACTTTCACTAAAATTATTTATTTGATAGGCATCGCTACCACCAGATATAAAAACTATTTAATCGCCATTTATGTCTAAAAATCAGTGCAAAAATATGAGATATTGTTTATCAAATTATCAAATAAAAAATGATAGATTAGTAGATGATTGTCATAATACTATTTAAAAGGCAATGAGAGGCCAATAATTTAAATATATTTTTATTTTGGTTATAACTAACTGGCTTTCATTTATTTAAATCAATGGCATTTTAATACTCTATGTCCTATTCATTATACATTTATTTTATATATTGTATTATCGGACTACTTGTAATAATATCTATCTTTAATTTTATATAATTGTGTTGAGAAAATTGATTGCTTTTTGCAAGTTGTGGCCAATTATATTATTAGTCCATTATTTAGGTATTTATCTTTTATGACTATTGTTAGTCACTATTAATTCAAGGAATTACATCCAACATTACATACCAGTGCTCTCTTTCTCTCTCTCTCTCTCTCTCTCTCTCTCTTAGCAAATATTACTGTAAAACTAGTGTATCGTTATCTTTAGTAAATCTAATTCAAAAGTAAATCTATTATTATTTTGATCTAAAACTTGTTTTTAAAATACTAATAATCATAATCTTAATGATGTTGTGGTCGCCACATATACTGTGTATGTATAATAAAGTACTGTATATACAGTATATGTAACGCTTATACCTAATTCCATGGTTTTCCTTAAAACCAGGAGCTCATACACTAATATAATTAAATTAATATATTTTTTTATAAAAAGAATTATTTGAAAAATAATAATTAAACGCAAAAATATCTTATAATTTATTGTAAATTGTATTTAAAGATAATTATTTTTCTAAAAATGAATTTTTATAAAAAACTACTGTTTTATAAAATTTGTTTCATTATTGTATACAACAACTTAAATACCAAATAAAGGTAAACATAGATTTTTTTTTTGAATCAAACAAAAGTAATTTTTTGTTGTAAATAATAATAATAAATATTATCATTAATTATTCATGTAATTTTATTATTAAAATATTGTATATACAAAATAATTTAATGTTTTTTCTACTATTTTTCCTAATTAAATATAATTTATTTAATATACAATTATGTCTTGAATATACAAATAAAATTTTCAATTAAAAAATTTTCACTTAAAATCTTTTATTTATAATTTTAGAGATTTTAATTATAATTTACTCTTTATTTTTGCTGTTAACACATAAATGAAATTAATAATAAATTATACTATTGTGCGCTCAGTTAGCTTTTATTGTTGTCATGAATTATCGTGTAATATATTATATATGCAACACTTATGAATAATATTTTAATTAATTTAATTTAACAATTATATAGAAAATAATATAATAAAGAGTGAATGAAAGAGAGTTGTTATTAAATTGTGACCTAAAATAATGAAAATATTTTTTAATGTATAATATGATATAATAAATACATTAAGCACCCACCTTTTTAAAAAACCAGGTGCTAAAAATAAAATTACTGACTCATGTGGAGCTCCTGTCTCTTAGAAAAATATATTTGTATGATACGAGACTTATTAATAAGCCATACATACCATCATTATATGAAAATATATAGCTGTTTATTATACAGTATAATAAAACTATGATGAAAAATTGCACCAAATATTTTTTTAAAATATATTTATAGAAAAAAAAATTCAAATTTAATGTGAAATTTATTCACCAGACACTAAACAACAGCAAACAGTAATAATAATAAAATAATAATTATTACATAATTATAACATTGGGTTGATTCTTACTTTAATAAGAAAAAAAATATTTAATAAAATTATTATTAAAATATGTTGTTTTTCTTTTTTTAAATTTATAATTTACCTTAAATTAAAGTCAAATTAATAATTATTTTTCAATTATAATAATTAATATGCTAAGTTAAAGTTTTACACTTGTTTGCTTATTAATATAAATATATATAGTATTAATAATATTTTAATATCTCGAAAATCCTAAATTTAGAAATAATGTTAATTACTATTTGCAAACATTTTGAATATTAGCAAAAAGTTGATATTTTTAACATTTTGTTAAATATAATTTATATATTTGATTATATAATTAATTTTTTTAAATATTAAAACCATTATAATGTATATAGAAATTAAAATCATCAATGTTTAATATATAAATATATATATATATAATTAAACATTAGATGACAAAACTATCCCATTTAAAGATGGGCAAATAAAAAGTCTAATAAATTTCTCTGAGAAAGTTTCCAGAACTTTATTGTTATGCTATGGGATCCCCATATCTAAAGCTATTGTAATACTATATTAATGAAATATACTATACATATAATATTATACTATAATATATAGTACACTAATATATAAAATGAGATACCTATATACCCGGGTGTTCTACGAATCTATATTCAAATATAGTACTTATCAATGCATTGCTTATATAATGGTTGAATAAAGATTCGTATAACACCCGGGTATAATATAATTATAATTATTTAATAATAATCAGTTTTGTAAAATTTGACCATCATTTTATTAATATAATTAAACTAATTATTTACTTTAATTAATAATTAAAATAATAATAATATTTAATTATTACTTATAAAACAATGTATTGTTACAAAATAACAAATATATAGAGAACAAAATTAATATGGGAAACTTTCTAGAAATTTCTCTATTATTTTTAAATTTTTCTTTTTTGCTAACCTAATCTCATAGCATTTGTCTTATTTTGCTTTAATATAAATCTATGTAAATATAATTTGAAAATTTTGAATTTAAATTTAATAACTTTATTAATTAAATATTAATGATATGTATATTACTAATAGTTGATAATTTTGATTAATTGATGTAATTTTTGGTATATATTTAAACATAGAATTATTTGAATGAAATTAAATATAATAGTTTAATTTATAAAATTATAAAATTTATTGCTATTAAATAATAATACTATTATTATTATTACTTAAAATATTAATATATTATGAATACTATTACATAACATGTCTTTTTCTATTGTGATGTATATTTTGTATAATATTTCAAATGAATTATCTGTCAATCTTATGTCAATAATGACAATCATAAAGATATCAATAATTTATTTTAAGGCCAAAAATGTTTTTACCAATAGATTTGACACATGAACTCAAACTTATTGATAAAAATTTTTTTTATTTGTATCAAAAATATTTTTAAAACTTTCAAATTAGTTTAAATGCATAATAAACTATACTAATAATGTATTACTACTCAATATAAAAATTTTTGTAATAAAAAAAATGTTTCACTCATTGACTAACTCACCCATCAATACACAAATCACTGGCAAAATAGAATTTATAAGTGTTTTTCTATCAATGATTTATTTTTATTTATTATTATTATAAAAATATATTTTGTTGAATACAACAAAATAAAATAAAAACGTTGTGTTTAACACTGATATTTTTGGCTATAAATAACAGTTCCGGCATTTCCAACATTTTTGCATTAATCGATGCATTTTTTTATTAATTTAAGTTATTAGCTAAAGTAAACTAAGGTTTTGGGACACACACAACAAAATTACTGTATTATTGATGAATTTTGTTACGGATTTATTACGGAAAACTTTATTAACATTTATTTATTAAGTCTAATCTTGTTTTATTGTTGTTTATTTAAACCATACATAATTGTGTCATTAAAATGTAAAACAATATTTTTTATATACTGTACACTATAAACTGTATCTTATACTGTTACTGTTATAATATTACTGTATATACATATTGATACAACTATCTTATCTATTAATAGAGCTAATAATTTTTTATATGTAGTGTTATTTATCGATTTATTAATTGGAAACTCGTTATATAGTACGGTATAAACAGTATATTATTTATAGTATAAAGTATAATATTGGTATTTGTATTAATATTTAATGCATATTAATTAAAATATAATATAGACTTTTAGTGAAGAATAATTTGAGTTAAATAACAATTTATTATTATTATTATTATTAGTTTAACAACAAAACTGGTCTTCAAAAAAGCTAATTATTTACTAATCTTTTATTATTTATTTTTTCGGGTAAAGCCGAGTGTTAAATATTCACCAAAAAAACTAAAATCTAATTAATATTATAGATGTTTAGGAATGCATATAAGGTTTGTGTGTTTTACATACTTTATTAATAGTTTGTAAACTCTACTAAAACAAATTCAAACTTTAAATATATTTAAAAATGTATTTATCAATAATAATTAAATTAAAAATTTCCATGTTAAATAAAAGGCAAATATATCTTTAAAACACTGAGATATTATATTTAACATAAACTAGAAAATAGTTTATTTATTTTTAAAAATACTATTTATTAAAATTATAGTAATTGACTCAATATAAATTTATATCTGTGCATAAATTTTAAGTATTATGAATATATGGTTGTCTTAAATTTTGTCTTATTTTCTAAATAATAAAAGCATAAAAACAAAAATCAAATACAACAACAAAAAAGTTTGTCGCTTCTCATGTCACCCATTGGTGCCATACAACTGGTTATATTACAATAACTATGTGTATGTGTATGTGTATGTGTATGTGTATGTGTATGTGTATGTGTATGTGTATGTGTATGTGTGTATCATATATATTGCGCGCGAAATGTCAAATTATTTGTCTTAATTTCCTGTTTCCCGAAATGTAAAGTCATGTGAAAATTGTTACCTTTTATTATGATATACCTGTATGTGATATTTTTATACATACAGTATATATCATATGTATGAAAACCATTTGTGTACAGTATATCTTAATATTTGTGTGGTAATAAATTGAGTAATTTTTGTATTTTATTTTAAAACTTTCACTTTAAAAACGTCTAACATTTATATTATAATGTTTACGGTTATATAAGTTAGACGACAGCGTGTGATAGATAGATAGATAGATAGATAGATAGATAGATAAAGAGAGAAAGAGAGAGAAAGAGACAGACTTATAGAGCGTGAATTCAATGATAAAACCCCTTTGAATACCGTATTATTAAATAGTAGTATATTTTTTCTAAAGTAAAATATAATTATTGTTTTTCGTTTTAAAAACATTGCAAATATAAAACTCAATGTTTATATACCATATTCCGATGTTTTGTTTTATTTGATTGTCTTAATTGAAACGTTAGCTTAAAACATGAAAATAAAATAAATAATTTATTTAACTATTATTTAATTATTATTTTTGTATTATAAAAAAATTATTGTATAAAAATTGCTAATTTGTAAAACAGTAGTCATCATAATAACATCAACATAATAATAACTAAATTCATGGTAAAGTCATATCTAAAAACTCCTGTAATTTTTTTTATAAAAATTTTATTTCATTATAATTATCATTACATAATGTTTACACATAATCATAATATCTCTGCACTCTAACCACATATTATTAAATATTATATGAATACCTAACCGGTAATTGCTGTAATATATTATTTAAATCTGACTCTTAATAATTATTTAAATAGTATAATCAAATGCATGTATGAATTAAATCAAATGTCTAGTATTTTGAACCTAAAGCTCCGAAAATTTGTGTTTCATAAGTAAGAAAAGGTATTCAACAAAAAATTAAGTACCAAAAGGATTGATTCCTTATGTTTGGTACTAATAATCAAATGAAATTAAATATATGTATATAGAGATACAGTAAAGAGACGGCTAATAATAAAATTGTATTTTTTATAAGTTATACATCAATATATAGAGAGTTTAATAAACTTTCTCTTTCTTATTATAGATATAGCGATAGTTAATAAGTGAGTGAGTGAGTGAGTGAGTGAGTGAGTGAGTGAGTGAGTGAGTGAGTGAGTGAGTGAGTGAGTGAGTGAGTGAGTGAGTGAGTGAGTGAGTGAGTGAGTGAGTGAGTGAGTGAGGTATAAAAACCTAAATAATAATTTATAAATATTAGTGAATATTAATATTATGTTTTTATATATGGAAATCCCATTAATAAAAGTGACCGAAACTCTTTTACAATTAATGAATTTGTTGAAATATTATTATATTTATTATTATTATTATTATGTGAACATTTTTTTAGTTTTATGTTGTTTTTTGTGTTAAAAAGCTATTTATTAAATATTAAAATATATGGGAGAGCTATCTCTAAGCAAGAAAAGATTTTTAGCTTTTTGGGGATATATTTATGAATTACACAATTAATGATTTAATAAAAACTTAATTTTTGTGTTTTTTAACCATATTTTTCATAATACTTTCACTTTTATATATATTGATTATTATTTTGTAGTTTATATAGACACAGACACACATAAATTCATTATATATAGCCCTCCTGTGCTGTATATGATTTCTCTCTATCTCTCATAACTTAATAACCTTAAACCCTTTTCCCCTCCAATTTTAACATCAATTTATTTATTATAAAATACCGCATAATCAATATATGTATACAGTTTATTAAAATTTATACAATGTTTGCCTCAAAACATAATTTTTGTATTAGCATTAATAGAGTTGAGCTGAAAACAAAATTGTATATTTCATATGAGGAGAATTTAGTTATAAACTATAACGTTGTAATGTAAAGAAAAAAATTAATAATTTTTTATTATTTATTAAAACACAATTTCTTTCTTTCTATCTCTGACTCAATCACTCCTTTGAAGCCTAACATTGAGATTCATTGGCTTTAAACAAGAGATGTTAGATAGAGAGTGACTGATCTAATGGGGTAAAGGGTTGTTAAGCTTTAGGCTATTTTTAAAGTCAAAAGATTTTATGATGAGGTGAAAACCGCACACATAATCATTGAATTAATATTTTTTTTATTATTATATACATATTTTTGACTATTTTTTTAACATTAATTTTTTTTAAAGTGCACACCAACTTTCACTTTAAATTGATACAACCTTATTATATATACATAAATATCTTATATATAGATACTGTATACATATGTGTGTGATTTTAAAGCATAATAATACACGTTAAGCCCAGAGCACAATATACTAATTTGTGTACCCTTTAAATAGTTGCCGATTATTTAGAAGTCATATAAACTATTTACTAATAACTACTAATAATAATCAACAAAACAATTCAAAAAGTTCAAGCAATGAATTATGTATAACAACAATACTACTGTATATCTATTACACATCAATAATATTTATTATATTGTTTGCTGAACTCATATATAGAGGTATAAAATATATAAATCTCATTCTCTCACTTTTCATACATACCTGTGATAAAAAAATATTGCTATTTTATGAATGTTAAGATCCCTGTGCTCTCTCTTTCTCTCCTCTCATACGATTAGTTAAACAACCCGGTGCTCACAGCGTTCACTATCATCTCATCATACAAGTTCTCTCACTATCCCTGATCTCAGTTATGTATGTATGTATACCTATATGTTATATACAGTATGTGTTTTGTGTTGTTATCGGAGATGAAATGAAATGTTTTTTTAATTGGAAATAATTTTTTATGTTGAAAAACCCCCAAAAATAGTTTGTTTCGTGTAATTATATTTTTACTTTCACTCACAAAACTCTTATCAAATAAACTCCTAAAGTCTTCAAAGTTTTTTATTTTATTTATATTTCAACAATTTTCTTATTTATATTTGTTGTGTGTTCACAAAAAATGCATATTTTTGTGAAATGAATACCAAATATATGTGTCTTTAATTATATACATGAAAAAGGGAGAGTCAGTTGAAAGGCCAGTAGTGGCGACGGGACAGTACTTTCACTCTCTCGCACACATCGACTGTGCTTTCATTACAAATGTAAAGTATATATAAAGTCAATGTATAGTTTTATGAGATATTTAAAAATATTTTTTAATTAAAATACAGTGTCCTCTCACAGAATATGCAAACATAAAAATTGTTGCAAATTTGCATTTGATATTAAATAAAGTAAATAAAAATATACAGAGAAAAATAGATTAAATGTTGTTTAATTTGTTTTATGTGTCAACATTTTTTTTAAAAAGTTAATTGCTTTATTTATATAAGTGAAAAATGTTTTTATTCTATTTTTTCTAAATGATTATATTATTGTCAGTACACGAAACTATTTTATTTAATATTTGTTTATTTTGACGACAGTTTTATTATTATAATATAATAAATTAAATAATATTGTTATTTACAGATTGTGTAATTTTAAATGAATGACCAAAAATAATGGATATAATTAGTGGAAATTGTTCATCACTGGTATCCCAGTTAAAGTACAAATGTTTAATAAAGAAAACGTTTTTAGCTTTAATTTTAATGGTAAGTAATTATTATCTTTTATAAACTTTGATTTTAATTTGTTTAAAATTTGCAAATAAATTTCTATAAATATTAATAACAATTTTATTAATATTTTTTTATAAATATTTAACAACAGTTTTTATATATGCAAAGTGTGGATGCAGTAAACTATTGGAGAAAATTAGGTATGTCCTATCAAAATAAATTTAAGATTAATAATTACTTTTTCATACTATTATTTCATACACACTTTCATCATTACATTATTAGTTGTAAATTATTTTTATTATTTAAAAATTTTATTATAATGTAAATTAAGACATGAATTGTATTGGCATCTTCAACACAACATGATATACCAGTTTAAATATATTATTAAAATTTATTGTATACTTATTTAGTCATTACCAATCAATTTATTTAATAAGTTTCTATAGTAAACTTTTATATATAATAATAATAATAATAATAATAAATAAAATAAAAATTGCATACCAATACATAATAAAAGACAATAAATAATATGCTATTTTGTAACAATTTATAAGAAATTTTGAAAAACAATCTAAAAATAAAAATAAAAATTATTGGATGTTTAGGTCCGATACCGAGTGACCTTCGGGTGAATTCCGAGTGCAAGTCATCGCTTCAATGTTTACTATTTATACCGAACTCTCACTGCGATTGGGATCAAAGGGTGTGCACGTGTCAGCCCTATTACATACTATACAATGACACCACTTGTCTCCCGGGTATGTCTATCACTGTCATCACTATTGATGGCATATAAATAATATTGTATAGTATATGACAATATTATTGCTAACAACTTATGTATCTATCTATTCAATAGCGTCACTATTGGGCTTCGGGTGTAGTATTGACGCTCAGTGTACGCTAAAAGTGCCAAATAGTCAGTGTCTGGACGGCATATGTCAGTGCAAACAGGATTTTATACCATTGAGAAGAGATAAATGTTTACCCCGTATGTCAAACATCTATTGTTTATTAATATATCATATAATATCATATAATTAAAAATCATATAATAATTTTGATTATTAAATACCGATTCATAACAGCGGCTAAAGTGGAAGACTATTGTTTGAATGACCAACAGTGCCGACTCTATGATCGCTATACTCATTGCAAATATATAATTCCCCGCATTTACGGCAAATGCAAGTGTCCTCTCGGAAACACTTTAACCAAAGATGGCAAATGTCTGCCCAATCTTCAGACACAATGTTATGCCGACAATGACTGTCAAATGGCCACAAATGACTCGGTTTGCAAACTAAATGCCAATACATTGTCATCAGAGGACAAATCGTGTGTTTGTAGGGATGGCTTTGAGATGACTGACGATAAGCTGCACTGCAGAGCATTGCCTACAACTACCAAACCTTCAGGTATTGAATTCATTGAATCAATAAAAAAAAACTTTTAAACACATTTCCAGATTATATCTTTTAAATAGGTTATCAAAAATATCTATAATTTTGAGCTAATTTTTTTTATAAATATATTTGTGTAATTAAACAGTTGAACCAATAAATGCTATCGATTCAGATGTTGACGCCGATGAAAGTGCTTTTACATTAGATCCGATATCACTGGGAAAGCCGTGTAAGAACTCTCTCGAGTGTCAGATAAGAGATCCATTTTCCGCATGTATTGGAGGCATATGTGAATGTATCTCAAAGACACCGTCATGTAGTGTAGCCAATAGAGGTAACTGTGCTCTTATTTATATATTTAGACTATTACTTCCTATTTTACATGTCTATCATACTGTATATACACCTGTATATCATTACTTTCATCTCTAAGACCGTTATATGAATCCTTTGATTACAAATATAATAAAATTGATTGTTTGAAAAAATGTATGAATAGGCTGTCATAACGACACCTTCCAGTGCCGTAACGGACAATGCATTTCATGGTATTTCGTATGCGATAAAAACAAGAACTGCGACGACGGATCTGATGAAGAAGGATGTGTTAAACACAGTATGTATTAAATTTATATCACGATATCTAATGTCATATAGTTATACACTAATCCCATATATAATTGATATGTAATTACTATATATAAATCCTAAATCAATATTTATAAAAAATATATATATAAAACATTTCCTCTTATTATTGAATGAATTATTGGTTACTAATACTTATTATTAATGTACAAATAGACTGTCCAAAAGAGGCATTTCAATGTAATGACGGCACATGTTTATCACGAGGAGCGGTATGTAACGGCAAATGGGAGTGTCCTGACGGGTCTGATGAAGCCCGTTGTTATAAGGGTAAGACCATTGTTTGATTTATTTATTTATTGATAATTAATTAAATATAAAATATCTTTCATTGGTAAAGGTATCCCATGTGATGACAAAGCTTTCCGGTGTAAGAATGGTCAGTGTTTACCACAATATGCCTTTTGTAACGCCGTTTCCGATTGTATCGATGGTAGCGATGAAAATGAAACTATTTGTGAGAAATGTAAGTATTTATAATTAAAAAAAATTAGTAATTTTATCTATATTTGATTTTTTTTAATTACAGCCGAAATTTGTCCAAAAGGTATGTTTCAATGCGAAAACAAGAGGTGCCGATCAACGGTTGTCCTCTGCAGTGGTGTTGATGGTTGTGGTGATGATAGCGATGAAAACAAATGTGAAGTTTGCTGTAAGTATTTATTTTGATTAGTTATTTTAATAAAGATATTTATGTTTATTTTTTAATGTCAATAATAAAATTTTAAACTTATTTTGAGATTATTTGGGTATTAATATGATAAAGATTTTAGTTTTTTATTATTACTATCTAACAGATGTGTATAACCTGTATATTACATAATGTATGATAAATAAGTTACAGTAAAGAAATTCCCGTTTTTATCTGCTATTAATTTGACCACTAAAGTAGTTGTCTAACAATAATAATAATTATTTCATATTTTACCTGCACTTCATATACATAAACACACAAAACCTCTTATTTTTAATATGATATTTAGTTATTTATGTTTTTGTTTAATAAAATATTATATTAATATTTCATAAATTATTATTTTTATTTATTAAATTTATTTATTACAGACTGTGAAAAACCAAAGCGACGAAACTTTAAGCGATTTAAATATGTAGACAAAGAAAAGACATGGGATGTCAACTAATTTATAAAAAATTAAATGTGATTTAAGTTAATATATAACGCAATATTTTTTTGATAATTGTAATTAATTTTAATTTACAATTTATTATTATTATTTTTTTGTGTACGAAAGAAAATCGTAATTTTATTATTTAATTTAAATGGTAATTAGAATAATATTAATATTGTAATTTTAATTATAAAAAAAGTAATTTAATTGTTTTTAAATTTAGCGTAAAGTGTAAAAGGTTTGACATAAAAAAATTGCTGAAAAAACGAAAATCTTTATTGTCTACAAAAAATATGATATTTATATTTTAAAATCTTCATATAATATTTATTTATTATTTCACTACACATTTTATCACAAATTAACATAATATTAAAATGTATACAAATAAATTATTTAAACATATAATTTTAATATAAGCTAAATGAAAATAAGTAATTAGTATTTTTTGTTGACAATAAATTTTTTAATTTTTCCTTTAATATTAACACACAAATTGTAAAACAAACAACAGGAGTTTAAATTTTATTTAAATAATATTTATATATACTTTTGTTTTTTTATTTGTGTTATTGTGAAACTATTTCATTCAAATTTTACTGTTGAATGTGTTATTTTCTAGCAATAAAACAACAAAAATTACACCAACTATAACAACGACTTATTAATATTATCAACAAAAATCACCATCAAATACAATAACATATTAAGATATTTTTTGGGGAAAAATATATTCAAATGTCACATAAATTCACATTAAAATTCATTATCATTATTACTGCTATTAATAATAATCTCATATTTTTTTTAATTAATCATATTTTCCAAATCATTTTTCTGTCAAATTTATTTTTTCATGCATTTTTATGTTTTTTAAATAATTTTTGTTTTTAATGTAATACTATAATTAGTGATACTTTTTTTCAAATATATTGTAAGATAACTTTTAATTTGAAATTAATGTCATTTTTACTGTATATTGTCTAATCTATTTTTTTATGATAATGTGTATGTGCGATTAATTTTTAAAGCAAAACATTAAAAAAATAAATAAAAATTAAGTTAATGTTTGGAAACCATAATAATTTTATTTACGATAATAATGTAAACCAAGTTTTATCGACATTTATTATATAATCAAAATAATATTAAATACTATTAAATAATAATATATAATCAGGTAAACAATTTAAATTTTTGTTGTTGATATTATATAAATATTTTTTTATATGCCGGTATGTTTACATATAAAAAGATACCACAAAATTTATGGCCAATGGGTGGTAACAAAGCATTAAATATTGTTTTTTAATTTTATGATATATATTAAATTATATTAAATATGCTAATAATTTTTATTTCATTCAAAAAAATAAAAAATAAATTTTTGTAAAAAAAACTCGTCATTACTTTAATCAATATTTTTAAGGACTAATAACAATAAGCAAAACACATTAAATAATAATTTTAAATATTTTGATTTATTGGCATATTTTTAATGCTAGCATTTAAATTGAAACTATTATTTAATAGTCTGGATGATGGGGTACGGGCTATAAGGCGTTCCGCTTATTACGGGTCCGCAGATAGAGAGGTATTTGCAGTGAGTTTGCAATTTTTATTATTATTTTAATGACATAAACTCCGTGAATGTGTGTGTGTGTGTGTGTGTGTGTGTGTGTGTGTGTGTGTGTGTGTGTGTGTGAGTGAGTGTGTGTGTGTGTGTGTGTGTGTGTGTGTGTGTGTGTGTGTGTGTGTTTTGTTTAAGCATTTCAGGAAATGAACTTAACTTTTTATTTAAATATATTATTTATAAACATATTTGCCATTTTTTCAATAAATGTTATTTTACTATAGAATATATACTGTATATGAAACTATATATAATATTATGATAGTAAAGTAATATTTTTTAAAAATTTAATTTTTGTTTTTATGTGTAGAAACAGCTATTTATTATTTTCGATGATAATGTTGTTTTTTAAACAAAAAATTGTTAATATAGCACACAGTGTTTTAATTTAAGTAATTTTCAATAATAACTCACTATCTGCTTATTAAATTTTATTTATAAATTAGTTAATAAATTAATAATATATTAGTGACACATTACTATAATTTGTTTATAAACTATTATATAATATTTGGATATTTAAATAATAAATATTAGCAAAACATTAATATAACATTAATAAACATTAGTACTGTATAACTATGTTTGCTAATAAAACAAAATAAATCAAAGTTTAAATCAATAAATTCATAATTGAAAAAAAATTCATCAAAAATGTTAAATTTCATGTAAAATCTTAATTTAAATGAATCCTTCAATTTTAAGGTCTTATTTAGATTCAAATTAATTAAAAAACACAGTTTTTCTCTCACAATTTTATTGCCACAAAAAACAAAATCCGTTTAATATGTGAACAAACATTTTACAGTATTTTTGTTTGTAAACTACTGTAAGTGCCGGTACAGTCGTGAGCCGGGAAACACCGACAAAATGGCAATCAAAAGGGTTTTTAATTACTCACATCAATCAAATAGTCTCTCTCTCTCTCTCTCTCTCTCTCTCTCTCTCTCTCTCTCTCTCTCTCTCTCTCTCTCTCTCTCTCTCTCTCTCTCACTCACTCACTTTAAGTTTAGCAAAGTAAGTTTTTTTTTAATTTTGATTAACACACAAATTGGCTAAAATACATCTCACTTTATTTATGTTGTATTTTTTTCTAATGAAATTTTTTTCTCCGATTAAAATAGTCAAACATTAGCATTGAAATTGTTTGTCTGGATTATTGCCTGTAAGCAGTTAGAGTTGATGAGACACATAGAAATTAAAAAAATAAATCTTTAAAATATATATATTATAACTTTGATATATACAGTATACATGTATATATATATAAAGTTAGAATATTGTGACAGGTACAATTTTTTTAATTATAGTAATTTATTTTTTTTCTCTATCTCTTACATGAGAGACATATTAATATTTGATTTTTACCAAATTTTTCTATACATTTATTAATAACTAGTATTATAGTAAACAGTATTTAAATTTATAAATATTATTAGTCGATATTAAAAGTTAATTTTTGTTAAATTTAAAATTAAATTAATCCCACTCATCACAGGCAATGCATCTATAATTTCAATGACAGGTGCAATCTATTGCAGACTAAATTTTTTTAAAAATTCACACACTTTTTGTGGCGCAAATATAAAATATTTAAATACCGGTACATATATAGGAATATAGGATAGGAATATATATATATATATATGCGAATAATTATTTGTGCGTTTTTTAATATCCCGCTAATGATCAACACATGTGTCATGTCCTGAGCGCCCGGACTCAGCCAATGCATCAAAAGGTCAGACCCGTTATGCAACAAATAAATGCAAACACAAAATATTTTTTATATAAATATAAACTGTTATTTTATGAATTTTCCTGGTATTGAAATTTATATGAATTTATATATACATTATACGTATTAATACTTATATATTCCGTGTATAGTCCACACAAATTACACACCAAATGGAGACAAAACACAATTAAAGACATCATTAGTTTATAACATATGTATTTAAATTACAATTTAAAACATCTTTAAGTTTAAGTACAACTTGTATAACAATTTTCACGTCATTATAAATAATATAAAACTTGTTGTGTACATACACATACCAATAAGTTATTTATATATATAACTATATATGTATAGCTAAATTTATAGTACCATTATCAAATATAAATTAATCGTCAATATTATAATAAATTTTACATTTATAGTGCAATTAATTACAGATATGCAATTACTATAGAGATAAAAATACAACTATTGCTAGTCTCCCGGTGCTCAATATGATAAGCTAGACCTCCGATACTGTAATTATCAATGAATACAAAGTGAGTTAAACAATTTAACACTGTGTATGTGATAATTGAAATACAATGCATATTAAACAACATTTTAATTATTGCTTAAAATATTTTAGGTCTAATATTATAATTACTTCATTTTTTGTTATGTTTATTAAACGTGACTTCAAATAAGTGTAGTTTAAAAATAGCTTAAAAATTTGTAGTCATTTTTTATTTTTTAAGACAATAGTACAAGACATGACAAATATCTAAAATTATTTATAATAATTAGTGCACTCTTTAAAGTATTTAATAACTCCTATGAAAATATATAATATTTTACTGTATAATTGCAAAATGTTTTAATAAAACTAATTTCAATTGTTCAGTAGTTTGATATAAATATTGTAATTATAGTTTACATGCATTATTAAAAATTTGTCTAAAATCTAATTGTTTAGTTTTTATTTATCTATTGAATGTGTAATTTACATTTTTTTGAAAATACATTTTAAAATATGTCATATCAATGATATAATAGAATTGACAATAAAAATGATGTCAAAGATATGTTTCAGATGACTATTGATTCCAGTGTTATGTTCGACAAAAATAATAGAAAATAAGATATTTATGGTTAAAAAAAATACTTAGTTATGAGACCAACAGATTTTGTTTGAAAATTTATTGCAATATTTTGATAATTAACACAAAAAAAGATTAGTCAATAAAAATTATAAACAAATAAGTCACTTAATGTATAAAACAAATATTTATAAACTTTTTTTTTAGAAATCAATAGTATTAGTATTAGTTTTCTACCAATTAATTTAATACATAATACATTATTAAATTAAATAACTGAAAGTTGTGTGATTTATATGAAATAACTTTTGAATTGGATTTAGTTTTCCAAATAAAACTTTTTACACAAACTGTCAAAAAGTCTTTCTTTAATGTGATCTATGAATCCGTGTTTTGAGACAATATTTACCACAAAAAGTATTACAAGAATAACCCATTGATTGTCTTAACTATAAATTTAGTTTATAGACAAAAACATCAATGAGTGCGGCTTTAGTACCACTTGTGGCCGACAAGTCATCATTTGATTGCTTCGGAGATTATTTGACAGCACTTTTGCTATCATATCTGCCATTTAGAGATCAGTTACGCTTAGACTGTGTCTCAAAGCAGTTCCAGTGGTGTTTCAGACATTTATTATTTGGGATTTACTGGATATCGATACCAAAAATATCACTTCAAATACTCTATAACTGAAGAAAAAAGAGAGAAAACGATTGACTCATTGGAGGACTCGTTATAATTTGAGAGATATTGATAACAATTGGCATAAATTTATTCATTAATTTCTTACTAATCTTTATATTTGTTTTATTTAAACATTTTTTATATAGAAATTTGTTTACTTTTTGCGGCATTTATTCAGTTTTCTCTCTCTTTGTTTTGTTAGTCATTAATGACTGTTATATTATTATAAATTTAAATACTCTATACAATTGTTATAAATGATTTGTTATCTAAAAATTGGTGTAATTTATTAAATAGATGTCACACAAAACAAAATTGAAATATAGTTATAACAAATGTTTTTTAGTCTACAATTTAAAGTCTATTTATCTAAAAATTGAGTCCAACCTATTACTCTAATCTAAGTGTCCAACGGATGACAGCATAAATAATAAAAATGTCACTGACTTTATAATGTATTTAAATATTAATTTTTATTATTATTTATGACTATCACTTGTCATAACTAATCGGAAATAAAATAATTAAATATCTGACAAATATACACACATATTATTATTATATATTTGTATAAAATTAAAATAATGTCAGACAACTAAAGTGATTAAATATATTTTAAATGCAAAATATTTGCAAATTTAAGCAAATACTATGAAGTATTATAAAATTTAAATACAGCGTTGGTGTTGTATTTTTTTCATTTGCTTTAAATGTTATATAAATATTGTATATACAGTATAACTAATACTACTAATTTGTAAGAAAAAAATTAATAAATTTGACATTTGAAAAATTTTCTAAATATAAATTAAAACATCGGATATTCAATGATTTAACATAATTTGCATAATTATCAAAATACTTGGCACTAATTGTTATCCCATTTATAACAACAACAACAAAATCTGCTATAATTGACAGCCAATATACTGTATAGTATATTACAGTAAGTACTGTATATACTGTACTAACTTGTAAGTAGTGTTAAACTTATTATTATTATAATTTTTTGTTGTTATTTTGCATAATGTTTTGTCACATAATAAAATGTCCTATGTAATAAATATTTTTTTCTAATTTTAACAAAAAAAATAAATATAAATTGTATTTCAAGGAAAACAAAGAAAGCATTTTTTTTATTTTTTAAAAACAAAAAAAACTATTAGTTACCAAAACGTATTATTAAATATTTTGCTGATTAACATAAATAATTAGTAAAGTATCTGATAAATTCACTTTTTTAAATGAAATATAAATTTATTTGTCTATAAAGAGCACCCTTTCCTTAAATCATTATCGTTTGGTACCTAACAGGGCATCTACTTTGTTAACATTAATTTGCATTCAAATTAATTGATGTTTTCTTTTGTTAAATTTCTCTCTCTCTCTCTCTCTCTCTCTCTCTCTCTCTCTTTATTTTAATTTTTCTTGTCTTCACTGGTTTTTTATTTGTTTGTTTTCGCACAAAAAATATTTTACTCAAAAAAAGGATTTTGCTTGTTTTATTTTTTTCTCAATTTTACCCATATTTGCATAAACTTATCTTTCAAAATATATGATTATTTTATTCAACCCATAACTTATGGCAAGTTAAGTGGTGGTTATTATTAGTTATATAATACTAACTATAATATAATGCAGAATTTTTTTATGGCTTTTTTTATTAAAATCTTTATAATTTAATTGTTGATGTTTTGTAGTTTGCAACTATATATATATATTATATACCTTTTCATATACTTAATTAATAATAAAAAATACTCCAAAAATATATATCTATATTTGTTTTTATAATGTTTTTGCATAGATTACTTAAAATGTTTACATATATCTCAATATAATTAAATATTATTTATTGCATCTGATAATATTATCTGATTACATAACAATTGTTTGTACTAAATATAAGCTAAAAACAACTAACAAAACATAATTTATTATTTATAAAATTAAAAAAATTGTTAAATCATAAAATTTTTCATATTTTAAAAATTATTCATAAGTAAACATTATGATTTTTATTTTAAAATTATTAATTAAGTAAAAAACACCAAACAAATTGTTTCTTTTATTTCTCAAAAAATTTATGTGAAAAAAACAAAATTAATTAAAATTTTACAAAAACTAAATACAAAATTTACACAGTATTATAATATTAAATTTTAAAAATAAGAAATGTTAATAACTTAATTTTTATTATATTTAAAGATATAATATTACAGTTAAAGTTTTTATTTTTAAAAATATTAAATAAAAACATTTGCTGTTATTGTTTTATTTTTGCTTATATTTGCTTATCAAAGAGCAGCGGTACTTAAGAGACCTCCAGAAGCGACAAATTAGGAATTCCTGAAATAACTGTTTTTATATCATAAACATAATTAAATTTTGACAGAAAATCATATGCAGTTAAGCAATAATTTTTTTATGACATAACTTTAATAAATATAATGATATGGTAGTAATATTGTTTTTATTTATTATAAAGTGAACATATAGTATAGTTTATGCAAATAATTAAAAAAAAGTCAAAATTTTTATAATATATATACTTATATATATATATATATATATATATATAGACTACAAATTGTATGAGATCTAATTAATAGGTAAATCTTATTTCCGGAAACAATTTTTTTATTTAACTTAATTATTAAATATAAAAACAAATGAGTTTTTCAATCTTTCTTTCATTGAGTAGTTTCTCATACAAAATATTTTCATAGTAAATATATTAAATTTAAGATAATATATTTCTCATTATATGTCATATAAGTTTGTATTAATAAAAAATACTTTATTTAAATATTATCATATTATAGAGTAAACGACGAGTAATTTTCTGCTTTTAATGAATTGCTTTTAATTTGAAGGCCTATAATCATAATCAGTGACTTATAAAAAAGGGTTTGTGAAAAAAATTTAATACATTTTTTTTGCGTTTTTAAATACAATTACGTTATACAGTATTTATATATATATATATATTAATATTTAAAAAATAATTGTCATACCATTTTACTTAATTGTAACTAATACTAATTGTTTGTCATTTAAATATATTGCTTATAAATTTTGCATACATTTATATCAAGTAACAAAAAAAAATGTTTTATTATTGAAATAATTTTTGCATAATTAGTCACAATTTACATAATAAATATCAAAGTCATAGGAAGTCTCTCTTTTTCTATCTCTCATTCATTCACTATTAATGTCTCACGTAATGTAAACCCTTTTTTACTAAATTAACAATTTAAACAAAACAATTGTATAATTTGTTATATCATATAAAATAATGGATTATAACGGGAATAACTGTTTCCTTATGCTATGTGTTTGTAACTGTCTTAACTGTGATGAATGTTTTATTTTTTTGCGAAAAAATATATTATTTAAAAAATTTAAAAAATAGTGTAAAGAATAAATATAAATTTTTGTTCGTAAGAAAACTATTTTCTTAAATATTTTCCAAAACATTAGTTTCAAATGATAATAGTTTATAACATAAAATTTACTTTCTTTGAATCACGAAATACCGGTGCGTTTTTAATATGACTTTCTAATTAATAACAAAAAAGCAGTTTTTTCTAGTTTAACATTAAAATTTTGATATGACTACTAAATAAATCTTTTTAGAAAAATTATAACCCAAAAATATCTGTAAATGTTTTATATATTTTATCGCTTAAATAAAAATCTCAATTATAACTGTGTGTGTTATCTGTCATAACTAATAGCAATTATCAGAATTCATAGTTTTGATAATTTATTTGATAGCTTTTGAATATTAATTTACTGTCGAAACTCACGTTTTTTAGCAAAAGTGTATTCAATGAAAGTATTTTCAATTATTTTGTTTTTTTTAAATTTATATTAAATGTGAAACAACAACAACAAAAATATTTTGATTATTTTCGATGCGGATCCAAATTTTTATCAGTAAACTTTTACTTATATTTAAGCAACTTATATATATATATTTATTAAAATTATTTTTAAAATAAAAATGTATTTTATTGTCAATTTATTTAAAGCAACAATATACATAAATATAATTTGTTGATACAGTTTCTATAATGAAATACAATATAACAACAATTTATTAAAATTTTGGTATAAAAACATTAGATATCAATAATTTTTTGTTTTGATAATAATAATAATAATAATAAATATTTTTTAATTAAAAAATTACCTAAAAGATCAATGACAATTATATTTATCAGATCGTAAAGATTTTATTAAAAATTGTATTTATTTCAAAATTTATTATTTTTTATAAAACTAATAATATTTTAATGTGAAGTGAAGTGATGCATAGGTATGAGTGATTTGTGTCTCTTAAACAATGCATTGATGATTATGTATAGAAAGTTCAATAGTCAACAAAATTAGGACAAAGATATACACACAAAAAATAATAGTTTTATATTCAAATATATTTGAAAATAAAATTTAATATTTTTAAATTTTGTTTGTAAATACTTGTAAAAGTGAAATATACTGCTATAAAAAAAGAGGTAAAATCAATAATTTTTTATAAAAAAATAATTAGGACTCTTTTGATAATGTATGACTTTTTTTACAATAATTGTAATTATTACAAAATGCAATAACAAAATCAATTGACACTCTCAAAGTGTCTAAAAAATAATAAATTTTAATATAAATAAAATATTTTCCATTATGATAAAATATATAATATAAATTATTTGTATATATATATATTTAGATGCCAAATGTCAATAAAACTTGTGTGTGAATTTTGTAATAAAAAAATAGTAATATTAACTTTTCAATTAAAATATTTTTTTAAATTTAATATTTTAATATTGAAATTTAAATCTCTTATAATTTCTTCGCATCGGTTTCTCACAGTCTGCAAAAAAGGGACAATCATTTGGTAAGTATTAGATTAAGAGATTATAAACACATTAATAGAATATGAAAAGAAAAAAAATGTTATTTAGTTATTAAATAAATAAAAAAAGCAAAAAATAAATAGTTTGTATTAAATATAAACTACATCATTAATTATATGATTTGGTACGGTTAGGTAAAGGGGGGGACAGGTAGGAGAGGGGAAAATAATGAAACATTGAGTTAGAAGAAAGTTAGAGTTCAATCGACACTTACAGCAAACTTCACATTTGTTTTCATCGCTATCATCGCCACAGCCGTCGACTCCCGAGCACAGGACGGCTGTAGATCTGCACCGGTTGTTCTCACACTGAAAGGTACCATTTGGACAGGTTTTGGCTGTAATATGTCATATAAAATAAATATAAAAATCAAATAACATTATATGATAATTAATTATAAAAATTGAATATTAATTTTAAATATAAATGATTACATTTTTCACAAATCTCTTCATTTTCATCGCTGCCGTCCAGACAGTCGGCGACGGCATTACAGAAAGTGTATTGAGGCAAACACTGACCACTTTTGCAACGGAAAGCCTTATAATCACAGGGAATGCCTAATATAATACAATAATTAACATTTAGGTTACAGTCATATTTTAAAAACAAATTGTTAAAGTAATAAAAAAATATAACTAACCCTTATAACAACGGGCCTCATCTGACCCATCAGGACACTCCCATTTGCCGTTACACACCGATCCCCGTGATAGACATGTGCCGTCATTACACTGAAATGCTTCTTTAGGACAATCTATTACATAAAACATTGAATATTACTTATGTTAATCCATTAAACATATGAGGAAATGTAATGATTGGGATTAATTAGACATCAATTTCAAATATAGGATTAATGTCATATTATTAGTAGATTTAATTAGATTTTATAATTTAATACATACTGTGTTTAACACATCCTTCTTCATCAGATCCGTCGTCGCAGTTCTTGTTTTTATCGCATACGAAATACCATGAAATGCATTGTCCGTTACGGCACTGGAAGGTGTCGTTATGACAGCCTATTCATACATTTTTTCAAACAATCAATTTTATTATAGTTGTAATCAAAGGATTCATATAACGGTCTTAGAGATGAAAGTAATGATATACAGGTGTATATACAGTATGATAGACATGTAAAATAGGAAGTAATAGTCTAAATATATAAATAAGAGCACAGTTACCTCTATTGGCTACACTACATGACGGTGTCTTTGAGATACATTCACATATGCCTCCAATACATGCGGAAAATGGATCTCTTATCTGACACTCGACTGAGCTCTTACACTGCTTTCCAAGTGATACCGGATCTATAGTAAAGGCACTTTCATCGACATCTGAATCGATGGCATTTATTGGTGCAACTGTTAGATTGAATATTATATAAAACATATAATTTATTATAAAAGTAATCATAAAATTTATAAAATTTATTATATTCTTAAATAAATCCATTGTTTTATTTGAATTCAAAGATATAATCTGGAAATGTGTTTAAAAGTTTTTTTTATTGATTGAATGAATTCAATACCTGAAGGTTTGGTAGTTGTAGGCAATGCTCTGCAGTGCAGCTTATCGTCAGTCATCTCAAAGCCATCCCTACAAACACACGATTTGTCCTCTGATGACAATGTATTGGCATTTAGTTTGCAAACCGAGTCATTTGTGGCCATTTGACAGTCATTGTCGGCATAACATTGTGTCTGAAGATTGGGCAGACATTTGCCATCTTTGGTTAAAGTGTTTCCGAGAGGACACTTGCATTTGCCGTAAATGCGGGGAATTATATATTTGCAATGAGTATAGCGATCATAGAGTCGGCACTGTTGGTCATTCAAACAATAGTCTTCCACTTTAGCCGCTGTTATGAATCGGTATTTAATAATCAAAATTATTATATGATATTATATATGATATATTAATAAACAATAGATGTTTGACATACGGGGTAAACATTTATCTCTTCTCAATGGTATAAAATCCTGTTTGCACTGACATATGCCGTCCAGACACTGACTATTTGGCACTTTTAGCGTACACTGAGCGTCAATACTACACCCGAAGCCCAATAGTGACGCTATTGAATAGATAGATACATAAGTTGTTAGCAATAATATTGTCATATACTATACAATATTATTTATATGCCATCAATAGTGATGACAGTGATAGACATACCCGGGAGACAAGTGGTGTCATTGTATAGTATGTAATAGGGCTGACACGTGCACACCCTTTGATCCCAATCGCAGTGAGAGTTCGGTATAAATAGTAAACATTGAAGCGATGACTTGCACTCGGAATTCACCCGAAGGTCACTCGGTATCGGACCTAAACATCCAATAATTTTATTTTTTATTTTTAGATTGTTTTTCAAAATTTCTTATAAATTGTTACAAAAACTAAAACTTATAAATGCTTTTTTATTAATATATTTAAAAATAAAAACAATTTTTTTTGTTAAATATAGATGTCTAATATATATATTATTTTTTCTTAATTTAAAATTTAGCAAAATATCAAATTACTTACCTAACTTTCGCCAATAATTGACAGCACTAACATTTTTTGAATGTAATATAATCTGTGAAAAATATTTTTAAAAAACAATTTTTAAAATTTTTTATACTTAAATTATGTATATTAAAATTTTTTTATTTTTAAAAATTTTTAAATCTAATAATTATAAATAATTTCTAGGCACAATTTAAATCATCAAATTTATAAGGAAATGAAATTTTATAAATTAGACATCTAATTAAAAAAAAGTTTTGCATAAATTAGTTTTAGATTTCACTAAAATCTAATAAAAAATTTTGTTTGTATGCTATTAAAATTGTTTGCCAAAAAAATAAATTATTTTTGAAAAAACATCACAAATAAATTGATAGTGTGGCTCAAAATTATAGTGTTGTGTAATTAAAATGATAATATTGTCGTAAAGTTTATAATTAATTTGTACAAACATGTAATCATTAGCCAATGGAGTAAAATTATTTATGGGAAATAATTTTATGCATATTTCAACTAATGTTATTAAAGTCAATGAATTTATAAAATTAATATATTTAAACTCTAAATTTTAAAGATTAGTAAATTGCTTTACACTGTTAAAACAAATACAACAACAATAAAATAATAATGTGTTTATTAAGTTCAGTGTCAAGATTAACACTTCAACATACAGTATATGTATTATATACAGTATATATATATTTTTGAATGTTCACAAAAATCATTATTAATCTAACATTCACTCTATGTTTTGTATCAATAATTACTCATTAAAATAATCAACATCTTTGAATTATTAATGTATTTTAATGTAAGTTCACACACAGTGTTTAAAAATTTATGATTTACTAACTGAATGAGTGAGCGATTGAGAGTCATTGACAAAGAGAATGAGAGAGAGAGAGAGAGAGAGAGAGAGAGAGAGAGAGAGAGTTTATGGATAATCTGTAAAAATCCATTTACATATATAAATATTCTCAACATGTAATAAAATAACAATTATAATTAAATTATATTGTATATAAAAATAAATAACGTTATAAAAGTTCAAATGAATAATTAAGAGTTTCTTTCTCTCTCTCTCTCTCTCTCTCTCTCTCTCTCTCTCTCTCTCTCTCTCTCTCTCTCTCTCTCTCTCTCTCTCTCTCTCTCTCTCTCTCTCTCTCTCTCTCTCTCTATTTCTATCTCTTATATAATAACATTTACTGACATATGTGTAGCAAATAATTAGTTAATTATTATATTTAGATGAAACAAATGTATTGCTATTAGTTTATGATTAGCCAAAAATACATCATCAAATTTAAATGCAATTACCGGTAAATAATGGTAAGTTAATATCAATTGAAATATAAACAAAAATTGAAAAGAAAAACACTTGAAAAATATACATAAAGGGTTAGTACATATCTAGATTTCCCATTAGACACACACACACACATCACAGACCTTTGACCCTATGATATAATGCGTGATTCTGTTTACATATAAATGATTGTTGTTTGAGATACCGGTGCTGTTGTTTTGCAGCGCTTGACAGATAGACCACAGCACATAAACACCAACCATCTCATCATTGCAACTATCAGGGAACGGACTCTCCTGCATATTATCCATCATTATAGTGATCATCATCATTATGATGGGCACCCATCGAAAAAAAATTATAAAAATGTCTTAACGTAAACACAACCAATTTTTATGGAATAGTTTTCCGTATATATATATAATGTACATATAATATGTAACTAAATTTGGCAAAGACTTGCATTTTTTTTAGTTTTTCTATCTTTGAGAGAGAAAAAACTACATGAGCTGTGTATGTAATGAAAGTAAATTCTTGTCTACCTAACAATTGAAACCGACATTTGCTTAGATAAATTACATACTGTCCTTATCCATAACCCTCATAGACTCACTAGCTATCCATAAAAGTTGATTTGTTAGGACAGTTGTATTGATGTGACCCATCAYACCAACCGTATCTAATGTAATAATAATTTCTATACAACTGTTCAGTTTGATTAACAATAATTTATAGTAATATTTTATCACAGAATTGAAGTATTGTATGATAAATAAAAATTTATTATATCACAACTTATATTAATTTTGATTGCTTATACTAAAATAACACTATACTGTTATCATGATTTTTGTTATATTTTATAAAATAATAAAAATGAAGTAATAAAACTAAAAGTATTATATATAATAACCGGTCAATTACCGGGAGGGGTGTGTCAGATAGGGATCTCATTGTAGAAGTAAAAGTTTTTTTTCGATGCAAAAAAATCATAACAGAAAATAGATTTCACTGTTCAACTTTTTTATGAATTTTATATAAAGCAAAATAATAATAATAAACTATTTTACAATAGTAATAATAGATACATAATAAAGTTTTTTTTTGTTTTTTCATTTTTAAACAATCAGGTATATCATCAATTGGCCAAAAAGAGCAATAAGATGAGTGAATGAGAGAGAGAGAGAGAGAGAGAGAGAGTTACTACTCCTCCCAGTGCTATCAACTTAACAAAAGCACCGCTAAAATGGCTCAATTCATTTAATTCACTGTCGACTACCCGGTTCATCAACAATGATATGAGAAATATTTTGTTGTAAAAAATTATATACAAGTATTATATTGTGTCGATACTTGTTATAGCATATATACACTGTAGTCTAATAAATATAGTGCTATACATTATAATAGTATTGTGGTATAATATACCTGTACTTGTAATAATGTGTTTCAGATATATCACAATATACGCGATATATATTAAATAAGTTACAATAAAAGTTTTATAATAGATATTGAAATAAAAACTAGATATTTTATATATGATGTGTAATAATTTTAAATAAAAAAATTGAAAAAATAGTAATATAATATGATATTTTTCACGTATTTCATAAAGATAAGAAAAAATTGAAAATTATTTTTTTATTTGAATTCAAAATACTTATTTAAGGAAATATTTTTTTTTTAATTCTCAACATATTGTATATCAATTTATAATAATACTTGTTTGTACCAAAAATAAAAACAATATAAATTTTGTACAATTTTTTTTAAATTAGGCAAATAATTAATTTTATTGACCAAAAAATTTTTATATAATATATTTGAATTTTGAACACTTGACCGCAAACTGTTTTTAAATATATAATGTATATATACAGTAGTTATATATAACCAATAATATAAGAGGTGAAAACTTATTTATTTCATAACTGTTATCATCAATTGTGCGTTCATTTCATGGCATAGTATGTCAAGTGTAAGGAATTGCGTGATTTAATTTGATATTAAAATAACTATTTTTTTCCTGATAAGAGACCCGGTCTTAACAGATACTATACCTATATCTATTGTGTATATATAATAAACAGTTAGTTCACTATAATTTACTGACATTTTTTTTGTCTGTTTAGCGCACAGTTAGTCCCGAATAAACAGTCAGTTAATTGGCATTAATGTGTGCGCGACTAACAGCTAAGGAAAGGGTCTTTAATTATAGGATGAACTATAAGTACGGCACGCATTTAACTCTCTAAAGTTATATAAATTTATATATATATAAGTTTTGTGTCTAATCATTACTTGAAATAAATGTCTACATTTATATATAATATTATATACTGTATATAACTAATATATATTTCTATCTCTAATATTAAGTAATCTGCAACAAACAAATAAACACACATTTAATAATCACTAATTACATGTATTTTTATGTTTATCACAAACATCTGTATCTCCAATATGTGTTGTCAGTTATGTATGTGTTGGCTAAAAGTGGTTCCCAAAAAATAAATAAAAAAAGGTAAAAGGGTTTCGCATCAATTACTTACTTTTTAAATACTCAATTGTCTTCAAAATTTGTCGCAAATCATATTTATTTTGCTACAAACTCTCTCTCTCTCTCTCTCTCTTTATTTTTCTCAATCCAATGTAGTAATCATTTAGTTGATGTGTTTTTTATTGTTGTTAAACAGTGCCACACAATAGTGAACACAGCGTGAACTTAACATAAGTATTGGAAGTGCATTAAACTCCCGAAGCAATAGAGTGTCGGTGTTCTGCTTACAGCTCACAAGCAATAAGTGTCTTACAGTTCATCAAATAAATACATTTTTTCTTTGTTGTTGTGTTTTATATATATATTTATTATATTGTTGTTAACAACTACTTAAGCGACTTATTGTTATGTATGTTAAGCTCTTCCCTAATAATTATATGTCCTTTAATTTGATTGTCTTTAATGTTGTTTAAAAAAATCTTTAAATGCATAATATATTTATCACCGAATCTTTACAATACAATACTATACAACAATTTGTGTGTTTGTTAAAAAATATTCAAAAAAATAATGAAAAGATCAGTTTTTAAATATAATAAATATGTTTACTTACCATTGATATTATAACCAACAAAATGATATAATATTTGTTGGTTAAGCATTTTATATGTATGCTAACCGTTGGTGAAAATTTTATTTTTTCCATTTTCGAGTCATTTATGAAGATTCTAATTAATAGTAAGAAAATTTAAAAAAAATAAATAAATAAAAATATTTTAATTAGAAAATAATTTGTTAAAAATAAATTTATTAGATTTAAAATTACTTTTTAAAAAATTTATAATTAATACACTGGTATACAGTATTTCTAGTATTGCATGCATTGCAAGACAAGAGCCTGTAATAAGATTAATGTAAAAAAATAATAATGTTATCTCAACTATCAATGACCTGTTAGCTACAGTAATATACTATATGGTATCTAACAGTACGTTATTAGCCATATAATCAGCTAAATAACACGAGATTAAAATATAATTAATTATATCCGAAATGGTTAAACAATTTGTGAGCCAAAAAAACTCTGTTATCTTTAACTGTTATAATTGATTATTTAAAAAAATTCAGTAATTATGAACACATTTTTTTAATTATGAAAAAAGCTTTTCAATCATTTCAAGTGTTTTATATAATTGTCTTTAACTCACTAATTGCATAGATATTATCACTTGTTTTTTAATGTATATTCTGTAATGTGTTTGTGTGTATATATTGTATTTAATTTCATACAAAATTTATTTTTAAAATTGTTTTTTAAAACATTGATAACAATTACTGTTGAGAATATAAAAAATATTTTATTCAAATTACTAATATACATATGAATGCAATATAATATATAAAACAACAGTACAGACTCTATAGTATAAAGCATAATATTATTATATAAGACAACAGCAACTAAAATAACAAGAAAATTAGGGCCAAAAAAATTATCGGTAAAACATAAAATAATTATTCAAAAAATACTATTTGATTCAAAATTATGATAACTAGGAAATGCCGTTAATGTATATATATACTCCCAGTTTTTTTGTCAATTCTAGAGAGAGAGAGAGAGAGAGAGAGAGAGAGAGAGATTTGCAAAGAAAAAAATTAGTCAAAAAAGATAAAAATGAAAACTTGAAAACTTGTTATTTGAAAAATGATTGACATCTAATCTATTAAATCTATACATCGATTGTATTGCAAATTTATAAATATATACATATAAATATATACATATACCATGTGTAAGATAATAATAATAAAAAAACTACAGCCAAAACTATTTACCATTAGGTATGGTGTTAAACATAGTGCTAGAAAAACAGATATTATTTCTCATATATTTTCTTGTTTTATAACAATTTTTTTGTTGGTTATATTGTTTGGTTTTTGTTTAAACCGTTATATTATTGAATCTTTAATTTATATATATATATATATAAATCTGAATATAATAAAATAGAAATACAATATAATATAATTTTTATGTTTTTCAGTTAATTTATTGTTAAAACTATTTAATAAGATTTAATATTATTACCAAATTATTATCTACAGTGGTTGTGATGATATTATTAAATTGCCAAATACTATGTAATAAACAAAAATATACTACTTTTTAATGTATACCAAAATTGATACATTATTACTATTTCTATTAAAATTGTTATATTATATTATTTTAATTTTTAGACATGTATAATAAATTTATAGATCATGTCATACTAGTGTTATTTTAATTATTCATTTTATTATACTTTCAATTTCATTTTTAAGTTATTTCTTTTTAGTTCAACAGTACTTAAATATAAATTTATTATTTTTTGTTTTTGAAAAGTTATTTCAATTTTACACTTATAATATAATTATTATACTAAATTATATGTCTTATAGCACGTATATAATAGTTTATAATGTTATAAAAATATTTTTTAAAATATAACTTTACAAAAAATACTACTACTACTACTACTAAACAACAACAAAAACAAATGGATAATAAAATTTTTAAAAACTTTGCGAAAATACACAGACAGTATAGAAATTGACACTACAGTATATGTGTTGAAAGTTAATGACATCCCATAATATAATAATTATAATAATTGATTCATAAAAATGCCAAATAATAGTTATAATAAAAGTAATTTTAATGATAATAAATGCTAAATAAATAAAATAATTGAGTCATGTTTTTTTGGATACCGACTGTATATATATATWTTTTTTTCATTGGTGACTATTGTATTGAGTATACTATACCATGTATGTGCTTATGTTCATACATATACTATAGTATTACTACTCGTGGGAAGGTTGGAATCGATTAGAAGGGAACATAAAGTTATATACAGACAGACAGACACACCACTACCACCAGAGATGTTCTATCCGGGAATATGCCGGTGCGGGTCAACAATCACTTCATAAAGTCATTGCAATGATTGGATGGAAATTAAGGAAAAAAGAAGAAACAAATTTAGATAAAATACAAGAAAATAAAACAAAGATATTTTTAATAAAATAAAAAAAATTACAAAAACGTAACCAAAAAATATTATTTGAGTAAATGTGATATATATATATAGATGACATTTCGACACTAATTGAAAAAGGTTGGGCTGGTTGTCGATACAATCAATAAATTTTAAATAACTCATGTTATAGATATCTAACAATTTTTTAAGATTTCAATTGAAAAATAAATGTTTTCTATTTCACGAACAATATTAAACAATAGCAGCATTTTATTTGACTTTATATATAAGCCCTTAAATAATCTTATTGTGGACTATTAGTATACTAGTGCCCGGAACAGAGTAGTTTAAAGTAATTGATGAGAAATAGTATAACAATTATTTTTCTATAAAAAAAGGTTTAAGCACTTTTGAAACACATTAGATAAAAATTAAAAAACATTTAAGAGACTTAACTGAGAAAAGGCCGCTTTTTATGGACCAACCGTTCAAAGTAAAAGTTTTATATTTGCTAAAAATAATAACTAATTCAACTATACTATTGTAGAAATTAATTGACAATTTTGTACCAAAATATCAATATATAACTTAAAATTATTAGATATTTTGTTGAAACTTGTTTTTTTTGTTATAATATAACAACTTTGTTAATAACATAATCCTACGATTTTTTCAAAAATACTTTAATGTATGATAATTCACAAATAATAAGCCAATTATTAGCACAAATAATAATATGATTGAGTATTAAAATTAAATTATCGCCCAATTGTATACAAATGATGCTTAAAAATGCATAATAATAAACTAATAATAATAAGAAATAATTGCATACAAATACTGTATTACTGGGTTTGGTATACATATCGGACTGATTTCCTATAAAATTATATTATTTATTATATAATTTGTATTTTTTTAWAAATGTTTCCTTAATGCCTATGAAGGCCATGGAAATGTATATTTTTCATATTGTATATCTTATAATAATATTTATAATAATAAATATTTTGTATATATTTAGCTAAACGCTTCATTTGAATTTCAACAAAATAAAACTAAACTAAAAATAAAGGGTTTAATTTATATTTATATATATATATTTATAAAAAATATGTATATTTATATTTCTTATTTATTTACTGTATATTTATATTATTTATAAAGTACTTGAATAACCGGGTAAATTATATTGAGCACATCAGCAAATTGCATAAACACATACAAAATTATAGCAATAAGTGCACTATTATTGAACATTCATTCATAAATTTGTCAAACAATTTCTTTTGAAAGTCAACCCTAAAAATGCAAACTAAGAGTTTATAAACAAAAATCATAGACACATATATAGTCTTATTGAAAATTATAATATATTTGTGTATTATGTTTAACAAATCAATGAGTATATACTTTAGTGAATATCTAAATATATATACAGTATATAAAATAATAGTAAAATGTATGACCCTTTAGAAAAACCCGGTGCTCTTTCTATGTAAGTATGTTTGCATTGGTAGTCAAATGCCTAACACAGTTAATATGCCTTATCAGGTCTGTCCAAGTGATCAGATATATAGACAACAACCCTCCAAAAAAAACTATCTCTCTCTTCCTTTTTTCTTATGATTTCTCGTTATGACTTATAATGGTTATGTGCTATTAGCTTATGGAAGTATAGCTTATGTATTTATGAGCACCGTATGTATATTATTGAAGGGGAACGGAATTTCCCTAAACATAACATGTCATTGAATATGATGTTTCATACATAGCAATACATATAAAGTTTATATAATATTATATAAAAACCAGATCTAAATAATATGGTTAGGGAATCAAATCATGCCATTTGTTGGGCACCTGTAATAAGCTTTGTTGGTCTATGTATTGGGTTATGTCGATCACAGGGCAATAAATATTTTCAAATTGCTTTTTGAATGATTTTTCTCGGCATAACTATTACTACAACTCATAGATACTGTAAATACAATATATTGTATAACAACTATGAATGAGATGAGATGAGATGAGATGAGAGGGGGATAGACAGCTATGGGGACACATAACGAGAGAGAGAGAGAGAGAGAGAGAGAGAGAGAGAGAGAACACATGTTGTGATCAATATAAATATATATAAGTTAGGATCTAATGATGTATAGAGTGAAGTAAAAATTATGGAAATAATAACTTATAACTAATATCATGGGATTGTATAAATCAGTTTATATAAATCAATTGATAACATGAATACCCTTTATATCCCTTTCCCATTTAGTATAAGTTATAAATATCTACCCTTCCCTTTTTTATAAAAATATAGATTATGTAAATTACCATTTATACTTTAGCATAATATTATTGTGATGTTTGTAAAAAATTATAAATATAAATTGCATTGTAATCACACCAAATTCAATTATATCTCACCTAATTTAATTTGATACTAAATTTATTGATTTTTAATTACATATTATTGTTTTTTCTATTTATTATTTAAGTTAATAAAATTATAAAGTTGTAAATTATATAATCATTTATACTTAATTTTAAAGTTAGACAAATTAATATTACAATATACTGTAAATTTATATAAATGTATTAAATATTTTAAAATTATCTTATAAATTAAATAAATTAGTAGATTAAAATTATAATTAAAAAATTATTCATCATCAGTTTAAATAAATGTAGTACATTAATTTCATAATAAAATAAAAACTACCCTTAATTTTAAAATAACAATAATTACAAATGTATTTTATCTTTAATTTGAAATAAACAAAAAAATATATAACAAATTTAGCATTTAAAAGTGATTAATAAATCATATTTATTTAGGAGCCAAATTAATGGTTATGATATAGATAACATTAGTGGTATAGATATATCTTAGTTTGATTTTATTGTTTTTTAATAATTTAACTGGCACTCCCATAAAATTTTTAATTAAAATTGATTAAAATATAAAACAATTTATTTTTGGAAAACAAACAACTTTTACATTAAAAGATATATATCTATTAGGAAAATCAGATAAACAATTTTTTATAAAGTTATTTATAAATTACTATTTAATTAATTAATACTTTAAAAGTTATTTGTGTAACTTAAATGTATAATCAATAGTGATATCAAATAAAATCTAAATAATTAAAATTATWTATTGAACTAATAATTATAGAAAATGATAATCTTATATACAGTATTTATAGTATTAAAATATATTGAATATATTAATAATTGATTCAATTAGAAGTAAAAACTATGACATATCCTTTTTATTTAAAATTTGTTTCATCATATAGTCTGTAATTAACTCCAAAAAAATGTAAGCAATGTTTTATTTTTGATTTTAATTAAATTAAGTTTACTTAAATAATGCAAATTAGTTTGTTTGTATTAAAATTATTTATATTTATTAATTAGTAAAAAATAACAAAGTGATAACAAAAAATTTAACAACAAACACAACAACATGTGTCGGATAAAAATAATTAACACAAATATACCAAACACTATTTATATACTCTATAAATAAATATATATATATTTATTTATATATTCAATATAAAGATTAATTAAAAAACATCAAAACAACTACACATTAGTAAATTATTCAATATCTATTGATGACCTAGATATTATATCTAATACAAATTACACTTATAAAATAAGCGTAAAAATAATCTTATTTTATATTAATATTAATAATTATTATTATTATTAAAATAAATTTAATTATTATTATTATTAGTAGTAGTAGTAGTAGTATATTGAATATGTTGAATATATCTCTATTATTTAATGATATTCAAAATAACATTAGTTTTTTAAAACTTTGACAAATATTTCAAATAATATTTCATAATCATCATTTTATTTTTTTAAAAGAATAATTATTTAATTTTTAAAATTTAGATATATTTTTAGTATTTTTCAGTAAGATCTTACAATATCTATAGTGATTTATTGACAATTTACTGACATAAAAATTAATTGTTAACCCGAAACTATATTTATTTTTAAATATTTTTAAAGTAATCACTCATAATAGTAAATTTTATTTAATAAAAATATATAATTTGTTTAAATAATTTTTTAGATAATTAAAATATTGTACAAAAATAGAAAATAATGTACAATAAATTGATGTTTATATAAATATTTGAATATAAATATTAAGGAAATATAGCTATTTTTATTGTATTATTCTTTATATGACTCATTAAAATTTATATAATATTCAAAATATTATGTATAAATATAAATTTAACTATTACATATACTGTAGACATATTTCTATAAAACTATCAAAACTATTTGAAAAAACTATTACCTAATTTTAACTTTAGTTTTCCTTTTACAACTAAATTATTTACATAAAAAAGGAAAAATTAATTTTTAAAACTAACATTTTAATAAATTTTTATTTTTTCTAAATTATATACATTTATGATTTGTCAGTATATATAATTACATTTAAAATAATCAAAATTATACTTAATTTGTAAAATTTTCAAGAAAATTTTACTAAAAAATAATAAATAATATTTTATTTGTAAATTATAAAACATAATTTTTACTATAATATAATATAAGATCATCAGTTAATATAATTGTTTGTAAGCATAAATTGCTTACTAGTTATTTGCAATAAATTATTATAATTGCGTTAAAATCTTATTATAAGATACTATAGTTTGTGTCAATTTTATATTAAAAACAGTATATTTAATAATTATATTGATTTTACACAATACTTGACATTATATTCATAGTAATTATATTACATTTTAATGGCAATTCTCTCTCTCTCCCTCTCTCTCTTTCTTTCTTTCTTTCTTTAATTTAATGACAATAATTTTTTTTATAAATACAGTATTTAAATTCTATAAGAAATAACTTATTAAAAAAGTGTATACACAACAGTTATTTATGTTTACAATTTGAATGTGTTTATTAGGGGTCACCAAAACAATAGATGAATTAAACTAAGATTTAGATATAATTTATAATCAAAATACAATATACCAGTATTTTTTAAATAATACAGAATATTATATTGTTGGCGATAAAAATCTCTGTCACTCATTATGGAAGCTTTGATTTGATGAAAAAGGCTGAATAAAACTACCGGTGCTCTTAACAAATGCAAACCCCAGTGTGCCCTTACTCTTGAAATGCTTAAAATATGGAYCTATTGTTAGCCCATTAATGGGATTGTATTTTATAAATATAGCTACTGAATGCCATTAGTTATTAGTGTAATTGTTATGTAATTGTTTAGACAATTAAATGCATCATTTTTTATTAATTTTTTATACCATTAGTTTGAAAGCAAATAACAATTCAATTCAGTAAATATTATTTAATAATAATAAATAAAAATTTGTTTATTGTTATTATTTTAGTAGTTTAAAATAACCAAAAAAATATCCTACAATAAAACACATAGTTTTTTCCTCAGAGAGGAAAATATATTTAATTGTGACAAACGTGTGCTTTAATAACTAGTAAGAGATTATAGCAGTAAAACTAATATAAACTAAATAAATTAAAAAAAATGTAATCATACCTTAGTTTTGTTGGTTGCGTTTGTCCTTCAAAAGTGATTGATAGGCGACAAAAAAAATTGTGTAATAATAAAAAAATTCACAAATTATTAATAATTAATTAGCAATTTTTGTAGCTTTTATATACAAACAATATTATTTATATAAAAAATAATTCATAGAAAGTTATTTATAATATTTTAAATTAGTTTGTTGTCTAATATTCATGTCTATTGCTTGACAGTCATATAAGTGACAATTAATGATTATACTAATAAAACCAAATAAATTTTTCGTATAAAAAGTTTTTAAATGCTAAAAAACTTTTATTATTATGAATATGACTTATAACCAGATATTACATTAGAAAATAACGGAACCAAATGTTAACTTTTTGGACAAAAAAAGTCATTTTTTCATATCATTTACATAAAGCCAATCCATAGCTCAGTGAACAATGTTATGTCAGGACATTACATGAAAAGTATGATATGTTTTTCATATATATAACTAAACATATCATAGATTTTATATGAATGGCATTTCAATTCATTTCAATCAATGCATTATTTTCGGTAATAATAATGAAATATATATTAAAAAAAACTGACAATAAATATTTTTAAATAAAAGTTAACATTATATATATATTAATATAATATACTGTATATAAATATATATATAAACTACTTTGTCGTGACTTTACAATACTGTTTCTCAACTAAAGTGAATGAATGGTTGTTCACTTGTCGGTGACTTAACGAGAAATATAGTAAAAACATTTGAGAGACCAAACCTTTATTGTATTACAAAGCTTTGATATTCTTTATATGTTTGTGTCGATAGCACTGGTAGTTTTTCTTGTCGTCTTTCTYTCTCTCTCTCTCTCTCTCTCTCTCTCTCTCTCTCTCTCTCTCTCTCTCTCTCTCTCTCTCTCTCTCTCTCTCTCTCTCTCTATACCTTTAATAGATATACTCCCAATACATCTATGATTTAACCGTAAACACAGTGAGCGAGTGAGAAAGAAAGAAAGAGAGAGAGAGAGAGAGAGAGAGAGAGAGAATAGGGCTGTAAATGCACTCGAATAACAGGTAAACCTTCTATTCTGATAATCTCTCTCTCTCTCTCTCTCTCTCTTTCAATGGATAACAGCTTCTACTTGTCTATCGGTGCATAACATGAGAGGACGGCCCAAAAAATATGATCCGCCAGATATAAAGTACACTATTATAAACCGCTATTTTTATGTAATATAAATTTTATAATCCAAAAAAAATTCATTCAGTACTTAATTCATAAAATTATTTTATTAATTCTTAATGTCTCTCATTATTGATTGGGAATTAAAAAGATTTTCCGCTTTATGTAATTTCTAAATAATCTATATATTAGATTATAAGATTTTTTTTGTTTTTAAATATATAGCACTTATTACGTGTATAACACACACAATAAAGTTTTATCATACTATATATATGGTATAGTATACATATATTTTATACAAGTATCTTATATTAAATATATATTTATAATATTATTATTTTTCAATGATTATACTTTTTTGTTGATCGGGTAATCTTTTTTGATGATCCTTATTACATACATTTCCTCCCTTTTCTATTTGCAAAGAGAGGGAGGGATGACTCCCATTGAAGTATAGTTCTAGACATTACTAACAACTATTAAAAACAAATTTAATATCAATTATTTTATTATTTCGCAATTTTTTATTATTATATTATATTTGCTACACAATTGCCATAACAGCATTAACTTTTAATCTTATATTAGTTTACAGTTAGATATTTTAGTTGAGGAGTTGCTTCTCAAAAGTGGTTGAACTTTCAATTTTTTATTGTCATTATTCTTATATAATGTTTATACATTTACAGTAAATATTACTGTATATAGTAGAGTATATTAATTACGGTAAAAATATAATATTGAATATAAACATAGAATATCTGCTCTACTACTTTAAAATATAATATTTTTGTGTAGTTATGTGTGTGTATTAGTGTTTGCTCCTGAAAAATGACTTAAATTTTTCTCAATAATAACACTTAAATACAACGATAATGTATATTAAAAATAAAATATTATTGAGGAAATAAAAAATACATAAATATATATACAGTATATATATATTTATTAAATAATAATACACTTTTATATGCTTTTATATTTGCCTAATGAATTTATATAAATCATCATTGTAGTAGATGCTGGTTAGGTCTATTACAGTTTTGACATTTGAAATTGAAATATAATCAAATTTATAATGATAAATTACATACTTATTTAAATATTTTGATAGAAAATTAATGGGCAAACTATTATTTAACAATTTTTTTCTATTATATCACCAACGATGAAATTGTAATTTTTGTTTTTGCCTATTGAATGACTAATTTCAATATAAGTTTGAATTGATTTTGTGAGAAAATATCGCAAAAAATTTAAGCCAAAAACAGCTAAAAAGACAATTATTTGAAAATAGATTGTGAATTCAACCCTTTCTCAAAGTAAAATATAATATATCTGTATTGTATATTATAAAGTGTATAACAAAATACTTTACTATAAATATAATTTATATATATATTGAATATAATTACGATAATTACGATATATATATATATATATATATAGTATAACTTATTGTATATAACATTTTAGAGAATTCATATTTTAATAAAAATTTATTGAAATAATTATTTTCCTATTAGACTTTCTATACAAATAAGTAAAATCAATATAAATAGATATTTCATATTATTTTTATAGCAAAGTTTTATGTGAAGTACAATTAACTTAAGGTATTAATTATATTATTTGATATAAAAATTTCAAATTTTCACATCATATAATATTTTACACTTTTGAAATAACAAATAGTTTATAAGTTTAAAAAATAAGATAATTTTAATTTTAATAACTATATAGTATTTTTACATGACAACAATTTATTAATTAAATTTATCACTTTTACTGTTCATATTGTATCACATATCTTATAATATCATATAATCTTATAATGCTATATCAGTATTAAATAAATCATCAAAAATATAACATTATATTACATATGATACTATAAAATATATTTTTACATTTTTAATACTAACAACATTTAATCGTATGATAAATTAGTTTCAAATTTAAAATATGAAATATAGTTTTAATAATATAATTTTTAAAATAAAACATATATGGTATTTAGGTTGAGAACTGTTATATTTAGAAAAAAAATTATATGATATTTGATTAAACATCTCACATATTGTCTTTTTATGTCAATTTTAATATCAATATAACCTGAATAATAGTAATTACATTGTTTTTTTTGTTTATAAAATCATTGTCACTCGCTATCACTAGAGTTACATTTTAGTGTCATTTTTAATATATAAGGTACACATAATATATGACATTTTTTTGTAGATTAAATCAACAACAAAAATTTAATTAAATATCATAATTTTTGATTAGTTTATTATTAAAGAGATTATTTCAAATCAAATAAAAAATGACTAATTGATAGTTATGCTATTATATATATATATATATATATATATATATAACTGTACATAAGGTATCCATATAGTTATATAAAAATCAATTTGTATTTTAAGTATCAAATTAAAGTCATAATTATTACTTATATGAAAATTTTATTTGATTTATGATTACTTAATGACACTGTTGTGTGAAGTTTTATACGATTTTAAATGGGATTACTTTAATAAATACATGTCTGTGTGTGTCTTGAGTTTGTGTTATTATTATTATTATTATTATTATTATTATTATTATTATTATTATTATTATTATTATTATTATTATTATTATTATTATTATTATTATTATTATTATTATTATTATTATTATTATTATTATTATTATTATTATTATTATTATTATTATTATTATTATTATTATTATTGTTGTTGTTGTAAATCAGGAATGCGCTTAAAAATCATTGTTGAAATAGTTTTGTATAATTTTGTTGCATAATATATCAAAAGGGTTAGAAAATACGGAAATCATTGGGCAAAACATGTAGTTTTTTTGCATACATAGATATAGCATATATCTATATATAGCATAGATATAGATTTTTACAGTATATAGCATTTAATATATTGATATATAGTATAATATATAAATCTATATATTTATATTTTTTTGTGTAAATATAAAAGTGACATAAGCATTAAATCAATTGAAAAACGTGTTACACACATACATACAAACAGACACAGACTCACACACACATACACACACACATACAAACACACAWACACACACATACAAACACACATACACAAACACACACATACAAACACACACACACAAACACACACATACAAACACACATACACAAACACACACACACATACACAAACACACACATACAAACACACACACACAAACACACACATACAAACACACACAGACAAACTCATTCATAACATACAACTAATAAATTATTATAAATCTAATAATTTTGTATAAAAAATGTTATTTTTATCAATTTTGCGACATTTAAGTCTAGTGATAAAAATTATATTATAATGATTAATCAATTTGCTTTTAGTAATTTGAAAACATTTTTAACTTATCTAATTTTTATAGATGCATATAATGATAATGATAAATAAATTTTTGGTTATAATAATAATGTTAAAGTTATATTATATAACTTATATATACTGTATATATATTTATAGTTAACAGTTATATAATAATCCTATTATTTAGGTGATATTTTAATTTAATATAATAAACCATAAAATAAGAATAATATCATTTTTTATTATTATAATTATATAAACATTTTGCCATTTTTTAAATTTTTTAACTATATATGATATTTTAACAATTGTTTTTTAATAGATTTTTATTTGAACTATAATTTATTTGCGTTACATAGTTTAACTGTATATTAAACTAGCGATTGTGTCAAAAAAATTTTGAGAGAAAAAAACTAATTTATATTATTGCCCATAAAAATAACGTAACAAATAAATAATACGCTTACTGTCATTAACTAACTGACTAAAAAATGAATATAAAAGTCTAATTTTAAGATTTATTCCTTATTTTTATTATTTATTTAACAGCTTTGTCGTGAATATACTGTATATTTAAATAAATTTATATATATAGAGTATTTTTTAATATTACAATTAATTTATTTTTATAGCCTCTCACTGAACAGTTACCTGAGATAATGTCATAATTTAGATTTATTCATTTCATGGGTGACCAGAGCCTCCTTAAAAAATGCCATTAAATTTCTATATCGTATGATTGCATACATATGTATAATATATACATTATACATACACAATAAAAAAACTTATATTGAATATTTTTATACTGTATGTACAGTGTGTTTGTTTTTTTTGCTGTACAATAGTTTTCTGAATAACTAAAAAGTGATGATAAATCTATGAAAAATTTGAATCACTTAAATATATATAATAATTAAAAATTTCCACACAATCGACTCCAATGAAATTTGGTATTATCTGATATAAATTTGCTTTACAGATATTGTAGTAATAATTAATTTTATGTAATATAGATATATAGAATATTTATATAATTAAAAAACCATAAATCACCCACTCCTCCAAACACACATAATTTTTTGAATAAACAATTATACTATTTTTTGAAAATTGTTAAACCAATTGATCAAATTATCATGCACAAAAAAATCAATTGAATCATTGAATTTCAAAACTGTGAGCATAAATGTCGAAAACTAATTTTAAAAATTGATTTGTATTGTAAAAAAACAAATTATCAAATTTATTTAGGTTTATTATGTATTTTATCACAATCACACATTATATATAAAACTTTAATTACTCACAATTTGTGACATATATTTAGCCGATTATCGATATATTGCAATAATTTGTCCGCAATTAAGGCCGAAGACAATAATCGGCTAAATATTATGTCAGAAATTGTGAGTAATTAAAGTTTTATATAAAATTATCAAATGTTTATACAAAGAGTGCTAAAGATAGGACACAATTGAACAAATGATTAGGTCTTTAATTTGAATTATCAGCACTACTATGACTATGAATTAGTCAATTGTTGTTGATTTAGACATTTAATCCGTTTGATGACAACTCTCCGGGTGTTTGTATAGTCTTTGTATGACTCGAGAAGATCGCCAATAAATATGGGGACATAAGTGTAGACAAAGACTAAACGACACGCAATTCCTAATGATATTACAAAATATAAAAACATTTTTTTTAAATCGAGTCTTTTGCAAATGTCATACAACAACATATTAATTGTATTTTAATTATTACCAAACAATAATATATTCAATAATATTAATATCAGAGCAGATAAATGGCAAATCCAATCTGTAAAACACCCGCAAACCAAATGTATTATAGAATAATATAAACTAATACCAGATTTATGTATTTTAAAATAGATAAATAAAACATATATATATATATATAATTAATTAACTTTCAATTGTGTTTTTAGTGTTGATAAATTATAAACTATTATAATAAATTTGATAACTACAATACATATTAATGTAAATAAAGCGCGCCACACATTTTGCCCCCCTTTTTACGATACATTCTAGTATTTAAAAATACCAAAAATAGATATGAAAATGATTTTTTAGGATTATCTTTTATTTTTTATTAAGACATCCAATATTAAAATTATAATAAAATTAAATTATTTTTTTCAGCACAATTTATTTTTAAAAATAAAAGTGCACTTAATAAGATATAACAATTAGCATAAAGTTTTTTTTATTATATTAAATGTACCAGTATATATTTATATACAGTATATATATATATATGAATCCTTATAGATTAACATATTTGATGTGAACAAACAAAAAGTTTCAAATGAATTATTACATTATAAACAAAAATAAATGTTTTTTGACTATTGAGAAAAAAGCGGAAGGTTTTCACATATTTTGAAAATAATAATAAAAAATGGCAAATAAATTACATATTTTTCCATTAAAGAAGATTACTAAAGGCATCTAAAAAAATCTGAATATATTTTATCTCATATCATATATACATAAAAAAAAGTTTAAAAAAGTAAGTTTGTGATGTACATATATTTATATATAATATATATATAATCAATTTAACAAAAACAAAATTGTTTAGAAATTATTTATTTATATTAATATATAAATATTTGAAAACAAATGTTGTGAAAGGTTAGGATTATCGATAAATTTAAAATCATATTGTTTTGACAAAACTTAAGGTTTTACTATTTTTTTATTTAGTTTAAATGTTTTAAAGGGTTTTTTATTTTGTTGATATTTTAATATAAATATAACAAAAGTTATATTGCATTGAATTTTATTTATTGTTTTATAATGATATATTAAGTAATTATGAATTGATATGAATAATATGCTATTTTTGTGAATTGCTAATGTATTAAAAAATTTTTACATTGAATGAACATCTAGTGAAACCATATGGTATTTATTTTGTGTTTATAATGTATTAAATTTTTTAAATATATTATTTACAAATATAATAATACAGTATTATGAATCATAATTTATGATAGTGATTATAAAAATAATATATTGCAAACAAATAAATATATACTACTCATTTTGTCAACAACAACAAAATTTTAAGTAAATAATTTTTTGAATCATATTACTTATAATTACATACAAAAAATACTGTAGTATATAATCTATATAAAAGTTTATGTGAGTTTCAAGTGAGTGATATTTWTAATTTATTTCAACTTTAACTATAGATATATTTTAAAATTGCCTAATTTAAAATGTCAATATAGTTGGTTTGAAGTAAATTAAATGATTTATCAATAATAATTAATATATTTTACTATTGAATAAATTGAAATATTTGTTTTTTGGTTAGAATCATTATTTTATTTTGTCCATCTATTTTATTATTTATTTAACACTATCTAAGGTTATTGCTAACAATGTTTTATTTGAATTCACTTTTGATACCTATTGAAAGTTTTTTAAAAATAAAGTGTTTATCAAAAACAACTTAATTGATTACAATGTAATATAATGGTAAGCAATTCATTGCAATATCCATGTCATGAATATAACATTACAACACTTTTTAAATAATCRACAAAAAAGTTAAAAATAAAATAAAAAGTTTTTCATTCCCTGAAAAATATTGTTTAGTTTCTTGAGTTTTGTGTTTTCAAATTGTTTTTCTCTGAATAATTGATTGAATTTTTTGTTTATGATTTTTGTTTTGTTTTATTATCTACTCTTTCTTTGTCTTCATTATTATTATAATTATTATTATATTTTATCTGTTCATTGATTTTAATTTTTTTTATTTTATTTCCAATTGAATTGATTAATTCAATTAAGACATTTAATTAAAAGGCATTTATTTAGGAATTATAGCTCAAAGCATTCATAAATAACTATTGAATATATATAAGTATATAATTGAAATATATAAGTGAAACAAACAAACAAACAGATTGTTGTTGTTATATAACTTTATTATTGTATTAAATGATTTTGGGAACCGAACCGATTTTTTTCTCTCTTTAATTTATATAAATGCCGTTTACATAATGTTTTAGGAGTGACAGTCACAGCCCATTGTATGTATGTATGAGTCATAAGACGGGTCATTGAGAAATGAGTTTCAGATAAATCTAACAATTTATAAATATTGACAATAGGGAAATAATTTAATTACTAAATGACCTGTTTGATTATACAAGCATTTTTTAAATTAGTTATTATTGATTAAATAACTTCTACATACCATACTTAGGTACCGATATTTTGTTCGTGTATGTATGTGTATGTGTATGTGTATGTGTATGTGTATGTGTATGTGTATGTGTATGTGTATGTGTATGTGTATGTTGTATGTGTATGTGTATGTGTATGTGTATGTGTATGTGTATGTGTATGTGTATGTGTATGTGTATGTGTATGTGTATGTGTATGTGTATGTGTATGTGTATGTGTATGTGTATGTATGTGTGTGTGTGTGTGTGTATCTGTATGTGTATGTTTTCTTCCTTTACCTAAAGTGTTATCAAGTGTTGACAAAAAAAAATAAATTAATAAACCATTTCCTGTTATCGATTGTCCATTGAATCGTCACTAATATTTGCTGATAACCAACAACAGGTAAAACATTAATTTTTTAATGATTAGGCGCTCGCAATGTGTGCGAGTTTTTGCGAAAATTGTAGATAACAAAAGTTGAGACATAATATTAAAAAATATTTATATATATAAACAGTAAATATAATGTAAAAGTTATGAAATATCATAACAAAAATTTAATTTTCTTTCTCTACCAAACATACATCTGGCAATCAGTCAGTCAACAACATTCAGTCATATTTAACATGTCGTTTGTGTCGTGATTTTTATTACAGTCTCTCTCTCTCTTTCTTTCTTTCTTTCTCTCTCTCTCTCTCTCTCTCTCTCTCTCTCTCTCTCTCTCTCTCTCTTTCTCGGAAAGTAATAATTAGAAGATTTCTCAAACAAACGATAATAAAAATAAATGGTTTCAAAAGCAAATGATGTCTTTCACGACTAAGATGTCGTGTCTTTCCTGGTCTACAACATTGTCGTCAATGAATTTTACATAATATTCAGAGAGAGAGAGAGAGAGAGAGAGAGAGAGAGAGAGAGAGGCAAAAAAGTTACATCAGTCATGCATTTGTTAGTCAATTGGTATTTAATGAAATATAACTCATATCTTTAAGATAGCTATCATATCATATCAAATATTATATACATGTACTGGTATACTGTGTAATACTGTATTTCTAATAAATAAAAATATGGCAATAACAATAATACTACTGTAATAAAGTAATAATTTTTAATACGTGAAACATTACGGTAATGTGCGGCTGTATTTATGTTTGTGAAAATATTACCTAATATTAGATAATTTTTAATATTTATTATATTTATTATTGTTATTACCGGTATATATGCGAGAAAAAACAAATTTAATTAGTCTTATGGTTTCACATGAATTCTCTAWTCAATGTATTGATATTTACAGTAATATAAATTATATATTCAATGTTTCATACAGTTTACTGTGTTTTTTATTATTATCATTACAATTATCAAGTAATTTATGACAACACATTATATTGTAATTTAAATTACTGCTAATACATAGAGTTTTATGTAAATTTTAATGTAAATATTTTTTAATACTAAAAATATCTTAAATTATATGCATAAATTTATATTAATAATTATTTAAATATCTTTAATAATTTAAAAATAATTTTGAGCATTAAAAACTATATTAACTAATTAATTAAATGTTAGTATTATTTTTTTGAAACTTACTATTATAATAAATTATGATTATAGTTGAATAAATAAAATAATGTAATTTTGATTGAATTTTAATTTAACATATGATATTTATTTATAAATTAAAGTCCAAATATTTTTTTTACTAATAAATATTTGTTTTGTTTTTAATCAGAGAATTCGGAAGTTTTCGGGAAAATTATTTATAAAATCAATAAATAAATAAGTGATTGAAATAAAAATAAAAATAAAAATTTGAAAAATATTATTTCGGTAATTAATAAAATTAATTATTTATGACAAGTTTATCGTTGGCTATTTTTTTTATTATGACACTAATGTTATGCCATTCAATGAATTATTGATTGAAATAAATTATTAATAAAAATATTATATTGATTTATCCCAATAAGGTATATAAAATTACTGTATAACTTGAAATTTTATTTAATAAAACAAATAAATTATTATTATTATAAATAAAACAATTATTATTCATAAATGATATCCTGTAAAAAATGCTTATTAATTACAACACATTTGATGTTATATTAAAAAAAAGAAAGAAAGAGAGAGAGAGAGAGAGAGAGAGAGAGAGAGATTGTAATTTTTATATAACTTTAAGTACAGTAGTACTTAATATTAAAAATTAATTTAATAGATAGAATAAGAAATAATTAAAATAAAACGATTCATTTAATATATCACAAATTATTTTTTTAATTTTCATTTTGTTTGAAATGATTTTTTTATCTTATATATAATAATACTGTATATAAATAACCAATTTATTGAAAATAATTTTGCTTAACGATCTACTTTTATAAACTTTTGTGTCACAATATGTACTAATATATAAATTATACAGGTACATTATATACTGTACTTATATACAGTAGAATAATATATAATAACACGTGTAATATATTAATATATTGAATATATTATATCTAATTTATTAGTATCAGTTAAATCAAGCGATTAATATATACCTGTAGACTATAAATTATTCAATAGACTATTGTATATTTGAATCATACAAATGTCAAATTACTTTTTATATATACAAATCTGTACAAAAAATTTACTACAATTTCTAATACTGTAGTCTACAAATCAATAAAATATTATTATATAGTTTATCATAAATAAATATAGATATAATATAATGTTATATTATTTTTAAGACAAATAATATGATTGCTTATATTAATAGTTAAATACAATGATATATTGATGCACAGGTAGATACTGTTATAGATGGACAATGATTGTAGATATAGTTATATAACAGATATGTTATCAAATTTAATAAATATGCCATAATATCATTTGGTTAACTATATGTGAAATATATATTATTACCGTAAATTTCCAGTGGAAACTTTATTATTTCTACTTTTACTACACAAACATACAGCTAAATAGCATAAAGTTATTACTGTATATATATATATATTGTATAATATATTGGTCTCACATTTGCCACATATTTGTGTACAATTATCAGCCGTTCATTGACTCACTTTACTCACTTGCGTTGTCTTTCACTGTATGGCTTCATAGTTAACATAAGCAAACATTCAATTGTGTAGAGCAGTGAAAGACAACACTTGATAGTACTTTATTGTTGGCTAAACAGCACTACTGGGGTGGATGTTATTATAAAGTGTTCACTTAAGTATAAGTTTACGTGTACACGTAAGTTATGTGAGAGCCGCGTTACCGTAAAGTTCGCGGACTCCACTTAAACGCAAACTATTCACGCAGTTTAGCGCATGTGTTTTTAAATAATTATTTTTAAAAAGTTGTAAAACTATGGACACAAAAACATCTCTAAGAGCGCCCAATTGGACATTAAAAGAAATTGAAGCTCTCATCGATGGATACCGACAAAAAGCCAATATCATCGACGGAAAGGTAAGTCGTATAGTGGTTAGTACCTTGCGTTGTGACCGCTAATATTTTTTATTTATAGTTTAATCCATCGCTTACAATGGCCAAAAAACAAGCGGCATATCAAGAGTTGGTCAACGAGATTAATGCCGTAGGATTTGCTGGTCGTCGGGATTTAAAACAAGTCAAGAAAAAACTTGAAGACCAGAAGACCAAAACCCGAGCAAAAGCCGCCAAAATTAAAAAATATAAAGCGGCTACTGGGGGTGGTCCTCCATGTGATACAAGCCTCGAACCAAATATGAACCCTGAATTAGTTTCGGGAATAATGGATACTGGGACAGACAGTTCCGTTATCGAAACTAATTCAGAGTCATTAGAGATAGTTGTATCTCATATGGTTGATGAGGCAATTGTGTCACAATCGGAGACTTGTGACCAAAAGACACCGAAATCTCTTGGAATTAAACGAAAAAAGTTATTCCAAGAGAATATCGGCAGTCAAAAGGTCACATCAACACATGCCGAAGAATTGCTCAATATTGAGCAACAAAAAGTTGATATCCAATATCAAGGACTTGCAAACAAAAGGTTTAGATTTAGCCGAACAAGAAAAACAATTAAATAATTTATTTAATTAATTAATTATAAAACTATTTTTATTATTGATATTTTTTGTATTATATTTAATTAAAAAAATTTAAAACTATTTTTTATTTAATTTATTTAATTAGTAATAATAATAATAATAATAATAATAATAATAATAATAATAATAATAATAATAATAATAAATAACTAAAAATAAGACAGTAAATTAGCCCTTATTTCTAAACCGCGATTAGCGGTTCCACTATTGTAGGGCAAGTCATCATTAGTTGTGTCATCTTCATGACCAACTGCTTGTTCTCCATAAAAATGCATTTTTTGTGCTATATTATGGAGAACAAAACAGGCAATGATGACATTAACAGCCCTCTTTGGCCGGAACATCATTTTCCCTGCCGTCCAATCAAGACAGCGGAACCGCATTTTGAGCACACCAAAAGCCCGCTCTACCACATTGCGGGTTTTGGTGTGCGCCAGGTTATAATTAACCTGTGATGGCGTCGTTGGGTTGGTAAACGGCGTCATCAAATGCGGCTCAAGAGGGTATCCAGAGTCGCCCAACAACCAACCAATATCCGGGACTTGATCTAACTTTTGTTTGAGTCCACAGTTTCTCCATATAAAGGAGTCGTGGACTCGTCCCGGATAATTGGCCACAAGGTCAAACCGGAGAGTGGAGTCAATTGTACGTTAATCGAATGAAATCCTTTTCGATTAACGTACGACGGTTCCACTTCTCCCGGTGGGGCCAATATCGGGATATGGGTGCCGTCTATGGCACCAATTATTCCCGGAAAACCGTTGAGGGAATAAAAACCTTGTTTTATTTCCCTCAATTCATTAGTTTCCGGGAACTTAATGTAGTCCCGAAAACGTTTGGCCAAACCTTCGGCCACATTATGGACCACAAGTGACATTGATTTAGTGCTAATGCCTATCGTGTCACCTGTGGCCCGAAAAAATGCGCCCTGCGCAAAAAAACGGAGCGCCGCGCAAACCTGCACCACAACGGGCAGTGATTGCGACCGCTTTGTTGGCCGCTGAAGTTCTTCGTTGAGGAGCACACATATATTGTGTACTCCTTGGCGATCGAGACGATATCTTTGGACACATTCTATGTCTGACATCGTCTCGAGAGGATTTTGGCGGTCGCGGAACCTTCGTGGTCTCCTGTCCATGTGATCACCGATGTCTTCATCGATGGCATCCAATAAAATAAATGACATTTTAATGTCTTCCGCTTGACAGTCGGGGATACTAACCACTATACTTAAATTAGGTATGTGTATCATATACTTTAAATATTTATTTATATGACACACTCATGTGTTTTCATAACACACTTTTCACTTTAAAACTAGTTTTTATCACTTAAGCTTTACCTTAACTTATGCGCAAACTTAACTTGCGTCTGCTTGTTAAGTTTTTTCATAACACAGTTTTACACTTATTTCTTATTTTAGGTGCACTTTAGGCGTTGATAACACGCCCGCCTGTACTATTGACTACACGTTTGATGAGTGAATTGCAGTGCATTGCAGTGTAGCACACATTGAGTGTACAAAACATAACATATGACACAACAATACAGTGTGTTATCAATAATTGTGTTGATATTTGATTAGACCATCGCTTTAATGGACACATTATCACCACAACTGATACCAATCGAGTAGTCAGTGTGTTGTCGGCACCGAACTAATTGGTCAGCTTTGGTGGACATTCAATCGGGTTAACTGTTTGTCATAGCACTTGTGTTGACATCAATTCATAGCGACGGGTGTGTCCTTTCCATTGGGTCCGTCGGCCAAACAAACGCCAGTTTCTGTGATGACCATTAAGTTATATCGTGTGACCGTCGGATCAATTGTCTTACTGGTGGTCGACTTGATTTGGGTTCTGAGCAGCGAATTAACTGAATATCTCTATAACGACAAGAAGTATAACAAACCATTCTTCGCGACGTATGTGAAGACATCGTTGTTTACATTATATTTGTTGGCATTCATTCTGGTCAAGTCGTGGCGCCAACAGTGCCGACAATGGCTGCGATCGGCTAAGTTGGGTGACGCTGTGGCGCCYGAAGACTTCAATTTAAGCGCCACTGCCGATGGCTACTCGTTGACTACGGCCACGTCATTATCAGCTGAACAGCCATTGTATTCAATACTCGACTCCAGTGGTGATCATATTAACGATGAATCCATCGATGACGTCGATTCGTCCATCAGTAGCAATGATTGTAAAACAAGTGATTATTGGAGCGAAAGAGTATTAAGTGATCCGATATGGGTTCCCATTAAATTTAATTCAGATAACAGTTGTTTGAATAGTGAACGAAGCAGTGGTACGGAAGGCACTGAATCTGAGTCCGACCCGAATAAGAAAAGCCCAATGAATCGGAAATCCAATGGCAGTCAAAAATCTGTTCGTTTTTCAAAGTTAACAGAAGTACGACAATTGTCGCAATCGCAGGCCGATGAAGCACTGTTGGCACGACTTTCATATCAGGCCACACTACGGGCACACGAGGCCGCACTGCGGGCCAGTTGTCAGCAGCAGAACAAGTTGTCTATCGGCGAAACAGTCAAATTGTCGCTTATGTTTAGCGGACTTTGGTTTGCGGCCAATTGGAGCTATCAATTGGCGCTTAAGTACTCGGAAGCGGGACTCGTGAACCTGTTGTCAAGCACTTCATCATTATTTACTATACTATTATCTCCTGTATTCCCATCCAACTCATCTTCGGATAATTTTTCGTTAACCAAATTAGTGTCAGTCATCATCAGTGTTGGTAGTGTGGCATTCATAACCATAGCCCAATCAAAAATGGATACAATGGAATATATACCGGTGGGCGCTCTATGGGCACTGAGCGGCGCTTTTTTCTATGCATCCTATATTGTGCTATTGAGATATAAAGTGTCAAATGAGGATCACTTGGATATACCTATATTTTTCGGTAGTTTTCAAAATGTAATTAATATATGATCTAATGATAAATTTTTTGGTATTGAAAATTAGGTTTTGTCGGTTTATTCAGTCTAATATTTCTATGGCCGGCATTTTTTATCTTACATTACTGTCAACTGGAAGTATTTCAATGGCCAAACTGTGAACAATTACTAATACTTCTAGTCAACGGTCTATTAGGAACAGTATTATCCGAGTTTTTGTGGTTATGGTTAGTCATAATTTTTATATTTTCTTTTAAACTAATTATCGCCAATTTAGTTATTGCACTTATTGGCCACAAATTTTTAAATATATTTGATAGTCGATCCAAATTGTTGTATTCATTTTTTTAAGTAATTTAATAATTAATTTTTAAATATAAACTTATCTTTTAATTAAAAATTAATAGATTTGTTTTTTATAGTAACATTATTTATTATAATTTTGTTTTACTAGATTTTATTACAATAAAAAATTATTTGATTTTAGTATTAACATAATATAATAAATGAGATTTGTGTTATAATTAAATTTGTATGTTGCGTGAATTTAGTCGATTAAATAACATAAAAACATATATTCTATGCATAATTYATCTCAAAAAGGGCTTTCCCTACACTTTCATCCCTTTCCTGTTATTTTATAGGCCTAAGCCTATCGATAGGAAATTATGCTATTATACAGTATTAGTATTATTATATTTGACAAATATTCGTATCCATTAATCTTTTAATGGATTATATATATTTTTTGTTTAACTTTTATATATTTTTTTTTTGATTAAGTTTTTTTTAAAGAGATTATCAAGAAGTATATAATTTTTGAAAATTTATTTTATTTATTATTACATTACCGTAGTTTTAAATTAAATAACTAAATATAAGTAAAACTAAATATTTTGTTTGTTATTATAATGACTAAAATGTTAAAACAATTAAATATCTATTACAGGGCCTGTTTTCTAACTTCATCACTATTGGCATCACTGTCTGTCTCCCTGACCATACCGTTAACCATATTGTTTGACGTTATATTAAAGGGTGTGTCATATCCTCGACTGTTTTTTGTGGGCACAATACCGTTATATCTATCGTTTTTTACGATAACTCTTTTATCCCATTACGACAATTGGGATCCATTGGCCTCTTTTCTCATGCGACTCGTCCGCCATTCTGTGCTCAGAAAACCGGTCGTCAGACTAACTGATCCACTCTATAGTGAACAGACTCAGTCACTCATCAATGATAGCAACAATAGTAGCGCTTAAATATCATTATTATAGTTAATTAATTTTTATGTAAATCAATATATATATATATTGATTTTGTTTGTTAGTTTGCTTTAACAAATTTTATTTTGATTTATTAAATATTTTTAGTTATTAATTATAATTAGTATATGATATATCAAATTTTAAAATACATTACTTATAAGAATCGACACTGTATTGCAAATACTAAATGACTTTAATATTGTTTTTTTTATTAAAATTATTGTATTTGTGATTAGGACTGTGATATTACATTATGAAACCACATAATACAATATTAAAAATATATATATTAATACAATATATTTAATGTAATTTTTCAAATAATATTATTTAATATATGTTTACAAATATATATATATTAATATATATAAGTATAATTGTAAAGACAAGTATTTTTGAAATTATGCTTATTTTTGAACTTAATTTTTATTAACTTTTTATTTTACTATATTAAAACTATATTTTTTAAAAATATATAAATCTAGTTAACACCAAACTAATTGAAAAAATTATAATTATGACATATTATAATAAGAATAATTTCAAAAATTAACCAAATAACTAAGCTTCTAATCATGCAATTTATTTATGTAAAAATTTATTAATTAAATTAAATTATAGTTTTTATTAATGTTCAACAAAAAAATGTTCAATATTTATTAATAATTAAACTTCATGTAGTTTTTATTATTATTATCATTTTTTTTAAATCAAGACTAGTGTTATAAATAAAATGATAGAAATTTACAAAAAATTATACAAAAATATAGACATAAATTAATTTGTAATTTGTTGGCAACCGATTGCTGGATGTGTTCCGTGCGGATGGTCTCTAATGTCGATAACGACGATTCCGACACTATATTGTCAACAGTAATCTGATGGCCACTAAATTGAACGCATTGTGAATACAATTGCGGTCGTTGTCGACCATCAGAATCGATGCCATTAATACATACAATATATTCTTCTCCTTCTTGTAGACCATTGGCCTGATATTCACGGGAAGTATAGTCAACAGTTTCGTTGACAAATATCTGATGTCTATTCCGGATAACAACCCGAAACTGAGCCAAATCGTCGACCCGATTGATAATAAACCATACAATACGCAATAAGTTGCGCCGTCTTCGTGACCATTCAATACCCCGAATGCGAACATCACTTTTGTCGACAAAAAATTTTGAGTATTTATCTAACGATTCTTTATCACAATTAGCCAATTGTTTAGGTTTTAGATCAGCCACCGATTGATTTAACAAAATCAATGGATCGCCGCATTTGACTGATGACCAGTGATCATAGATCAGCGATGGGCGACCTTCCAGTTGACTCTTGTGAACGTCACCACTAATCCAAGCCAACAGTGGTAGCAAATGACAGTCACAATATAATTGATTATCTAATTAATAGGTAAAACATAAAAATTATTTTCAAAAGTGTTTAAAATATTTATTTTTTTTTTAAATAAATACAATTAAAATGAAATTTCACTCCAGACTTGATTTGAGATAAAAACTCTTGGTTTATATGAGTCAATCGGTTACCAATCAAATCAAGCTCTTGAAGTGATTTCATTTTTGTTATCTCTTGCGTATAGATTGTGGAAATCTTGTTATTAGCAAACGTTAAATATTTTAAATTATTCATTGAATCGCCAAACAATCCTTTATCTAATTTCCTCATTTGATTGCCCGATACATCCAAATGTAATAATTGTGTCAAATTTGTTAATACATTCAATTGTATGTCATTAATGACATTGTCTTTAAGCGATAGCCACTCGACTTTGCCGAGTCCATCATCAAAATGTCTGGTGAGGATTGGCATTAAATTGTTGGACAGATCCAAGTGTTTAAGTTTGTAGGGAATCCACGGCGACGAAGGAAACGATTTTTCTTTGATCAGTGATATTGCATTATAAGAGAGATTCAAGTACTCCATCGACAGCAACGACTCGAATAAACTGTTAGTCTTGTTGTCTAATTGTTTGATGTCATTGTGCGATAAGTCGAGGACTCTTAATGAGACCAAACTGCTGAACACATCGGGTTTGAGTTCATCGATTTGATTGTAACTCAGATTGAGTTTCAACAGCTGAAGCAAACCATCAAACGCCAAACCACTGATATTGTGGATGTGATTGTGATCGAGACGTACGTCAAACAATACACCCATTCTTCCGATAGCTCTGGCATTTAGAGAACTGATGTTATTTGCGCTCAGATTAAGGAACTGTAAAGAATTCAAGTGTTTTAGCGACCGTTCGGGAACTTCATCTAAACTATTGTGACTCAAAGACAGAGTTCGTAGTGTTAGACAATTAGCAAATGAGTTGTCCTCAAGAGTGGTCAGATTGTTGTAATCTAAATATAGTGCCAGTAAAGCATTAATCTGTGGAAATATATTGGATCTAATGATCGATATGTTATTCCTCTCCAGATGTAACTCATTCAGCGCCACAGATATGGGAAACATTTTGGTTATCCGATTATCATTTAAATAGATAGTCTTTACTGAAACTAATGAAGAAACTCCGCCATTAGTAATCTCTGAAATGTTATTATGAGAGATGTCCAGCTCTAAGAGTGGCGGAAGTGTTCCGAAAGTTGAGAAACCGATTTTTCTTAAACGATTAAAAGACAAATAAATGAAACGAATGGATGCAAACTTTTCGAAGACATTTCCATTAATATCAGTGATGTTATTGTGACTCAAATCGATGGTGTGGACCTCAAACAGCCTTTTCGGTGTAAAATGCTTGCGATCCAAGTCTGTAATCTGATTGTGGGTCAGATTTATCAGTCGCAGACCAGTCATGTTGGCAAAGATGTCTACTTTTGAAAGGTTTGTTATCAGATTGTGTTGCAAATGAAGAATAGTCACATCGCATGAGTCAAATGCCATACGTTTGACTCTTTCAATGCTATTGTACGATAGGTCCAGTTCTGTGATATTGGCTATCTCTTGGAAGGCATGCGTTTCAATCAATGATAAATTATTATGACTCAAATTGATGGACAATTGAAACATTCGTTGAAAAGCACCCCTATTTATGGTTGTAATACGGTTTCGACTCAGATCTAACCGATCCAACCATTGCATCTCTTTGAACATTTCAGTTTCAATCACTTCCAGTAAATTTTCTCCAAAATCTAGAGTCTTGAGTCGTGTTGTAGACGAAAAAGAGTTTCGAGCAATTTCAGTGATGGCATTTCCTCTGACCAAAAAGTCTTTCAAGAATCGGACACCTCTTAACATATAAGTGTCGATCACTTTAAGTCGATTGTAGGACAGATCAAGTGTTCGCAATTGGGAACTCCTGGCCAACAAACTTTTTGGCAATTCTTGAAGCTCATTGTGCGACAAGTTTAGTGTCATTATAGTTGTCAAGTCATTAAAGTCAGATTTACCGATCTCTTTGAATGAGTTATACGATAAGTCCAGTACTTTGAGTTTCTTAAGTGAACGAAACAGATTCCTCTCGAGTTTAGACAACTTGTTATGCGATAAATCAAGAGTTTCCAGTAATATCAAGCCATTCAATGCACTGGACTCTACTTTTTTGATGGCATTATCACTTAAGTCAAGTTCAATGAGATTTACAAGTTTGCTGAAGACATTGTTTTTGATTTCGGTGACGGCATTGTTGCCCGTGAAGACTAGTTTTGTCAGATTTGTTAACTTATTGATTGCATTTTCGGGAAATCTTGTTATACGGTTTTTTACCAGTGATAGAGACTGAAGTTTTTTGCTCAGAGGTGCCAAAACATTGTCATCAATGGTCGCTACACTTGAGTTGACGATCTTCAAGTTGATAACACTTTGATCTTTAAAAACTGATCCAAAAAGCCGCCCGATGTTGGCTTCCGATATTGAAAGCCATTCAACGGTTTGCTTTATATTATCCAAACCTAATGATATCATTGCTATGTTTGCTTCTTTGCACTCAACATTAAGACCCTTATAACTGCCGTTAAGACAACGACACGGATATATGAAGAACTGGTTGGTTGGACACAAAAACTTATCGTTGCCATCGATAAGAGATATTAAAAATACTGACAATATTATCAAAGATATAAAACTTTTCTTATTAGACATCATTTACTTGAATATTGAAATTTTCAAATATCATAAATGATTCATTGATTTTTATGTTTAACCAAATGGAAAAATCATATAATTTAAAATCAAAAATTTAATTCCAAACATTGCTATCATTTAATTTTTTTATATTTTTCAATCACTATGTCTTTGACATTAAAAATCTTCAAATGTGAGAAACACAACAACAAAAATTAATTTAACTTTCAAATTATTTTTTTGTCTTCATGTGAATTGAGAATTATAGCAAAAAAATCAATTATAATAAAAACTTAATAATAATTATGTATTTTATAATTAATTTTTAGAAATAATGATTTAAATTTAATCAAATGATTAAAATGGTTGTTTTTCTTACATATTATGTTTGTGTCCATAAAATTATATGACAACACATATATATATATCTTGTGGTGGTATAGATTGTGACCTAATTTTTATATTATACACAATACAACATTCATGTCTTAAATATATTGTATATAAAAAAAAGTTATAACAAATTGTTGTATTTTTTGAGGTCATCAACTTTTTTAAAAAAAAAATACATCTCATATAAACTTTTTTACCGCTATTTTAGTTATTTAAGACTAAACTTTACAGTGTATACGAATTATTATATACTGTATAACTTATATATATAAAGTTTTTACTTTTTAAAATAAATATTTAATAATTTTATAGAATTAATATGTTTTTTATCTAAATTTATAATAAAATATAATGCAATTGGTTTTTGGAGATATAATTAAATACACAAAGAAACTAAAAAAATAAGAGTTCACGAAATTGTATTTAATATTTTTTTATTATTAAATTGTTAGACCACAAAAATTTCTATTAAAACCAACATAAAAATTATTTCAATTTATTCCATAATTATATTGAAATTTATTTTTGTATATTAATATATCTACTATATAATAATATACTGTACTGTATATTAAAAGTACAGTACAAATCAATTTAATTTTATGTTTACTTTTAAAAAAAATACTTAAAATGGAATAATTAAAAATACATTTATTGTCTAATTTAACATTAATAACTATAATTTATTTTTTTAAATAAAGAATAAAATAACTTAACTATAGCTAAATATACAATTTAATAGTATTAATAGTTATAAAAATAATTAAACATCAGTTGATAACTACCGGAATGTGTAACTCATTGACATTAAATGTTTTAAAAATTACACAAATACTAAATTTTATGGTATTAAATATCATTGCTTTTATAAATTACAATAATATAGCTATTATTATACTGTAGTATATTTATATTTAATACAGTATTTATAATCACATAATGTAGAAAAATGATTATAATTATACAAATATAAATATAATTCATAATAATATACAATACATTTATTGAGTTTTCCTAAATTAATAAACTTAAATCAAAACTATAATATTAACTATTTATTTAATTAATTCCTATTTACTAAAATGTTATTTTAAAAAATAAAACAAATAAATGACAGCTCAAACTCTTGAATGTTTATTAATATTTAATAATGTTAACAATAATAATAGTTACAGTAATTTCAATGATAAATAAAAACAATTTAACTATCCTTTTCTTACATTATCTTTTAATGGTTAAAAAATTGATAAAATAGTATCAATTGTTACACAAGATTATAACTATCGGTAAAGTTTAACACAAATAGATATGATAGTCAAATATTTCTATTTTTAGTTATTTAATTTAATTTATTAAATATTTATATTATTTATATTTCATATATTAATTATAAAATAAACCTAATCATAATTTTAAAAAAAATCAATTCATTTAAATAGTTTTAGCACCGAATAAATAATTTTGTATAACATTTTAAATGTAAATTAAAATTCAGACCTAATAATAATAATTATATAATAATCACAAAATATAACGAATAAAATTAAATTAAACTGCAATAAACTTTTGTCCATCTAATGAGCGATCAATGATTTGCCGGTCATGTCTTGTTCGGGTATCGGAATACCGAGCAGATCGAGGACAGTGGGCGCAACATCGCACAGTGCAGTGTCATGTGATATACTGGCAAACTTTTTGTCGGTATTGGCCATTATAAACGGCACCCGATTGGTCGTATGGGAAGTGAGTGGACTTTTATTGGAATCGGCATACATTTTCTCGGCGTTTCCGTGATCGGCAGTTACAAGTAAAACGTAACCATTTTGTTCGCACGCCGTCTTTACCACACCAATGGCTTTGTCAGTGGCCGCACACGCAACAACGGCGGCCTCATATTTGCCGGTATGACCGACCATATCGGGTGGTGCAAAGTTGCACATAATGAACGGGTATTTCTTAGTGGCAATCGCTTCAGCCAAAGCTTCGCCGACACCCTTAGCGTTCATTTCTGGCTGCAAGTCATATGTGGCCACTTTGGGCGACTGAACCATTTTACGTTCTTCACCCGTAAACTCTTTTTCTTGACCACCATTGAAAAAGAACGTCACGTGAGCGTACTTCTCGGTCTCGGCGCAGTGATATTGTGGCCAACCCTTAGAACTGATTACTTCGGCCAATACGTTCTTCGGAACGGACGGTGGATATAGAATATCAAATGGAAATTCTTTTTTGTATTGAGTCATAGTATAGATCTTCAGGTTATTCGGGATTTGTTTCTTTGGCTCGAAATGCTGTTCGACGCCTAATGTTTCGGTGATTTGTCTCATTCGGTCGGCTCTATAATCGATGAATACAAGTGTGTCGTTCTCACGTATGAGTCCTTCTTTGTTGATGATTATAGGCTTCAAAAACTCGTCAGTAACAGTAGGGTTGGCCTCGTAGTTGCTTTTAACGACACCAATAACATCATCCAGTGTTGTCTCGACACCTTTGCCTTCTACTAAGCCTTCGTAGGCAATCTGAATGCGTTCCCAGCGCTTGTCCCGATCCATGGCATAGTATCGGCCCATAATTGTACTCAAATTACCGTAACTCAATTCTTTGGTCTTATCGATGACCTGTTGAATGAAACCGACTCCTGATGTGGGACTTGTGTCGCGACCGTCACTGAAAAAGTGGATATAAGTGTTGGGCACACCGTTAACCTTTGCGCCCTCAAGAAGTGAAAACAAATGGTTGATATGCGCGTGAACTCCACCGTCACTGACTAAACCTAATAGATGAAGACGTCCGTTGGATGTAGTCTTGGCTCGCGTACAAGCGTTCACAAAATTGCCGTTTTTGTGGATATCCTGTCGGGTGATATTCAATTGATTAGACCAACAATTCAATTATAATCATCTGAAACATAACAGTCGACAAACAAACAAACCTTAGTCTTGACGTCCAAATTAATGCGGACAATGTCCTGATAGATGACCCGACCGGCGCCGATATTCAAGTGTCCCACTTCACTGTTGCCCATTAGACCATCGGGTAGACCGACGGCCAAACCAGATGCGTCTAAAGTGATGTACTGGCCTTCAGATCGGGCCATTGCGTCCATTACGGGAGTTTCGGCGGCAGCGATAGCATTGCCAAACAGTTCATTAGACACACCCCACCCGTCGATCACAATCAGACAGACTTTAGATTCAGACATATTTTCGATGTTTTTGTGGTTAACTTCTTGTAAATGAATTGATTGTCTGATAATTATATTTATTATAAGCAATGAATTCAATCAATGTTTGTATTTATCACTCAATGCTATTGAATGTCACTTTCAATGCCAACCATTTGAGTCAATGTTCACATTGTATTACATCATAGACTATAGTATTAATCAATACAATAGTCCACAGTATTATAGGGTTGGGTTTTCGGGGGTTTTCGGGGGGTTTTAGTAATATTATTAATATTATTGCAGAGTTGCTATTAATTACAATTATCTGGTAAACTGTAATTTTGATTTAAAAGTAACCAATAAAAAAAATGTTCTAGATAAGTTTAAAATCAATAAAATTGTAATTATTGCTTATTTTTCAAATTAATTGTATGATTACTCTAATAATTATATATAATTTTGTTAATCAATTGTTATTTTTATTGTTATTGTTATTAATTGTTAATTAATTATCTATAGAGTGATATACATAAACATTATTTTTTTAACCAATTCACTATAAATGACATATATGTTACAATATATACAATATATTGTTAATCATATAATTAATTTCTTAAAAAATTACAATTTTATTCAATTTAATATTATATAAAACTTTTTTATTATTGATTACATTTAAATTTAACGTACATTTAACCAAATAATTGAAATTAATTGCATCGCCGCCGATGTTTACGACACTTTCAATAATAAAATTCTGTAAAATTTACAGTAAATTACAGTTTAGATAACAATTCAATTATTGCACTTTAAATGATAGTTCAGATCTATTGTGTTATTAAGTTAAATATATTTCTCTTGAATATATTATTTTATTTAAAAAAATTAACAAGATAATTTTATTAAATAGATATAATGTGTTTAAATGACCATAAAATGACCATAAAATAACCATAAAATGACCATAAAATAACCATAAAATGACCATAAAATAACCATAAAATGACCATGATAATATTATAATATTAATAATAATAAAACTTATAGAAATCAATAGTTACGATATTTATGAATACATAGTAAACGTGTGTTTTGAATGTATTTATTTATTTTAATAATATTTTGAATGTTTTTTAATTTATTTATTATATTATTTTTGTATCACAAGTGGTCTATATGTTTGACAATTGATTGACCGATATGTTGACCACTTTGACGACCAAATTTAGATTAAATGGTTAGTCTTTTGACTATTTTTGTGAAAAATATTATTTTTTTTTGTTCCCGCGGACAGTCTGTCTATTGACGTTGAATTCAATCCGTGGCCGTAAATGGTGGCCAATACCACCCGATCTCAGACGTAATGATTTATTATATTATATTAATATAATTAAAGTCTATATCTGATTGATTTTTTTGGTTATATTTACCAACAGATATCGAGTTACCGCCGGAACACGAGCGACAACTGATCGCTTTGGAACCGACACCCGATTGGCACGGAGTGAGGCCACGAAAGTTTACTAAACAACGACACGATATTATGGGTCCCGAAGTGGTCAACAATCAGTTGATACACAGACAGTACGGAATAATTGTATGGATTATATCAAATCAACACAACTTTATTAGCAGTTTAAAAAAAAACTTATCGATAATATTTACTTTAGGCTCTAACCGGTTATCATATAACTATAAATCACATTAATTTGATCCGCACCGTCATCAACAAACACATGGATATCAATAAAGCGTTTGCCATTTGGCGCATTGAGGCCCCGTGGAAACCCATATCTAAACGGGTTCATACCACTGACCATCAAATTAGTTGTTTATTAATTAGATCTAATCATTAACTCTATTGTCACCCAAACAGAGTCAGGGCAAGCGTATGGGCGGCGGAAAGGCAGCCATCCATCACTACGCGACGCCCATACGCGCCGGTCAAGTGATTGTCGAGATTGGCGGACGCATTGAGTTTGATGAATGCTATTACTATTTAGAGTCAATCAGTAAGCGTTTGCCGTGTGATGCCTATCCAGTTAGTCAAGAAATACTGGACCACTGGGACAAAGAGGAAGAAGAATTGAAACAAAAAAATATTAATCCCATTTCATTTGAAAGAGTAGTTAAACTGAACCTCCAGGGAAGTCATCAATGGATTAAACCGTACGATAAGCTTTGGTATGGAAAATATACGAGCGGTTAGTCGTTATATAACACATTAGACTTTAATTCAATTTTTTTAGTGATTATTACAATTAATTATGATTATTAAAATGTATAACAATGACTATTAACTATATGTTTTAAAGACTATAATGATTTTTAAATGTTATTTTGTTGGACACATTTATCTGATGCCAAACATTTGAGTTGACAATGAAATTGTCGTTTCATTTCATACATAATGACAGCGGCGGCCACTGCACTGTTCAAACTGTCCACACCCGCCGTCAACGGTATTCGTATTTTGCGTCCAATGAAATCATAGGCCAATTTGTATGACTGATCACTTAAGCCGTGTGTTTCGCCACCAATAACCAAAACTGTGGGCCTATCGATGCCTAACGTATAAAACTTTGTGTCGCAATAATTGGTGGAAGAGATGGTTAGGTTTCGATATTTGAATAGACTTTCATTTGAATTGTCAAATGATTCGTCGTATAAAAATGTCTCTTTAGTTTCAATATCGACCTCTTTTCTGATGGTATTTATCGTATGCACCGGTATATTCTCTAAGAGCTTTCGTTGATCTCCTTTAACATTGTATTCATCGCTATTTTGAGCGAAATTTTCGTTAGACTCAGCAACATAGAGATCAAATGGTTTATCAATTGGCAAATGATTGAAAATCAATGGCCACTCAACATCGTTAGCAATGGATAAGCGGAAGTGCGCGCCGGCAGCTGATCGCAACACTTTAGACTCGAAGGCATCGACACAGCCTTTAGTTAGCACTAACTTCATAGCGCCGACAGCAGTGGCACATCTGATCATTGTTCCTAAGTTTCCCGGGTCTCGGATATTGTCACCAATGATAATCAATGGCATTCTTTCGCCACTAAATTCCAAATTAGTCAATATTTGTCTTTGATCTGGTCTTTGAGTGACTGCCACCAGACCAGGACTTGAGGACATATTACTAAACAATTGAATATCTTTGTAGAAAACTTTCTTCAGTTTCATACCACCGGCAACTAAACGATCCAATTCTGGAATTCCGATCAGATTTTCTTCTTTCGAAAAATATATGGCTTTTAATTGGACGCCGGCTTCGATGGCATCGCTTATCAATCGTTTGCCTTCCAATATCATTAGATCCTCCTTTTCGCGTTGCTTTCTTGACTTAGTTTTAGTCATAATTTTTCTGTAAAATAATCATTGGATCAAATACAGTAAATACAATTCATAAGACATTTAAATGATAATTCTTACACAAATTCTGTGTTATTGTCGCCTAATTTTTCGTAAACAGGAATTCCCGAAATCTTTGGTTTCAAAACTTCATTGTATTTTGTTTTTTCTCTGTTTTGCTGTTTCTTCTGTTGTTTCGGTTTTTGATAGTTTTCTTGATCTCTGTCTTCAAAGTCGTATTCTTCTTCGTCCATAAATTTATTTTTATTTGTCTCATATCTTCGTTGGGGGTTATTCTTCAAATTATTGCCGTTTTTCCATCGATTGCGTTGATTGTAGTCTTCAAAGTTGTTTTCTTCTTCGTTCATAAATTTATTTTTATTTGTTTCATATCTTTGTTGAAAATTATCCTTAAAATTATTACCATTTTTCCATCGATTGCGTTGATTGTAGTTTTGAAAGTTGTCTTCTTCTTCGTTCATAAAATTATTTTTATTTGTTTCATATCTTTTCTGAAAATTATTCTTCAAATTATTACCATTTTTCCATCGATTGCGTTGATTATAGTCTTCAAAGTTGTTTTCTTCTTCATCACCAAATGTATTATTATTTGTCGCATATCTTTGATGAGTATTATTCTTGAAATTGTTACCAACTTTTCGTCGGTTGCGTTGATTGTAGTCGTCTTGAAAATCGTTGTCATTATCTTTCAAGAAGTCATCAGTGAATCCTTCGTCAAAGTATTTATTATACTCTCGTCTTTCGTTGCGATCAATCTGTCCTTTCGGTCGGTATTCAAGTTTAGCCGAACTAACCGGTTCTTTATAGTCAGTCTCCTGGAAGTAGTCTTTTCCTGCATCGGTCAACACCCGATATGGTTGTCGACTAAATGTCTGTCGGCGACCACTTACGGCTGTTGTACTAATCGCCGAGTTTTGTCCACAAACGACAAGTTTGGCCACCAATTTGAGGCCATTCGGCGATTGTCGTATCAATTTTAACATATCCTCTCAATGGCTAAAATGCTGTCAATATCATTGAAATGGTCTTCAAATGGTTTACCGAAGACTTTTAATTGTGATTTTGGTTTTAAAGTCAATAATAAAAAATAATTTGTTTTTTTGACTGAAATTGAAATCACATGTGATTTCTAAATGTATAGAATGTATACAAAGTTTATTTGTCCACAAATGACGTGTCAATCAATTTATTGAAATTGAAATCAATTGTCATTTATATTACATAAGTGTTGTCCAAAATAGGGTACAAATCTATTAACACATAATTAGTGAATGAATTGTCGATTATTGCGGTTTTTGTTGTGATTTTGAGTTTGAAAAACAAATGACAACAAAACAGTTGTCACTAATTGTCTGTACATTTGTTTAACCAATTAAGTCGAGTGAAGACCTAAATTGTGTGGTCATCCGTCTGGTCGTAGCGATTGTGGCGCTAAAGAGTTGTGATTGAATAGTTTGGATCGTTGGTCACACTGGACATCGACGACCGAAATGAGTGACTTCGAGAACGACTTGTTGTCCGATTTGACATCAAAAGCCAATCACTCGCTGTCGGCCGACATCACTATGAGTGGCCACTCGATGGACGACCAAATGTCAGGATCAGGTAGTAGTGGGACGGCTGGCGATGTTCAGCTCCAACAGTCAGCTGTTACCTCAATGGACAAGAATAACCTTTTGGCGATAATGCAGTTCTTGAAGAAGAATAATTTGCAACAAACTGAACAACAGTTGCGAAAAGAAACACAATTAATGAGTCTATTGAGTGATGAAGAGGTAAAACAGTTGGACAACAATAACAGCCAAAACGAGGCCAATCTGTCCAACGTTTTAATGACATACAAGACTACAGAGAATCCCGATATCTATGAAGACAATTACAATACGTTGCGGAAGTTTGTCGAGTCATCGCTGGATTCATATCGACCAGAACTGCTTCGTCTACTTTATCCGGTTTTTGTGCACATGTACTTAGAACTGGTTTACAATGAACACGAAGATCAAGCCATCAATTTTATGTCGAAATTTGGCGGACAACAGGAGTACTATTACGAAGAGGACATTAAAAAGTTGTCAGTTGTGACCAAAAAAGAGCACTTGAATGCCAACAATGACATTATCGATACGTTTAGATCAGAACAAAATCATTTCACATTACGTCTGTCACGCGATTCATATAACTATTTAAAGCGTTTTCTTCAGGAAAAACCCAAACCAAATACATCAATATTTCAGAAGATAATTCAGGAACACTTGTATCTCGATGTTTATGAAGGTCTTACACGAACCAAAAGTCAAGTCGAGGCAGTGACCGGCGGTATGATTGGCGAACCAAAATCGGACGCAAATAAAACTAAAGTGTTTTACGGACTGTTCAAAGAACCGGATTTTAAAATAGATATTCCGGACATGGATTTGGACGACTCAATTGCTGAGGCGGGCGATACAGAAAAGCCAAAGAAGAAAACCAAGAAAAAGGACGCCTCTCAGGCAAAGAAAGCGCGCGCCGATCCAAACGCTCCGCCATTGAATCGCATTCCGTTACCCGAACTAAGAGATGCCGAACAGCTCGACAAACTAAAGGCACGACGCGAGGCATTAAAAGCTCTTAAGTTGGGACCCGAGACACTGCCGTCGATTTGTTTTTATACATTACTGAACGCACAACAAAATCACGAAATGTCTGCACTCTGTGCTGATGTATCTGAAGATTCAACACTATTAGCGGCCGGATTCTCGGACTCATTAGTACGTGTTTGGCCACTATCGCCAAATAAACTGAAAGTCATGAAATCGACCACAGAATTGGAACTCATCGACAAAGAGTGTGATGACGTTCTGTACCGAATGATGGACGACAAGAATACTTTTGATATTAAGATATTGGCCGCGCATTCGGGTCCCGTCTATGCTGTTAGCTTTAGTCCGTCCAGAGATTTACTACTTTCCTGTTCCGAGGACTCAACGAGTAAGTAATGATTTAAATAGTTTTATTATTCATGAATTGAATAATAATTTTATACATTTGTATTTATAAAATAGTTCGACTCTGGAGTTTATTTACGTGGACTAACATATGTTGCTATAAAGGTCATTGTTTCCCTGTTTGGGACATAAAATTCAGTCCTCACGGCTTTTACTTTGCTTCGGCATCGCACGACAGGACCGCCCGTTTATGGGCTACCGATCAATACAATCCATTGAGACTGTTTGCGGGACATATATCTGATGTTGACGTAAGTACTAAATATTTTAAAAAAATAATACATATTTAATATTATACATGTATTGGCTGTGTATAAAGTGCATCCAATTTCACCCGAACTCCAACTATGTGGCCACCGGATCAACTGATCGTTCAGTACGCCTATGGGATGTACTAAATGGTCAATGCGTTCGCTATATGACAGGTCATAAGGCAACTGTTTACGCGTTGGCTTTCGAGAATAGTGGCAGATATTTGGTCTCTGGCGGCGCAGATAAGAGAATATTGTTTTGGGATCTGGCGTTTGGGTATTTATTGGCCGAACTCTCCGGTCATTACGATACTATTTATACATTGAGCTTTAGTCGCGGTCCGGAAGGAACTATGTTAGCCTCGGGCGGTAACGATGACTGTATTGTCTTATGGGATATACAAACATTGATTGATGAGATCGACTCAGAAGAAATTACTGTTAATCAGACACCGACTGTCAGGTTAGTCGAGATTGTCATAATTGGATTGGATTTTTGTTGTTGTTTTTGACTCTTGTTTTTCACATCAATAGGAGCAATAGCGAGCAATTCCTGTTGGGCTCCTATCGGACCAAATCAACATATATATTGACAACACATTTCACGCGACGCAACCTATTGTTAGGAATCGGAATATTTCATTGAATTTTTATTATTATTACTAATTCAAATATTCATAATTATATATACATATATTATAATACAATATATTTATAATTTCACATTTTTTGATTCATTTAATTTAAACTTTATGTAAATCTAAATTTTTTTTAGTACCGGTAAATTATTAATATTTATATTTTGTGCTCATATTAAAGAATTATGTTTTAACAAATTATATAAGTTACATATATAGAGAGTACAGTACAATATAATGGTAATAAATAATAAAAATAAATAACAAAATTGCTTAAAACAAATGTTTTTACAAACAATATAGTTTTTGACTAAAAGTGATTTATTAACGTCTATTAAAAATGTTTATACATAAACTTTAGTAAATTTATGCTTCAATTATTTTCAGCTCCGGTAATAGTTTCGTTAAAAAAATTAAAAACTAGTGAATGCTCTCTCTCTCTCTCTCTCTCTCTCTCTCTCTCTCGCTCTCTCTCTCTTTCTTTCTTTCTTTCTCTTGTTTGTGAAATTCAATAAAAGTCAAAAAACATTTCAATGTCTATTTTTTTGTCACTTGTTATTTAGGTTTTTGTTGTCTCAATTGAAATGTTTTTATATTTTGATGTTATTTAACTCAGTTTTTTTGTTGGTTTAAATAGCATAGAGTGACACATGAATTGATAGTATTGCAGAAATATATATATAATTTATAATACATATATTCGTTACATGTATTACTTTATATATAATATAAAATACATTTCTAAATGTAATATAATTTAAATAAATCGTACAATTATTTTGTTTCCGCACACATCGTATAGACACTCTAACTACTGATGCGATTGTCGTATACAGAGCACCGTTGGTTACTCTAAAACTTCACTCCAATCTTACCACTAAAAATAGGGACCGATATTCACCCCAACATCCGATGTGTCGGCCAAACAATGACTTGTTTTTACTAAAAACTGTAATTAATTTTTCTAAATATGAATATAAAATACTACATACAGTATACATATAATTAATATATTTCTATAGTTTATAATAAACTCTAATACACTTTAATACACTTCTCTCTCTCATTAATAAAATGTTTAAAGCGATTAAAAGCGAGTTTTATATTTTCAATGCAAGAGTTATTTATATTTATATTTGAAATTATTATTTTTTGTATATAATTAAGTCTTATATATAATAATTAGAAAAATATTAAATTTCGTGATAAAAGTCTCTCTCTCTCTCTCTCTCTCTCTCTCTCTCTCTCTCTCTCTCTCTCTCTCTCTCTCTCTCTCTCTCTCTCTCTCTGTTTGATATACTTGACTGTCTGCTAGTGTGTCATAAATTATAATTCAAAGGCGAGAATCAACTGCACAATCAAACTTGATATCAGATAAGACCGCCTTTTAATAAACGGAGAGTTCATTAAACCGAATCTCCCTATTATTAAAGTGAGGAAAATATTTATTTTGATTAAATAGACAATAAAATTATTAATAGTTAAGTAACCTTTTAAAATGTTTGCTTTTCATCTTTAAAGGTTATATCAATATATATAATATAATATACACACAATTGAATACCGAAAGATTATTGATTATCTTCTCAAGTATTTTATTTATCAATTGATTTCGTATTGAAAAGTAAAATGAAAATTGAAATCGCATTATACCTGTTATTGTTATTATTATTATTAATACATTTCAATTGAGACATGTTTTCTCTAGGGATTAATATTACATATCAAACTTGAATAAAAAAATAAATTTTTAAAAATAAAAGTAAACTTTATATTGGATTAAGTTTACAATTTAATTAAGTTGACAATTAAATAAATTACTTATTATCTAATAGATTAACTTTTATAACAACAACAAAAAAACACAAAATAAATTCAAGAATCTGAATTTAATTAAAAATTTCTATTTTATTTAAATAAATTACTAATAAAATTTCTGGTCTGTTAGTTGTGTGTGTCGATTGATGATAACACTGATGACAATATTTCACTGTCAATAATATTACAGTAGTTTTCAATTTACATCATGTTATACAATGTAATATTTATCAGAAATATTTTTTTATAAAAAACTTTATAAGTTTGATAATAATAACAATATTTTAGAATTAGATTTTTTAGCATGATAATTATCTTGGTGAAAGTACTCTACCAAATGTTTTTTTATAGAAGATTGTAAAATATCATATAATCTTTTAGTAAATTTTTTCTTACTCTCTGTGAATTCAATGTCAATTTTTATGTCAAATTAAAATCTCAAAACAACAAAAAAAAATTGGCAAATGTTTTTGCAATTAAAAAAATACTTTTTTTCACACAAAAAAAATTATATATATATATAAAGAATTAAAACACATTGCACTACAAAAACTTTTTTAAAGATTTTATGCAATTTGATTGTCGGGGAGGGGTTATGGGGTTATCATTATTGTATTTATCTAATACAGTATATTATTTTTTGTTTTGCATTATTATTATTCTTAGTTAAAGTACTAAAACTAAATTACTATAATGTTTCTTATAAATTATCATTGATATAAATTACAGTTTTTTTGTGTGTATAGAATAAATTATAGATTAAAATCAAATTTAATAATAATAACAACAATTTATTTGTAGGGGTAAATGAGGTTTAATTTATATGAGAAATCATAACTCTATCTATTACTAAACTAGCACCGGGAGAGATACATAAGTAAAATAAGCCATAAATATAATGTTTAATATTTATATAATGGTGAGGTACGCCAAAGTGATCAGTGATTAGTTGTTTTTTATTATATATAATTACAAACTTATATTACAATTTTATTAAATATAAATTATTTATATATATATATATTACACTTAAAGTACTCTACTTTTATAACTTACTTAAGCCATCAGTAAATCCTAATTAACGTGTGTATCGTATTGCAGCACTTTATGCTCACACAATGATACTCACCTGAATAGCCAACTGTGCAAACTGTGTGGTTGTCAAACACTGTGAAACACACTTATTTATATAACGTGACAGTGATTCCCACAACTGGTGTCCCGAAAATCAGAGAGGGCTCAGGTGTGCCATTGAGCAAGTGATGCGCGACCTATGCCTGTGCTCTCTCTCTCTCTCTCTCTCTCTCTCTCTCTCTCTCTCTCTCTCTCTCTCTCTCTCTCTCTTAGAGTCTCTCACTCTAGTGTTTCACCTGCCAGTGTTGTTGTATATTACCTGGCAATCACTTGGGCCAGTGTTAAGGCCAGTCGTCTCTATGCACGTGAACTCCAGCGCCAGCCTCTCTCTTGTGATTCTATCTATCGGTTAGCTTATTGTGTATATGTATTGTACAGTACAGTAATGTATGTCTAAGTAAGCGTATGTATGTCTTGAACAGACATCTCATCCCAAGTTCTGCTTTTTATTATCGGATCTCAATTGTCAATCCATAACAACAAAACCGATTGAAATTGAAAATATCTATAAAATATTTATCATAAAATCTGTGAAAAATCACTTTATAAGCGGATTTCAAATGTGAAATGATTTATTTGATCGCAAATTTAATTGTTTTAATTGTTTTCAACCATCACTACTGCAATGGTGTTAATGGTTCGCCTTCTCGTAGAAGATTTTATGGTATGAAAATGGATATGTTATATGTTATATCATAATATTGAGAGATTAGTTGAATAGAAGAGAGAGAGAGAGAGAGAGAGAGAGAGAGAGAGAGAGAGAGAGAGAGAGAGAGACTGTTACTTATTTATAAAGTTTTAGGCTAAGTTAATGCAGTTAAGTGAGGGGCACAGGTAGTAGTAATGATTATTTGATTACAGACGTTGAGAACCTGAGTGCCGAAGCCGACTACAGGGCTGTTAAGCTTAAGTGGAATTATTATAGTGAACAACAAGGACTGACCGGATTTAAAGTCAAGTAAGTCTTCACAATCTTAGTTGTTATTACTTTATATAAACTTTTTAAAACTTATATATAGTTTTAAAAAGTTTGTGTAAAATTTGATATTTAGGTGACATTACGGTATTGTCATTAATATTATTTGTTTTTTTTGTTAATACTTTAATCAGATTTTGTGAGATCTCTGCGTGGAATTCAAAGATCAGATGTCGTGAACGACTATTACGGCTGTTCCCGACTCAGACCAGCCGTAAGCTAAGTGCACGCTATGATAGTCAGCACAATGATAGCCATAATAACAATAACAACAACAATAACAACGATCCTATAATTGATAAATTAAATCGTGTTAATCGTAACACATATGAAGCTAACATCTATGACTTGCGGATGTTGACTAACTATACGTTTAGTGTAAAAGCAGAGTTTGATCCGTCACAGTCACCATACCATCCCGCTTATGGTAAAAATCCCGGCGATGCCTACAGACCTCACAGCAGTGGCAGCGGCGGCGGTGGTGTCACAGCTGAAGACTTTAATCGTTATGTCACTGTTGAGACCAAAAGCTGTGAGTATAGATAGATAGGTCTTTGTGTTTCCAAACGTTTTGCACAAATGATTGCAGTATTTCTATATCTTTTWAAAAAATTAAAAATAATGTCAAAAACCAAACTATTCGTCCAAATTGTCAACTCGTTTATGTCTATGCAGTCAATCAACAGACCATAAATAGGGTAATTAGGATTCGGTTTAATGAACTCTCCGTTTATTAAAAGGCGGTCTTATCTGATATCAAGTTTGATTGTGCAGTTGATTCTCGCCTTTCAATTATAATTTATGACACACTAGCAGACAGTCAAGTATATCAAACAGAGAGAGAGAGAGAGAGAGAGAGAGAGAGAGAGAGAGAGAGAGAGAGAGAGCGACTTTTATCACGAAATTTAATATTTTTTTAATTATTACTTAAGACTTAATTATATACAAAAAATTCAAATATAAATATTAAATAACTCTTGCATTTAAATAAAACTCGCTTTTAAACGCTTTAAATACTTATTAATGATAGAGAGAGAACAAGAAGTGTATTACAATTTATTATATATAAAATACATGTATTTTTAATTTTATATTCATATAAAAACTTTTAATTAGTTTCAGCAAAAACGAGTCGTTGTTTGGCCAATACATCCGATGTTGTGGTGAATACCGGTCCCTATTTTAATGGCAAAATTACTGTGGAGTTTGAAAGTGATCACCGGTGCTCTGTATATGGCAATCGCACCAGTAGTCAGAGTGTCTATACACTAACTATACTTCACGATGTGTGCGGAAGCAAAATCATTGTATGATTTATTTAAATTACATTTAAATTTTATTAGTCTAACTCACTCCTAGTATTATGTTTGATAAAAATTTACTAAAACTATCATTTCATGTGTCAAAAAAAAGTTTATGCTATTTAAGCCAAACAAACAAAAAAATGAGTTAAATAACATCAAAATATAATAGTAAAACATTTCAATTGAGATAACAAAAACCTATATTACTAATGACAAAAAAGACATTGAAATATTTTTTCTACTTTTTTATAAAATTTTTACAAAACAAAATTGAAAGAGAGAGAGAGAGAGAGAGAGAGAGAGAGAGAGAGAGAGAGAGAGAGAATTGTAAGTGTATTGAAGGGTTAATTGACTATATATTTTCAACTGGTTTTTTAATATTTGTTGTTCAACTACTATCAGAACAATTCACGCATAGAGACTATGGTAATGGTTCACGAGAACCGGGAGATATTGACCCATAATTCACGACGATTTTTGGTAGTCTGTAATTTTGTGCCCGAAACCTATACGCTGACCGCATCAGTGGCCGTACCGCCGCATCTATTGAAACGCAAACACAAGACCAGTGATCACAACAGGAGTGAGTTCAATGTGATACCAGTGGTGAAGCCAGTGATGGCCGAAACAAGTGCCGGCGTTAATGAGTCCAGCGATAGTCACAACGTTATTGATAAGAGTAACGATATCTTTACGTTTGATAACCACTATGTGTCACATAATGTCCGCGACTCACGGATGCTGGCCCTACATCAGGATCACATGATTGTAGACAGTGGCACCAAAGTGGCCGCTACTACTAATGATAATATTAATAAGAGTGTATCGGGTAATACCTATTTACGATAGTTAGTGCAAACTAAATACTAGTGCTAACTATTTTACAAATCAATTTATAGGCTACCACTGGAACCATGTCTTCTCTACCATACTATTCGTTATCAGTGGACTAATATTCTGTGTAATAGCCATACTGTGGTTTGCGACTACTCCTCGATTAAGTGATAAAAACCGCGAAATCAAGTCATACTTGTCATCGGTGACGACGATGACAGCGACCAGTGATCCAAAGCTTATGGCAAAGAACAAAGCAATTCTTACTGTCAATGGATCTCCTGTTGCTTTGGTGTCCATCGATTCGTTGGGCGAATCGTTTGCTTAATTTATTATTATTATTATTATTTTTAAATATGTAGTTATTATTAATTAATTTTTAGATCGACTTAAATATCACATAATGATACCACATTAGGTTTGGCCATTGCACCCGTGCCTTAGACACAAGGGTTTTGTGGGAAAGGGTAGAGGAGTGTAGGGTAAGGGCAAAGCACCTAAAAGGGGTTATCAAATGGACAATAATCAACATGTTTGGTCCCGTTTTATTTTTTCATTTTTATTATTAAAAATTTTGCCATTTTATTATTTTTTATAAAAAAAAACTTTCAACAAACAGGCCTATATCCTATCCCAACTCATCCCTGTCCCGGCACATACACACACACATTGGCCAACCCTAATGGAGATCATTTTGAAGCGCATTATATTTTCTAATGAATTTAGTTTTGCATTTTAATTACTGTTTTATCACTTATTTATGGAAATGACAAGTAGTTGATTGTATTATTTTTAGTTTAAATAATAATAATAATAATACTAATAATGATAATAATAATATGAAAACGTTTTTCTATGTGAACACATAAATATTAATTTATTTTTAATCATTAAAATATTATAATTATGTCACACACATACACATACATACATTTTTTTAATCCGTGTAAATTTATTTAATAATAAAAAAATTATTTGAACTAAACATATTAATAATAATAATAATAATGAAATTTTCATTTGTCCAGTTCATTGACCGCTTAAATAACTTTCAATAAATTAGTATTAAAAGTTGAAAATTATTTTGTAATTATGTCTAATTTGCCGACCAATTAATGTTTTATATAAAAGTTTTATACAAAAAAGTTAATCACCTCTTTCTATACATTACTACAGTACTGTATATACAGTTTATAATATAAAAATTTTATATAATTTAACTTATATACCGGTATAGTATAGTATTAATATATTAATAAGATTCTTTACCGGTATATACTAATGATTAAAAAATTTTTGAAAAAATTTTCAGAAAAAAAACAATTTTAGCTAATATTTTAATCAATTTATGTGCGTGATTTAAATGCCAACACATAGTTACACACACACACACACACACACACACACACACACACACACACACACACACACACACACACACACACACACACACACACACATTAATTTTATTTGGCAATCTTAATAGCTATAAATGTTTGTACTTTAGCAACATTAGCTAGTTAAATACATTGCAATTTGCAACACACAAATTAACATGAAAATAATAAATTAAATAAAAAACAAATGTGTACTGGTTTATCAACATTTCCTAATTAATCAAGGTAGTACTGTATATACAGGTAGTTACAGTGCTATACAAACTAATACATATCAATAATAATACCGGTATTCAAATTATATGCAAAAGTTTTTTTTATTAACTGTCACATATGGCAACTCTATGTGTGATTAGAAGCCATGGCGACCACTATTATAGCCATTATGACTGTACAGTAGTGTTAACACATGGTCTCAATGTTTATGTTATTTTTAATACAATTTTTTGATTTTGTCACTGAATTGTGTCTCAAAAAAAAGATATTTAAATAATATTATAATCAAATTAAATGATAATCTGATTTGTTTTGTTTGATCACATTATGGATGATAATAGTAGTCGCGATGTCATTGATAATGATAAACAAACAGATGTTCCGATGAATGGACAAGAATTGACCGAAGATGACATGAATAATACAAATTCAAATGACAATCAAATGAGTGATAACTTAATTGATGGTATGATTGACGGCGACAATAGTGAGACAATTGATGTGAAGATTACAAATGATGACAAAGTGGTAAAAGTTTGCGACATTAAGAACAACAAACGGGGAATCGTTTACATGAGTTATATACCGCCGGGTCTTAATGTTAACCGATTGCGGCAAATGATGTCCGAATACGGAGAAGTCGAAAGGATTTTCTTGCAAAAGGAGAAACCGATGAACGAATCGGACAAGAAATCGCTGAAGAAGAAGAATAAGAAAAAAGACAATCCATATAACTGTCGGTTTGTCGAGGGATGGATTGAGTTCAAGAAGAAAAGTGTGGCCAAACTGGTGGCACAGATATTAAATGGTAAACAGATTGGTGGCAAACGGAGGACACTATTTTATGATCAGATCTGGAGTTTGAAATACTTGCATAAGTATGACTTTCTTCTTCATTAGTTTTACTTTTATGTTATATTTGATTATTATTATGTGTTTTATTCTTCACAATAGATTCAAATGGAGTCATTTGGCGGAACAACTTTCCTATGAGAAGGCATTAAGACAACAAAAGTTAAGATTTGAGATCACGAGGGCTAAGAAAGAGACCGACTTTTATGAGAGAATGACACAAAAGTTTAAATACAATTCAAGACATAAGAAGTCTAACGACGACAAYAATGCTGACGACAAGACTAGCGATAATCGAAAATATAAGCAAYGGATAACTGATGAAGTGATCCGAAAGAATAAGACTATTGATAGTGAAGTCGATTTCGAGTTATTGAATAAAATATTCGGTTAAAGTATTTCATATTTAACATAATATTCTGTATATAAAGTCCTTTATTTGATGTATTTTAGACGTTAAAAACGTTTATTTTTCTGATTACAAAATGTATTACTGGAAAATAAACTTTTTTTGAAATTGATTATAACTTATTTAGAATTTATCCAATAATTTACGATAATTACGGTAATATTTTTATTGTTTCAAATTATATCAATTGATTGTAAATAATAATAATAATATATATATATATATATATATAATATACTGTATATTTATTTAATGTATATTAACTAATAAAATAAATCCATTGCAATTTTCAAGTGCTGTCGTCAATCATGGCCTCGACATCATTATTAGAGTCTTCGGCTTCCATTGAGGATGAGTTAGAGCGAAGCCGTGATGTATTGTCACCTCCCGTCTCAGTTGGATCCAAGTGAACGACCACTTCTTCATCATCATTTGCATACTGTTTATCGATAACCTCTTTGATTTGATTGTTGGCACCCTTGGGGTCCAAATCCATAGCCCACGAAAAGTTCATTAGTGCTAAATGGGTGTCACCCATCTTCTTATGTACCTTTTTATATTCAATGACAATATAATTACCACAAAAATCATTAGAAATAAAAACTTAAAGAATAAACAGGATATACGCATACCTTTCCTATAAGAAAGTAGACTAACGACTCTTTTGGCACAATTTGTTTGAGTTGTTCCAACTCCTCGAGGGCTCTGTCGTGTCTGTCGAGTGCAAACAAAATGGACGCCTTATGGAACTTACACAATGCGTTTTTCGGGTCCATATCGATGGCCCGTTCCAGTGTCTCCAATGCTTTATGGCTCTGTTTGAGCGCGTGCTGTACGACACCGATGTGACACATGAGTACCGGACTAAACGGCGATATGTCTAACGCTTTACGATAATGTAATTCTGCTAATTGAAACTTTTCCTGTTTATAGTATATCATTCCAATGCCGTACCACGCGTTGTAATGGCGCGGATCAATACGCGTGGCGTTACGGAAACAGCTCATCGCGTGGTCCATCTCATCGGTAACGGCTAACTCGTGACCCAACAATGTGTAGGCGTAGGCAAAATCGGGATCCACTTGTATGGCCCGTTGAAGAAATTTTATTGATGTTTCGTGTTCTTTCTGTAGCGAAAAACAATTGCCGGCCACACACCAGGTCTGTGCCGAGTCTTTATCGTAATCGTTTAGCTCTTGAGCTAACGTCGAGAGCTCCACTTCTCGTTGCAAATGCCATAAAGCGGTACTTAGATACTCCATACCATGAAGTCGATGTGGTTCATGACGATGAGCTTCCATAAAATATTTGACTGACTCTTCATAGCGGGACATCTCAAAGTAGGCCCGACCTAATGATGTTAGCACCCATCCAGTGTTCACATGATTTACTGGCAGATTCTCCAATGCTTTTATGGCATCTTTACATCTGAATTGTCCCAAATGCTGTAATGCAGTGCCAAACTGTACCAACAGATCCAATAGACCTTTCGCTGACTGTTTTTGCATTTTGATTCCAGTCTGCATTAAGTCATAATTTGAAACGTTTTTATTAATCTCGGATTTGTTTATATCATTCAATTCAGTATCGGTTTCTTTCTGAAGAATAGAACTATTGTTTGTCAGCGAAGATATATTAGTTGAGCTATTCGTCCGTTTGGTACGTTTGGTTGGTGTACGCGGTCTTGCAATCAGTTTAGTCGGCGCTTTACTGCCGGTATTCTCTTTAATAGAACTCTGCGATGAACTAAATAATCGGGAACTTCGGCGCAATGACTGTGACTGTATGGGAGAACCCGATAGTGAACTAACGGTAGACACAGAATCTGAGTGTTGGTTATTAGAGAGTTGTAACTTAAAAGCGTTGCTTCTCGTAGACTGAGTACCAATAGCTGATGGCTGTGTCTGTTGTATTTGCTGTTGACTTCGCCGGGTGTGTGGCTTTTTGGCCTGTAATTCATCGGAATGTGTATTCTGGCAGTTGTCCGATTCGACAGCCGATTTGATTGTTATGGTCGGCATATCGGTCAACGGAAATACGCCAAAACAGTGTCGGGCGACGGGTGTTGTCTGTGAGTTAAGTAGATTCTTGTTGATTACATTCTCATTTCTCATTGTTGTCGTCGACTTTCTGGTAATCTTATTATTGAGCTTTTGTGGGGCCAAACATGCGGCGGTCACCCACTGGTTGTTCTCTGGTGTGATCACATCGATAGTACCGTTTTCGTTGGTGTTCTTAATTACAGCAAACGGTGAGGTTATCTCACATTTAGTGATAATGCTCTGCAAATGACTAGTTATACAATTTGTGTCATTTAATCGATTAATGTTTGCATTTGAATTGCCGTTTGCATTCAAGAGATTAACTAAAGGATTAGATCCAAGACATTGGCTAAACTCGACATTTGTTATATTAAATATCTCTTTCGGGTCCACTTTGTTTCCTAATTGAATCAGATTCTCATAAGACGACCACAGGAATGGATTCGCTTTCAGACTTTCCCTATAGTAATGCATTGCTTGTGAATGTCTCTCAATTTTGCCGCAGATCTGTGCCAACAGTTGAGCCGCAAATGAAGCGCTTTCGCCAAACTCTTTGCGCAGCTCTTCCACCGTAAACGTGTTGACCAACGATCGGCTGCTATTGCGATCATTACGGAGATTACCGACAAGTGCTTCCTCAGCCTCATTGTATTTCTTGAGATCGAAACAACATCGGGCCAACAATAGCTGACACTGCGATGTCCGCGAATCACTACTGGCCAGTATAGAGAAGGCAGCGTTGGGTTTACCCGATTGATAGTAACAGGTGGCCAACAAATGAAGCGATTCATCCGATGATACTATAGATGATAGCAATACGTCAAACACTCGTCTCTAGTCTTTAAAAAGATAAACTAATAGATTAATCATACCTTCGGAGTGAAGTCTTTCGGCCAAAAATATCGCGTCGTTATAGGCGTAGTGTTTCAATGCAAACTGTATGGTGGCCTACAAGTGGTCAAACAATTGGTAATAATAATTGCTAAATACAATTGTCTGACACGACTCACCTGAACCGGTTCGGTGACAATCATCTTAATTTGGGTTTTCGTCGGCCGACAACTACGGTCTGACAATTTTAACGATGCTATTTGGGGTCACAGACCAGTGGTCAGACAACCGGATAGTATGAACTGCTGTCGTGATAGACGACGGACCACAATAACGACGCCAACAACTGTGATAACACACAACACTTGTGGCGACAAATCGGCTGAAAGACCACTAAAATAGTTGTCTGAATAATATATAYAATGTTTGATGACACAATTTAATAATAAATCATTAAAATTATTAATTAGTTTATCATAAGTTAAAAAACACAAAACAAAAATACAAATCAATTTGTGATTAAAATAAATACACAAAACGTTTATTACGTTATTATATAATCAATAGGTTTTATAATAATAATAATAATAATAATAATAATAATTGTGAGCCATATTTGCCATTCAATTCAATGGCTACTGAATATAATAAGACAACAATAGGGAGTTATTATGTATTGAAAAGTCAAATATAAAGTACATTAAAAAAAATTGTATTACATTTCATAATACAATCCCTAAATACTCGTATATACTGTATATTAATAAAGTGATTGCCATATAAACTGTTATCCAAACAATTGTGTACCCAATCTAATATAGACAACCATTTTATATAATAAATTTATGTTACAATAACTGTCCCCACAGTAATCATAATTTGATTGTCACAGTGTTTGCGGATAACTCTAACGGTTTACGGAGGACAGGTATCTAACATACAGTACTATAGGTGTCGCACATGTATGTAGTGTTTGTCGTCATTAAATAGTTTGCATAACTTTTTATTGTTGTTTTGTTAACAAACAAAAAAATTGTTTAATTATAATCTCAATCCTCTTATAAAAATTAGTTTATTTTTATTTAAATTTTATTTTTTATTATTATTTTATATATGATTTTACGTTTAACGCATATATTGTATATCCTATACCTGTTTAAGTACTGTATATAAAAAACATTACAAAAATGCATAAAAATAAATAAAATTACGGGAATCATAAAATTTAATACTAATTTATACTAATGTAGAATAAGTTAATACTTATAATGGGATGAAATATTTTTTAAAAAGATTGCAATATAATAAAAAAAAGTATCAATTATTTATACATTTATGGTAATAATAATAATTAATTTTTTATGGTAAATGAACACAACTTATTTGTTGAAGACATTTGATACACAATTCAATTACCGGTAATCAATCGTTGAGTTCGCTTAAGATGTCGTAGACATTGTCCATCAATATTATTGCCAAATAGGGATCACTTTTCAATTTAATGGTAAATGTATTCAAATCAGTCACCAGTTTCTCCCTATTGTCTAGTGATGAGTACTCATCGGCCAAAAGTTTAGTTAACTTTTCCTTCAAAATACTTTTTAATGAATCCAAGAGCTTCTCAGTCATACCGCTCGACATTTGTAACTCTAAACGCCACTCGTCTTCCTGTAATTCCCATCGATTATCTGCTTCTTCACTGATATATATAGTGATTAAAAAAGAGGTAAAACTACACTGCGTTTCAATTGCTTACGACTGACAGGTTTTTCTTCAATAACTTTTGATAGAATTGAGATATTTTAGTGAAATTTTAAGTAATAAAAATTCAAACATTCATACATCAGATGCTGTAATCAGATGTTGTACCGCAATAATAGTCTTAACCTTACAGTCGTAAGCAATTGAAACGCAGTGTATAAATCACTTACAGATCAATCAAATCACTTACTCATACATTAGTTGAAACTCATTGTTTCGCTGATGATTGACATCGATATACATATCGAGTATTTTGACGGCCCGTCCCATAACTTCTGACAATTGGGACAATTCTTCATTAGTCAGTATATCGCGACAATCATCGAGACATTGGATACTTTGGACACAAGACTTATGAAAGCGTAAGTGTTTGTCAATTTCAAAGCACTTCCTCCTGAGTTTCACTCGACTAAAGCGAATGCACGCCAAATGAGTGTCTTTGAGATCGAAAAACTCTTTTTTGTCGTCAAAACGAATCTTAATTGTCTTCAATTCATTCAGATGTGAAACTAATACCTTCTGGTATTTCTCTAATTTCAAGTCATTTACATTTAACTCAATAAATAATTTCATAAACTCTTTGAGTTTTTGCTGTGCTTTCAAATATTTCTTTTCCAAGTCTTTATTGGATCTAATCTTTAGTTTCATACGCTCTCTCAGCTCTTCGGTAGTCTCGACGTCCACGTCGTACGGCGGTTGAGTTGAGCCGTTAACCAATGGTCTTGGATGTCGTATAAGACTCTGATTATTCTTCCATTTGCTGAAGACCTGTGTCTCAGCCGATCGGCGGTTAAAATACTGACTGTTCTGAAGTGACTGTCGGTGTCGCTGTTCATCGCGTTCCCGACGGGCACTGATCCGCTTTTCCATCAAATCTGGTCGTCCTTTCACATAATACCAAGGATGTTGTGTCGGCGCAATCGATTGTATACTTCTTCTCATTGGATCCAATACTTTGGTTGACTTGACATCGGTTTGGTGGCCGCTCTTCACTTCTTTAATCGATTCACTGTTTCGGACACTTTTCTTCATTGTTTATAAACCACCGAATGTTATGATATGTCTTAACGAATATCAATGAATGGTATGACTAATTGGTTACGACATTACCATCGCTTAAGAGTTTTTGTTTCGCACATTCGGTCATTAGTTTTGTTATGTTTTGTATTTTTGTTTTGATTTTTGTTTTGATTTTTTGTTTGTTTGAAAACAACAACAACTTTGTCTCCAATAGTCATATAAATAACGGTTTACTATAGTATTCACTGACACTACAAACTATACTTATGGCTGCCATTCAATAGTCACACATGTATTTGACATTCAGATTGATTTTTATCTATAAATTATAGGCAATTAATTAAATTAATTATAATTTTGAAATATAATATTCATATATTTGGTAAAATTATATTTTAAAATATACAGATATTTTTTGCTATTATAAATACTGTATAATATACAGTGTATATAAATTTACGAAAAAAAAATATTTTGAATTTATAATTTTACTGATTTATTAAAATTCAAGTTTATAAGGTTTATACTGTAAATAGATTTTAATTGCACATCAAATGTATTTAACAAAACTAAAAAATTTGTTAATTTTATACACAATTATCATAAACTATTAAAATAGTTTTTCTTAATGTTATTATTATTTTTTGATGTTGTTTTAATGTTTGAACATGTTAGTTTTAAAATATTATTTAAATTATAAATTATTTTAGAATATTTAAATGTATTTTATTTTAATATGTTAATTGTTTTTATTACAATATTAAAACAATTAATTAATAATTAATAAATGAAAATCAATTTAGATACTAATAACTAAAAAAATTAATTATCTAAACCAATGGCAAGTTATGATTGTTTAAATCTCTGGCGTGTTTCACACTATTATCACTTTTAGTTAGTCCAACACCAGATATTTTACTTTGTTTTGGGTTTTTATCATTTTGTTTGGCAATTAATTTAAGTTTATTTTTATTATTGACAATTTCAATGGCTTTCTTCAATTGCTCTTTTTCTGAAATAAGATTAATTTTTTAATAAAAAATACAATATATTTGTTAAAAACAATTACATAAACTAAACTAAAATACACAAACTTTGAAAATATTCGGTTCCCATCGTTATAATGACAACTATAATGACCATCGATGCCAACATAAAGAAGAATAGGAATCCCCAAGAAATTGCAAAACTTTTCATGACAGTCATCGCTGTCGACAAGTCATTGATATTGTCGGCAAAGATCCGGAACCGATCTTCAGTGACGTTAAAAATAGCAAACGAAATGTCATTATTAGCAACGGATAGAAAATCTCTTCTGTCATTTGTTTTATTTTTGTCAATTGATCTCAATTTGTAACTATTATTTGATAGCAAATATGCTTTGTCTGTTATCTTATTCATTGATTTATTATCAATAATTGATGTAAATGTTAACAAAAAGATGTAAAATAATTTAAATACAAGATTGTCAGCCAATTTTGAAATCATATTTTTTAAAAATTTAATAATAAATTGATTATTTCGTGCTTATTATTAAACAATAAATTTTTTATTTATAAAAAACTATAAATTAGTATAAAATATACTGTATATTGATTTACCGCTTTGTTAATGAGTTTTATTTTTGGCCACAAATTTTTAAATGATTGATTGATTGCAATCAACTATGAAATTGAATTTTATTGACTTATATTTAGTGCGTAAAGAAATATTTATTTAAAAATTGAAAATATTCAATAAAATATTTACTTAAATATTTATTTTTTTTAAATATTTTTATATTAGTAAAAATATATATTTAATCAATTTGTAATTAATTCTAATCTCTATTTAAATTACAATATAATTATAATATATTACAACAATCCATGTATTGTTTATCGTTTTGTTTGTCAAAATTCTTTGGATTGATTGAACTTCAGTCCCAATCGTTTAGTGTAATATAAAAATACTATATTTATTAAACTTTCATACTTTACGTAAATTGTATAATTAAATACTAAATAAATTAAAATTAATAAAAATGTTAAACATATAGACTTTATTGGAATTACAATAAATTGTATATAAATAATATTGTGTGCATTGATAACATAAAAAAATTATTTTAAGATATTAAAAATCAAAAACATAATAATTTTTAACTAATACTTTAATTATCTAAATCATTAATATAATGAAAATAATATTGAGTTAAACTTCATATTACGGTAATCAAATAAATTGCTTGTTTCACAATACATAATACAATTTAAATTTCAGTAAAATATATAATGATTACAATTAAAAATACATTAATCCAATAAAATTTCATTTTTAATTTGTTTAACAATTACAAAATCATTGTCATTATTATCAGCAATAATTGTCTCAAATGGTTGGTCAGCAACCAATCCGTTAGATTCTATTGGCTGTTCAGTGATCTCCTGCACAGTTTCATTGGGTAACCATTGATTTGAATAGAGATAATCATTGTTTTGTTGGTCCTCCGAGTCGTTAAAGTGAACATATTTGTGATGAATGTCTAATTCTTCTTCAGTTGTCATATTAATATCACAAATATCACATCTGAAACTATTGTCTTCATCGTATACCATGTGTTCAGGTTCTGCTTCAGTATTCCTATTGTGTTCCAAATTCAGATGTTCTCTTAGTTCAAGAGCCGACTCAAACCATTTGCCGCAACCGTTGCGCTGACAATGATATCCATTGTTTTGTTGTCCGTTAAATATTTCTGGATTAATGTCTTCGACGTTGACATTACTTCTGGTACTATTTCTGTGAACATTTTGCATATGTCTTCTCAAACTACTAGCGATCAACAATGTTCCGCAGTCTTCACAACGACGCAACTCTTTAGATATGTTAATCAGATGGTTATCAGTCACCTGTTGGTGACACTTATTGAAGTGCAATGTCATCATTGCTCTTAAGTTGAATCGCTTATTGCAGAGAACATAAGCGCACGATATAGTCATACCATTAGATGAGGAAACTGTGGATTTACTGGACATCATATTTATCAGTTCTGTTCCCAACATTAGATTCTCTGATGGGATCTTCGGTTTCAATAGTGAGACGGCTTTGAGTTTCTTAACAGTGGTGGTATGTGATCCGTGAGCAGAAGACATATGTATCTCAAGAAGTGTCGGTGTTCTAAACATTTCATCGCAAACGGAGCAGTCGTATGAAAAGTGTTTTCTCTGTCGTTGATGAGCTCTCAATATTGAAAGTTTGGCATAATTTTTACGGCAGTGAACACATTTGAATCGCGACTTTTCATGTCCTTTATGCCAATCGTTATGTTTAATCCAGTCTTCTGCGTTATCAGAACTAAAATCACAGTCTTTAGCATCGCATTTGAACAATGATTTCATTAAACGATGAGTAATTGAATTGAGTCCCAAACTAACAGAATTATTACCACCACTACTACTACAAGACTTTGAACGAGTTTTCCGTTCATAGTCTTCATATTTTGAAGATTTGACATCAACTTCAATGCCGTTCATTGAATTATTATGTATCACATCTTCATCATCGGTCGTAGACTTTTTAATAACAATTTTCTCATCACTTTTTTGATTATGTCTAAAAAATTACAAAATATTTAATAAATATAAAAAAGTAAAAGTAAAGTAAAGTAATTACTTATTGAGAATATGAGTGACGACATGCTTCTGGAATGCGTGCATATCATCGGTACTAAAGCTACAGTCATTGTGTGGACAATCGTGAAGTTCATTATCCGGTAAAATCTCCGGTCTTTCTGTTTCTTCTTTGACTTCAACTTTAGGACTTTCCACAAACTCTTCAGTCGACTTAAGAGACTCCGATTCATGTGATCGCATATGTCGTCTGAGATCTGATGGCCACCGGAATTCCTTCAAACAAACCGTACACGTCTTCTTCCATTTATCACTACTATTGACTCGTTTAACTGGTTTACTAAATGGTATTATCTCTCCGTGAGAACTGCGTTTGTGATCAGTTAGATGATGTGAACGTCCAAAACTGGCATCACATTTGTCGCACTTGAATGCGAGGTCGCGATTATGTATTATCATGTGTTTTCTTAGGTCATTGAGACCACCGCGAGTGATAAACTTGCATTTAGTGCAATGCAAACGAAACGTTTGTTTGACGAGTGGTTTCTTTGCCAGAGATGTGTCGCAGTTTTTACTTTGATTACTAATGATATTAGTGACGGCACTTACGCTAACTTTATTATCCGTTGTCTGATTTGTCACTTGTCTGCTACCCTGTCCTTTATGGACATTCATGTGTCGCTTCATACTTGTGCGATAACGGGTCCTAAAATTACAGCCAGTGTACTGACACCGACCAACTGTAATAAATTTATTGGCATTAGAATCAGTTCTTAAGCCTTTCGACGATCGATGCACTCGTTTGAGATGCTTTTGGAGATTGTTCTGCAAGTGTCCTATTGTCGTAACATAAGGACAACTGGGATGCGGACAACTTAAGCTTTTAGTTGTCCTCTGCGATGAATTATCCGATGAAGTTGTGGCAGTTGTTGTTATTTTACTTTTGGTATGCATTTCCTTTACATGATTTCTAAGCGATTCCGATCCATAGGATCTAAAGCCGCACTTCGGATACGGACAGCTGTGTCTGAGCTTTTGTTTTTCAATACTTCGACCCGAAGCCAATTGTGTTACTTCTTCTGGTGTCAAAAGTTTAGTAAATAAATCCTTTTCTTTAATTATTAAATTAAAAAAGAAATCATTTTATTTACACATAAAAAACTATTGTTTCTGAATTTGATTCAAATTTACCCGTTTTAATGGAGACAGAAGTGAAAACAGGAGCTAATGGTAGTGACATTCGGTTCGAGCGGCGAACAGTTGGTGTGTCCACGTATTTAACGCATGGAAATCGTGGATAACTCTTTATAGAGTTGACTTCTTCAAGTTGTTTGATCCAACAATTAAGTTCCCTATGAATGTCGTGATATTTGACTTTTAAATCAGAAAACGATGGTTCCTTGAGATCAACTGAAACAGAGGTCAATACCGGTTCTTCACTTTTATCATTGCCATTACTGTTATCATTGTCTCTATTATCAAATCCCGGATCAGGTATGGCCTCAAATTCTGTTATATCATTAACAGTTACATCTCTAGTATTATCACTTAGTCTGACATCACTTTCAGGTACGATATCTTCATTATCTTCATTATCATCGACTTTTTTATCGTTTGATGTGTCGTTACCATCGATTTGGTCTTCATCTTCTTGTTCATCGCAATCCTTAAGATTATCTGAAAATAACTGGCCGTCGGATAACTTGTCGACAATAGACTCCAAGACATGCAAACACTTGATGGACAGCGCGTGGATCTGATTGTATGCAAGCAATTGTTGACTACAAACCAATTGCTTGTCATTCAACAACAGATTCTGCTTCTTAAGCAATTCAATTGTGTCATACAATTGGCCGCAATTTACACAACTATTGTCCGCCGTGTCCATCATATTATCGTACGGTGTCTTCACATTGTTGTATATAAACTGATCCCAAAATATTTACGAAACAATTGAAAAACAATACAAAACAAGTCATCCAATGTTGAAGTGTATGTACAGGTAATACATGTATAGTATTAATATATAACATAACAATAACCCAATAGTAAACAGTAATGTGATTCACGGTATGTCCTGTTGTACCGAAACTCTTACCAATGGTTGTAATCGTGAAAAATTGCTATAATTTTCACGACTTATAGCCGTAATGGCTGCCAATTGATAGTAATTCCCGATTCTTACGGTACTACCGACAATCAGACCGGAAACCGGAATCGTTTGGAAACTTTAATTCGTGAGCTATAATAACAACACTAAGTTTTTTTTTGGTTAGTTATTGTAAATATAAACAGTAAGTGAATGAATAACACATTTTTTAAAGCAGTTACTCTTAGTTACACAAAAAACATATGTAATATACATCTCGAGTTCTCGGTAGATCATAATCCGTGTACAATAAACAGTAAGTGAATGAATAACACATTTTTTAAAGCATATAGTATACTCTCTATTAAATGATAAAATCTCTCTCTCTCTCTCTCTCTCTCTCTCTCTCTCTCTCTCTCTCTCTCTCTCTCTTTAGTATTCGAGATATTCGACTTTAAATTCGAAATTATTACACTATTAATAAATACCTATAGAGTAGAGACAATCAATGCATTCATGTTTTATAATAAGGCTAATAATATTAATATTATATTAATATACAGGTATTAAACCGTTATATATTTAAATAACAAATTGGCGCAAAAAATGATAATATTTATAATTTATGGTAAATTTTAATTAAAAATATAATAAACTAAATTTAACCAAATTTATATAATATTACCGGAAAACACATAAAAAATAATAATTTTTTTCAAATTAAACTCAATTTATTATTTTATTATAATAAAAATCATACAATTTATGGCAATTTATTTTTATATGTATGATATATAAAACCAATTGTCAGTTATTATGAATGATTGATTGATTTTTTAAATTTGTTGTCAATTATCTTAAGCACTCTTAGCTGTGGACTCTTGTTGTTCAAAGAGTGGATACTTTACTTTAATATCACTCCAACTTCTCTTGCCTTTTGCCAAATCGCTGACAATTGCGGCCAACTCTTCAATCTATAAAGTTTTTAATATTTTGTTATATAATTTATATATAAGTAGTTATGATTGACATACCGGTGCTCTAATCTGTTCCATTGAGTCCCTCTCGCGAAGTGTAGCAGTTTGGTCCTTAAGACTATCAAAGTCAATGGTAATACCGTACGGAATGGCTATCTCATCGGTTCTGGCGTATCGGCGACCAATTGAGCCGCCACTTTGGTCCACTTTATTAGAGATTTCATTTTGTGTCAACAATTCAGATATTTTCTTTACCAAAGGCCGGAAGTCAGCATTACCGCTGAGGGGTAAAACCGAACACTTGATTGGAGCGATAACTGCTGGCAAACTTAGATACGATCGCTGATCGTCACCTTCTCTGATCCGAAAGCTGTGCTCCCAAATGGTATACAAAATCCTTCCGATACCGAATGACGGTTCCACCACTCCTGGTGTGATCTCTTCCACGTGTGTTGTCTTTTGCGATCGTTTTATTGAAGCCATATCTTTGCTAATTTTAAACTCTTTGTCGTTAACTTTCAAAACAAACTCTCCGTTTGTTTCAAATTCTTTCTCATACTTAAGTATATCATCTGATTCTAAATCCTTAAGCGCTTCAGTGATAACTTTTGCGTCCGCTTTAAATGCTTTTCCAATTACCGGTTTGTTTGGCAAACACTCGAACATCTCGATCTGTCGCGGCTCCGGTAGGTCTTTCTCTGCCACTAACTTAACTCGTGTAGCTTTCGTGTGTTGAGTCAAATCAAAACACGATCGATCAGCACAACCAACACATTCAACCCAACCATATGAGGTCAAACACTCTGCATCCCAGCAATCAGTGGCATAGTGTGCCATTTCGTTGGACATATGCTGCCGAAAGCGCAACCTTTTCGGATCGACACCAACTTTAACCATAAACAAGTAAATTCTAGCCATAAAATAACCCAACGTTTCATTGGCCACTGTCTTGTCTTGAACTGCTTGTCCAATGGTCACCTGTTGAGCTGGTTTGCCATCCATTTGATTGCACGCCGAATACAATGTCAATTTGACATCTTTTACGGACTCAAATTTTGGATGTGTTTTGTCTGTAGGATCAACAAAATGTTCGATTTCAGCCATAGTAAACTCTCGGACCCGAATTAGTCCACTTCGCGGTGATATTTCGTTACGAAAAGCGTTGCCAATCTGTGCGGCGGCAAATGGAAGACGCTTTTGATTGAACTCCAGAAGTCGCTTGAAGTTAACAAATATTCCCTGTGCTGTCTCTGGTCTAAGAAAACCCTTCACAGCACCCGACGGTCCAATTAATGTACTAAACATCAGATTAAACTCAATGGCATCCGTCACCTCATTGCCAGTAATGGGACTCTTAATGTCATATTTTCTAAGAATATCGTTCATCTCTTCCTTTGAAAATCCGTCTAATTTGATAATAACGTCTTCATATTCATTCTTTTTATCGGAACTACACTTCTTGTCAGCCATTAGTTTCTCGAGATGTCCTTTAATCAGATGATCCAATCGAAAGCACTCGCCATTCTTTACATCTTTGACCATCAAATCGGCAAATCTCTCGACATGTCCCGAGGCTTTCAGTACCGGTTCGGGTGTCAGTACAGTGCAGTCAACTTCAAGCATACTTTCTTCGAGAACGAAATGGTTGCGCCAGACGTTCAATAAATTAGTTTTCATCGCACAACCCATCGGTCCGAAATCAAATTGACCGGCGATTGCACCGTAAATAGCAAATGATTGATCATAAAAGAAACGTCTCTTAAGAAGCTCTTCGAGTAGAGCTCTGTCAAAGCCGGCATTGATTGGCGCCAGTGATAACTCTTTGTCCTCTAATACCTTTTTGCGGGCCTTAAGCTCATTGACAGCTCGCTTAACGTCCACTTCGGGTGCATTTTGTTGTTTTAATGTCCGCACGATATCACCTATTAGTAGATAAAAAAAATGATTATTATATCAAACTTTTTGGTGAATAACAAATATGTGTCCACACAAACCTTGCTCTTTAACTGACAGCCGCAGCGGTTCCAGCAAAGCGGCAATCTCTGGATCGGTTTGTGACATAACTTTGTCGACGTAGAGTATCCGATACTTTGGTAACTTGTTTTTGGCCCAATCGGCGGCACGTTTTGTATGATTAAGTTGTGGACTTCGGTAAAGTCGTCTCAATTGTATTACGTGTACTCCAGTTATGACTGTTTTGAGTAATTGTTTTGTAAATCCCATACAACTAACAAAAAAAAGGCTTTCGTCGACAGGACTTTTAAATACCAGTTTTTACAGTGAATTGTTTGAATGGAGAGCACCGGTAGTTATGACATATGGACTGATTGTTACAACACTACTAATAGCAATGCATTTCATTCAAACATCAGTGCATTGCGTTAAACAATAACCATAGAGTCTATGGCATAGAGTTATATAATATAACTTATACTATACTACTATACTATATTAGCGCACAATTCAAGTGTTTCAATGCTATGCTATTTAAAAGTTTATTATAATTTATAATAATGTTTTGATAAAAAATTATTATGAAATGCTTTAAATACCTGTATATTAAAATTCATAATTAATTTAAATATTTGTTCAAATTGTTTGTTTGTTTGTAAATATATTAATTTAATTCTTAAATATATAATATTATTAAAGAGAAAAAGTATTTTTAATTTTATTTTTATTTTTAGTGATTCACTGTATTGTAGATAAAGTGAGAATCAATATAATACTACAGTATATACAGTATAAATGTAAAGACAAAACAATAATAATAATAACATATGTTTTGATGAATGAGTTGTCATTTCTATATTGGTTTATATACTTAACTGACAACAGTTGTCATCTGACAACTGATCCAAATATAAAATCTTAAAAACAAATACTTAACTAAAAAAAAAGATAATCCATTTGGCAATCAATGGCCAAAGTGGTGGCCCGCGAGACATACGCCGGCGATGACGATTGGGAAAGACTATACGTGGACACCGACAACACAACACAAAATCGGTTGACAGTTGTGGACAAACAAAGCCGTCGATGGATCAGTTGGACGGCGTTGAAGATGTTGTTTACTGTCTGCACAACCCATTTGTTTTATTAATACATCGATTGATTCAGTAATTGTTTATATTTCTGACAGTCTGTGTTTTTGCCGGCCGGTTATCCCGACTCCGTATCCAACGATTATCTCGAGTATCAGTTCTGGGATAGCGTACAGGCATTTGCATCATCTATAATGAATAACTTGGGAACACATGCTGTCCTCAAAGGTTGACTAAAAAAAGTAATTAAACATTTGGTCCAAAAATCATGACAACCTAACTGTTAATTTAGGTGTCGGTGTCGGAGACTCGAGTGCCACAGTATTGGCGGCCACTATAACGTGGCTATTAAGAGGTAAATAATTAAATTAACATTTAGTAACAATAAATGAAATGACAAAAAATGAATTTATGGATCAGATGGCACATCAATGTCCGGACGAATATTGTTTGCATACATCCAGAGCTCAAAACTGGACGCCGACTGTAAAAAGTGGCGATTATTTGCCGATATTATTAACGATATATCGATTATGATAGACCTGTTGTCACCGTATTTTGTCGACTACTTTATGCCAATGCAGTGTTTCTCTGGTGTACTCAAATCACTCGTGGGAACAGCTGGTGGTGCAACCCGTGCGGCGCTTACTCAACATGTAATCTATTTATTGATTGTCTAATGCGGTAATTATAATAATAGTATTTTGTTGTCTCAATAGCAATCCCGACGCAATAATTTGGCCGATGTATCGGCAAAAGATGGAAGTCAAGAAACACTTGTTAACTTAACGGCTTTGGTCTGCAGTCTTATAATGGTTCCCATTGTGGCCAATAATCCTCAGTAATAGCATTGACACACAATTAGATTTAATAATTTTGATTTTTTAATTTTATTTCTAAATAGTTTGGTTTGGCTTTTGTTTATTTGCTTTACAATACTTCACATATTTGCAAACTATAGAGCAGTCAAAGCGGTTTCATTAGAGACTTTCAATTTGAGCCGATTTGTCATTACAGTTGACAATTGGCTAAAAACTGGTCGCATATTATCAGTTCGGGAGGCAAACAATAGAGAGAACGTATGGTTTTTCTGGAGAGATCTATCCAATGGTTACTGTGATAATATTGCAACCGGTGTATCACTTAGAGATCATTTATGCTATTTTGAAATGAAAATATATCAAACCCAAGACAATGACTTCCAATACGTCTTAAATTATGATCAATCGATGTTCTGGAGATCTCCTACGCCTTGTGTCAACATATCATTGAAAAAGGGTTTCGAAACGACAGCCCTATTGAAGTCCATATTTCAAGCCATTGTACTTCTGTCTGGATATGAAAACTGTCACAAAAATAATCGTATATTTTATCGGTTAAAAGTAATGGAGGAAATGTTGGGTGCAATGAAACTTCTTGACTATAGTTTAGATGATTCAAACAATTTTATGAATCAATTGTCTAACTATAAGATTTTACAATATAGCCACCAATTTACCACCAAATGGTGGTCAGAATTTACCGACAATTTAGTGGCCGAAGGATGGGATCTGAGCAAAGTCTTGATAACACCTGACGAATGGCGGTTTGAGATTCAATCCGAATTAGTAGTCAACAAGAAAATCAATGATTATCGTAATCTTAATTCAATTAAAAAATAATGTATTAAAAAAATGATGACAAAATTAATAATTTCTAATTTATTATTAATGAAAATAAATATATTTTTTCAAAAAAAATTATGGATATTTTTCATTTCATAAATTTGTTGTCAAATAAAATCAAAACAAAATTAATTGATGGAAAACACGTTAATATTAATAATTATTACAATTTTGTTCATTTGTTAATATTTTTTTTAAATAACTTATATGTTTGCGATCAAACTTATCGATCATTTTATATATTTATAATTATTGGAATTGTTTTAAAAAACTTCGATTACAATTGATTACAATTATCTTAAGCAACAAATTTTGTAGTCTTATATAAATCTATAATATATTCAGTAATCCATGTTTGTGTGTGTCGTCAAGTTTTTTTTCGTAATTATATAAATGTTTATTTAATTAAACAAATAGTTAAAAAAACAAAAAAAAAAAGATATTTTGATATTACGGTAATTAATTAATTAATAATGAGTCGATTTGAATGAGGTTTTTATAATGTGAGATATTGATAATTAATTATAGGTGAAAATGATATAATTATTACTAAAGATTACATCAAATTAAATGATAAATAATAATAGTTAGAGACAATTTCAATTTAACAAAAAACTTGATTAAAAAAATTTGCAAATAAGTTGTCCAAAAACAGTGGTTTATAATGTAATATATATATATATATATATATAGAATCCATTAGTTGACAGTAAACCATAAAAAAATTGTCAGTAAATAACCAAAAAAATTTGGTAAAACTAATCAAATTAAACTGTAAGTAAAATATATATGATTAGTAGACATTAAAAAAATTAAATTACTAAACTTACAGTTATAATGTTGTCACAAACTCCTAACAAGTAATCAATTATTTTAGTTATTAGATGTGTCAATGATAAATGTAGTGCCGTCGGGTGCCGTTATCTGTCCATTGCCTGATATAAGATTGGCCAGAGTTGCTTCGTCCAATGTCAACGAGCCGTCCTCATTAAAACAGTTTGCCGGCAACATAATGGTCTGTTCTGATCCATCGCCTGATTGGCTAACAATAGTGGTCAGCGCGTTGTCAACTTCTTGCGATTGTGTTTGTTGTACTCCAGTTAATTCTGTCGGCTCATATGCCACTGTAGTGCCGTTTGCAGGAATAGTTGCCACTTCGCCCGGTCTAACAAAGTTCAATGAATTAATTACATCCGATACGGCCATTCCTTGCGGTGCTGTAATCTCCATGAGTTCACCGCTTTCCTGATTCAATATCATAATGACTTGCGTCCCGTCGTCCTGTTGAGTGGCAATTCCCTGAGCGGCGGTCAATGCGTTCAAATCAATCATTGGCTGTTGTTGTTGTTGTTGCTGCTGCTGTTGCGCCACCTTTTTCGGTGTACGCGCTCGGCTTCTCGATTTAGGAGCCGGTTTGGGTGCAGTCGTATTAATCGTCTGCGGAACCAATTCCATAGGTTTAACCTCTTGTGTCTCGTGTTTGATGTTTGTTTTGACACATTTATGTCCGGCCAAGTCTTTGGGACTTTTGAATAGTGCCGAACAGTGGCCACACTTGATAACAGTGCTGCTCACTTGAGGCGGTTTGCCCAATGGTTGCGGCGATTTAGCTTTCAATGATGTGGTGTTCAGGTTGGGTGTGGGAAACTTAACGGGCTGTCCGTCATGTTTGATGGGATTCGGTTGAATCAACGGCGTCTTTGTCTGAGAAGGACGTCCTGGCGATGGTTTTTGGGGCGCCATGTTTTGCGGTTGGATACGTTGAATGGCTTGATGTGACCGCTGATGACTGTTCAACATATTCACATTCCAGAAGGCTGTCAATAAAAAAAAATTAAAATTTATGTTTACCGAACTACAGGTATAGTGTAAATAAATACAAAAATAAAATATAAGATAAACGCAAACAGGTATTTATAGGGTCCGGTAAAATAAAATGTATATCATATTTCATTGATGCAATTGAAACGGAGAGGGGATTGCACCCGTAGATCAACCAATAGACCAATGGGTAAGCGCTCCGTTACTATGGCTAGGTGTAGCTCACAAATATATGCTGGCCACGATTACACGGGGTGATAAACGATACAACGGGGGTTATAAACACAACGGGGGGTAAACAGTACAAACTAATAGTCAACTAATAAAATACGTGTTCGTATTCACATCAATCCGAACGGAACCGGAAGCCACTGTTCGAACGGCAATAAATTTAACTAACGTCGAACAGAATCGAACCACAATTACCGTCAGAATATCAATAATACTATATAATATAAACTCTAAGCCAATACTCGGCTTATAGACATATACTGTGTATACCAACAAAATATGTATTACTTATATAACTTTAAATACAAAACTTTATTATTATTTATTAATTAAACTTATAATTGAATTATAATTGAGATCATTAAGTATATTATTATTGATTAACTAAACAGTTAATTAAATTATTAAATCAATTAAGACAAAACATATAATAATTAAATGCCCTAAGAGTGGGACTTAAAATTACACCAAAAACATGTGTTAATTGAAGGCCGTCTAAAAACACGACTTTCCTCTCTCGAGTGTAACACTAGACTGAACATAAAGTAATACAAAAACTAAACACTAAAACAATACAAAAATATAATAAACATATTAAGGTTAACATATAATTCTCAATATTGAATATTAAAGTACAAAATAGTTTTAAACTTATAATCGAAAGTCAATATTATAATAAATTGAATAAATAATTAAACGATTAAATGATTGAAATGTTTTAACATTTCACAATACATGGCATAGTAGTCAATATATTTTCTACAGATTCCCAACCCATTGGTTTCTGTTTACAAAAATACATGTTATAATTGAATAACTATAATTTCACTTAAAATTTATTTTTAAGATAAAACAATATGTTATTATTAAATAGTATTACTATAATTGGTTTGGTTTTATCATTTGATAATTATTTTGGTTTCGATCTCTATTGTATGTATTGCAATGCATTATACGATTCAGTATTGCACAGTATTGTAAAGTTATAGACAATATTTCGTTATTATATAATAAAGCAAATAAAAACACTAATTGAAAGTTAAAATCCTTTTTGTTTTTAACATTTAACTGGATATTTGAAACCACAAGTGGTATCATATATAAGTAAATTAATTTAAGTCTATATATATTGAAGTCAAAAATCGACAATTGGTTACAAACCTTGTCCGCAAACGTTGCATTTAAATTCACTTTTGTGGCCTCTATAGTGAGTGACAAGCATTGATCTGGTGGTAATAGTGCGGCCACAGTCTTCCCAATTGCAGACAATCGGGTCCTGATGTACCTCCATGTGTGCGTTCAGCTGTTCTCTGTTGTAGAATTTTTTAATACACTTCTTGCACTCGAAAGCGAATCCATGGGACACGAAATGTGCCAAAACATCGCTCTGCGGTTCATTACACTCCTCGCAGATCTGCAACTTATCCGGATGTGTGTTCTGAATGTGCGCCCGTCGGGAGCCTAAAGGTAAACATATAAGTTTTTTGTTGATTAATTCAAAATGTTTTATTTTAAACACAATGACATCGATGTGCTAGCGCTTACTGGGTGTAGCCGTCGATATACCACAATAAGGACACGAGTATTGATGCGGTTCAGTCTCCAAGTGATGTATGTATGACTCTTTCATACCGAAGAAAGTGTGACACGCCTTACATTTGTAATTGCGTGGCTCTGTTCGATGAAAGTGTCCGGAAGCGGTAAATTTGTTGATGTGTTGGTCAGTAATTAGATGTGCGACTAAATCCTCGTCGGAACCAAAATATAGATCACAATAAGCGCAGACAAACACCTAATAAGTGATTAGATAACAGTTATTTAAAAAAGAAATTACCCATAATTTTTAACTTAAGACATACTTCATCTGGATTTGTGATAATAGTTTTCTGCGTGTGATTTGTAGTAATCATGTGCTCGTGAAACGCTTCGGCAGATGTGAACTGTGCCTTACAGTTGGAGACATTGCATTGAAACTCTTTATTCAATTTATGATAGTTAGACATATGTAGATAATAAAGTCGATAAACTTTAACCATTTGGTCGCACATACGACACCAGTGGCCAACAATTGTGTCTACTTTGGCTTTTCTGAGTTCTTCCTCTGGAGTCAGATCATCGATAGTCAGCTCTTTAATAAGCGGCGGATCAATCAACTGTGGCGTAGCGTTAGAATAACGTCTCATATCGGACACCCATTTCATGTGAACGTGATGTTGATGTAAAAGACATATCTCATTATTCTCGAATTCGTCACCGCATAAGAAACAAATGGCCGCTTCTGTAACGTCAGAATTGGACTCTTGTTTAACAACTGCTTTGCTTTTATCTTCCTTTTCTTTCGTTTCCTTGTTGTCCTTCTGACCGGCCATCGGACAGTTCTGTGCGTGTGTCAGCAGATCTTTGCCGCGACCGCACGGCTTAAGACATGCGACACACGAAAACTCTTGAGGACCCGTTTGAACCATATGAGACTGTTGTATGTGTTTGTTAAGCCTATCTATGCCTATCAGCAATCCGTGACAATAATAGCATTGCATATTCTGTGTCGAGTTATTAATCATATGTTTGGCGCGGAAGTGATTCTTCAATCGGTTCAAGTCTTGCGTCACTAACACACAATTCTTGCACTTAAATGACTTCATCTTATGCTCGGTCTTCATGTGCCGGTGATGTGACTCGAAATCGGCCGACTGGTGCTTGCATTGGGAACAGTAGAAAAACATATGCATCTTAAGTATCTCTTCCTGTTCAATCATTGTCACCTCTTTGTTGTGATCGAAACAGTAGTGTTGTTTCATGTTCTCGATGTTGATGAGTCTGACCTCATCACCGCAGTACTGACACGGAGCGTTCAATGGGATTGAGTTGTTGTTTGTCCGGAGCTGAATGATTATGGACTTTGGCAAACATATAAACACTATGTCTTCTGAAAACTTGGCGTTAGCCGTCACTACTTCCAACTCGTGCAGCGATCGATAGTGAGATATGATATCCTTTTCCTCTTTGGTTGCATAGCTGACGTCTATACCTTTGCAAAGAAGACAGACATATCGGTTGGCCTCCATTGGTGATACAATTTGGCGAAACAAATAAGATTCTTCTTCGTGTTCGACACTGAGCGCCAATTTCAATGGTAGTTCCGAATGCAAGAGCAGTATTTTGTCGGGAAGTTTGGTAAACTGAGAGTCGGGTTCTGTGTCAAGTGTGCACTCGTGAACATCGGGCAGTCCATCAATGTATTTGGTCGACGAAATTGGTGTTCGCCGTTGTGTGGAAGCAGGTGTTCTCTTTTGATTGGTTGCCGTCACAGGTGTAACAAGTTTTGGCGTCACTTTACTGGCTGGAGTCGCGCCCAACAGTTGCTGTTTAAGTTGTGATTGAGATATTGTTAGCAACTGTTTCGGCGGTTGCGATATGGATTGTTTTGGAGTGACCCGAGAGTATGTATTGATAACTTTGTCTTTGCCGACAGGAGTTGTTGTTTTGATTTCTTCAAATTTCTTTCGGGCTCTCGAAGGCTTATAATCATCATCTAATGGATCTGATTTGGCGCCGTCGTCGTCGAAGTCAATTTCGACGTCTTCGGATTTGTCACCAACTTTTTTGCTACCTTTGAAGGCAACTTTCTTTGACGAACTTGTAGTCGCATCGACCTATTCATCATAAAAATCCCAAAGTTTGATAAAACAATAAATCAAAACTGAAAAACTAAATCAATTACTTTGATATTGGTTCCATCGGGAAGTGTTACCACTAGTTTGGTTCCGTCACCAATCTTGGCAACGCTTATGTTTTCGTTGGTCTGAACTACTGACTCGTTTGGCGTACGAATGCCGACGTTAGGCTTGCGTTGTTTCGGTGGCATCACATCTGTCGTTAGTTTGAATGTTGGCGACACCGATACCTCTTCGTCATCGCTGCCCATCAATCGTGAATTGGATGCTGTCGTCGATGGAAACTTAATGGCAGATCGATCGCGTTTTGGGGTATCAAAAGGCGGCGGCGAATAACGAGATTTTGATTTTATTTGATCTCTTCGTCGCAAAGAACTACTCCCTTCTGCCATAATACCTGTCCATCAAAGTACTGATTAAATACAAGTTTTTTTTAAAGAACAAAGACTAACCTCTTTTTTTTGCATCAGTATTCGGTATATACCTGTCCTCATCTTTGATCGGCTCTTTCGGTTTGCGGCCTCTTTTTCGTATCGAATCTCCATCGGCTGAAGATTCTACAGATTCATTTTGGTCATCATCAGTGATGCTATTATTTACTGCAACAGATGAAGAGACACGTCCTCTCTTAGCCGTCCAACGACCACCTCTTTTGGCGGGTGACGATGGCTTAGGTTCGGGTTCAGGCTCTGTCTTGGCCTTCAACTGAGGTTTTCTTCTGTCAACTTTAACTTCTTTAGGCGTCGCAGTAGTCTCTTCAGTCGTCACATTCATGTCAACTTCTTCGCCATTTGTTGTTTCTTTAGTCGCCAGTGTTTCGGCCGGAGTTTGGCCATCGGTAGCCGGTCTCGGAGTGTCGGCAGCAGTTGTTTCGCCGGTACGAGCGGTTGCGGCCGAACCACGTGGTGACGTCCGACTGGCACAGCGTCCGCCGCGACCTCCGCGTGCCATTCAATCGRTGTCACAACTGTCTTATAAAAACGGACTAAACAAGTGATCGACAATAAGTGAAAAACCAGTCTTTGCTTTGCTTTTGAAAAATAAGTGACAAAAAGGTTTTGTTAGTGTTTTTTGTGTCAATAATTCAATTAATATTTTTTAAAATTTATTACTTACTGTTAATTATATATTTTATTACAATTATTATAATAAACACATAAAAGATAAACACAAATACTGTTTGTTTGTAATAATAATAATTAATTTATTGGTAAATATTATTATTATTATTATTAATATATGAAATGTTTTGATCTAACTATTAATGTATTGATTTAAATATTGTCCACAAATTACTCTTAAAAATGGTATAAATATTTCAATACTAATACACAGTTTTTTTGTCTCAAAACTACAACACAAACGCTAACATACAGTGTGTTTGTGAATCGCTTTTATAATACATGTATTATAAATGCCGTATATATATAGCTCATAGAGTATAACACACACAGTGTTTGCCCCCAAAACACGTGTCCACAAACTGTTACCTACTGTTATCCAAACCCATTGCCCGACACTGTCCTAACTCACCCCCGTATAGCTAACTGTGCACATTGTTTGTGTATATAATGTTAGCCATATTGTACAGTCAGTATTAGTTTATTATGTGTTTTTGGGCACTGGTAGTTATATAGGTATGGGTTAATATATTTATTAATACATATATACCGGTTGTGCAAACTATTAATTATTATTATTTATATGAAATAATTTTAATAATATTTTTATTTGATTGTCGCCGCTCTCTATACACTGTATATATGTGACACACATCCTATAAAAAAGGCCTATAAATAGCACTGTTTAGCAATAATAATGCGTCCATTTTGTTGATATCGCTGTGCATTAGTGTATAATAGCGCCAAACGTTTTGCCAATTATTTGATTTTATTTCTGGCATTCAATACAATGAATACAAACAAACATAATATTATATTTCTCTATCAATACTTAACGCCAATTAATTTTTTACTAACAAATTGTTGTCATAATTGTTGCCAATTGTGACAATCAATTACCGGTTACCGTATATATAGTATGTATTGTGTATTGCTATAAAAATGGACAAAATTATCGGAAACTTACCCTTAATTTAATGAAATTGACGACAAATTGAAACCTATTTTTGTAATATACTTATTGTTTAGACATATATATAATGGAAGTTATCGTTCAATAGGTGGCACTATATATGATATGTTATAGGGATATAAATTTTACGCTAATATTAACCTAAAATAATATATAGTTTGTTATGTATAGTATAGTAACTATAGTTTAATGTATAGTTTGTTAAATAACTTTACTTTTTGTTGTTGTGATAAATATTGCATACAAACTATAATTTACATTCAATACATTTTAAAACAAAAAAAAAAGTAGAAATTGTTTAAATGAAATTAATTAAAAAAATAGATTTAATTAAAATTTATAATTTATTTAAAAATGTTATCCTAAAATATTAAAATTAGTAATACTATGCTATAATCAATGTCTAGAGCCATATGACGCTTAAAGCACAGGTTCTCGTTTGATGACCGAAGTTAAGCAGCCGAGAGCCCAGTTAGTACTTGGGAGGGACACCACCCGGGAATACCGGGTGTCCTTTTGTGACATTTTTTTCTACACGTATAGTCAAATAAAAAATTATAGATTTTACATTGTATGTGTGTTTATTAAAAATAAATTTAACTTGAAAAACTTTAATTAATTTATTTTAGTATAATATACTGTATAATATCATAAATATACAGTACTGTATAAATTATAAACAATTGATTATTGAAAATGTTTTATTTCAGAGAATTGTAAATCGAAATAATGATTATAAAAATGTTTTTTTTAATAATAAAAAACAAATTTAACATATTATATGATAGATATAAAATGTCTACATTGTCTAGGACACCCGGTATTTCCAGGTGACCTCCCATCCCAGGTACTAACCGGGCTCGACACGTATTATTGCCCTGGACATTAGGTACTGCCCTATTATATCATTTTTATAGCCTTCAATTCAATCTAGTTATTAAGATTATTACTAAATTATTCAATATTAAATATTTAATGCTATAATAAATTTAATATTTGATTAATATTTGTTTGCACATAAAAAATTGATCATAAAAAATAATCATTTCATCCATATAATTAATTCACTATAAAATGCTTGATAATATTGATTATTTTATACAATTTATTGCAATGTTTGTGTGTATTGCCTAAAATTTGTTTAAAATTGCATAAATAAGTGTAATAACTTTCACTGTAATATTTTCATACAAATTTACTTAACAAGTTAAAAACATTACTTTTTTATTGAAATTAGTTTTAAATACGATTTTTCAATAAATTGATAGCTTATTTTAGTATGTATATTTTTTATTAAATAATTAATGCATAAACTTTTTAAAAACAATTTTGAATTTCCTATTTGTAAATATAGTATAATTAGAAATAAAGTAACACCAGATTTAATACCTCAACAAATATAGTATTTTTTTATTTCATAATTGTTTATTTTGACATTATTTATCAACAGTTATGATATAATAATAATCTTAAACTTATTCTACTGTATTATAATTTTAAATATTTATATAATTACTTGAAATTTTTGTGTGCAATATATTTTTTAATACAATTAATAATACATTATTGGATTTGTTTTTTCAATTATAAAATTAAAGTCTATTATCAAAAAACAGTTTTAAATTTATAGTTAAGATATTAAATAAAATTTGTATTTAATGTTGGTATGTTTGTAAATAGTTTTACATATTTAGCAATTATTAACATTTTTAAAGCCAATAATTATAAATAAGTAAAGCAATATTAATTAATTTATATCTATAGTACTAATTATATAATAATATACCGACACCTAATCTCCGGGAGAGGTTTAACTCATTAAACAATTTGTGTGTATTTCAATAGCAATTGTATTGTATTTCAAATATTTGTGAACAAATGGTTTGTAGCAAAAAATGCCAGAATATTCTGTATTTCGCATATGTGTACTATATTATCAATAATATTCAGTATTACAAACTGTTTGTGTGGGCGGGAATGTAAGTGTGTGTGCTATTGATGTAATTGTTTTGTGTGGGCCTCGAAATTTGGGCGCAATGTTAAGGACAGTTGGGTTTGTTTGGTTATTTTTTATCACACATTTATCATATTTGTCAAATAGGACTGCATTGTAGACATGATTTCAATTAAGAGTACAGTCGTAATGGGTTTGATTATACAAATAAAAATAAATTATACTGTAAATATGTATGTATATAATAAAAAAATGTAAATGATATAAATAATTATAAAAACAATAATATTTGTCAAATAATAAAAACAACACAAAAAGTACTTTAGTTTGAAAAATAACATAAAATTAAATAATTATTATAAAAAACAAAACTTAAAGACTCAGTCTTGGAATGTGTGGAACAATCACTTAGTAAATCACATTTTGATACAATAATAATAAATATAACATTGTATTTATAAGGAAAACATTTTGGTTTTATAATACATTGAATAATACTTCAAATTTGAATGTTTTGTTACAATTCATTAATATTTTATCATCAAATCATCGATCAGTTATTTTTCCGAGATTATTATATTTTTGGCCACAAAATACAATTAATTTAATTATATATTAACAAAATGTCACACAATTGGGTATAAATTACATACTTAGAGGTTAACAGTGGCAACAAATCTCAGGATAGACTCTCAGATCACACTTTTAGTATTACTATGGAATGTATTGTACATAAAAATTATATATAAATACTAAATATATATATATAATTGATAAAAATTATCTAGTATATTTTTTTTGTTATAATTGTATGTAAATTTAACAAGTGTATTGTTTGTAATGTGTATATACAGTAGATAGAAATATTAACAAAATGCATATTATATATATAGTTGGCAAATATGAGACCAGCAAAATATTATGCACCTAATTGTGAGCTAATTTGTGAGTTTTGGTGTGTCTATGAGTAACACACAACAGAGGAATGCCTAATAGTTCCCATAATATGAAGACTTATTTATCAAAGAAAAAAATAAACAACAGATATACTAATCAACAAACTAATGAATTGTATAGTTAAGTGATACCCACTTAATAAAAGTTATTTCAGAGATAGATGTGTGTTAGCCGTCTCACCAAACGGTTGTCTCTTCCGATTGATTTGACTGTTGCTGTTGTGTCTGTGAGTGCGTTGACGACGACAACGTCGTCACTGCCGAAGTGTTGGCCGATATTTGGTTGTTATTATTGTTGTTTTTGGCAGCAAATCTATTGTATAATTGGAACGGATTATTGGTCACTAAATAGGATGTGGCGATCGTATTGTTTGAGACGTCTTCTGTGTCCGAGTTTGTAGTCGTCGTGTTTGTTGTACTCGACGATAGCGACAGAGGAGTCGATGGCAGCTTCTGTATGACCAAAACGGGAGCCAATTATAAATATCCACATATAATAAGGTTAACCATTGATAATATTAGACATGCATGTCTTTCTTAATTGAATCACAATATTGAATACAAAACGGAATGACAAAACAACATCAATGGACGGGAACAGTATGTTTGGATTGCAGTCAACTCAAGTTTGGTTCGCAAAATCACTTACTTTGCAATCATTGTTGGTATTACTATAGCTGTTGGGATTGTTGTCTAAGTTAGCGTTTGTCAGATCAGGATTTGAAAGACTAGATATCATATCGTTTTGATTGCTTGAGTATTCACTAGTATTGCCCTCTTCTTCATCACTAATATTACCGTCTGAGCTAATTGTAGACATCGATTGTCCGCTAAGTCTATGTTGGTTCATGTGTTGAGCCAATCCATTCCTTTTGTGATGCGATGGATGACTGCCGTAATCATCGCTGTCAACGGCACCCTCCTCTTCACTACCTGAACTGGAACTATGAGATATTATTGATATATTGCTACCGGCGTGAAGTAGAACCGGTCTTTGGCTTATATATGTGGGCGACTTGTGTTGACAATTGCCGTACCGTCTCTGACAGGTAACACTACCCTTGCGAACAATGACAACATCGCAAAAATCATTGGCTTTGGCAGTGCTGTGACCGCCATTCTCGTCAATTGAGCTCAGACTGGGAACAGTATTTTGTATAATATTGTTTGAGCGACACTTCCTATTCGTACGGCTCGAGTCCTCGGTATCCGTTTCTATAGAACTCGATTTTCCTGAAATCGGTGTCACAGGACTTCTATCGTGATTACCATTACGAGCGGTTGGTGTCGACAAACAGCTCTGTGAGTCGAATCCCGAGTCAAACGTTGATGTAGTGCTAGTCTTAGGTATACCACGAGGTATACCACTGTCGTCTCCCATCTCTATTACCGTCTCAACATTGCGTCCCAATGCAGACATTGGTGATAGTGTCGATGAGGACGGACTAATTAAATCAGATTCACTGAACACACTATCAGTTTGTGTTTCTGTGTCCACAAAACTCTTCCTCTCTTGAAGAGGACTCGGTCGCGGACTATAATTAATGTAATTGTTATTTATTGGTGAGTTCATCGTCTGGCCAACACTTTGATGGGAATGACTGCTTGCACTGGTCTGCGAATTGATACTACGCCTAAGCCGATTCCGTTTAATCCGTGAACGGGCCGACCCGTGACATGTTATACAATCATTAGACTGTTTGACAGGACTTTGCATATCGATGGCCTGATCTGGTCTATAGGAACCTCTTCTACTTCCGGCAATTCTTTCTTGAGCCGCTTGTATGAGTGGACCTACAATTTGTCGTTTACACTGCCCTTTACTACCCATTACCATCATTTCTCTTTTGTTGAGCTCCTTTTCCTTTTGCTCCAATTGTAACATACATGCCGTCAAATCCATATACAAATTGTTAGCCCTTTCAAGTTTGCGTTCGTAATGTTCACGTATGTCCTGTGCGTGGATCAGCTCTTCTTTACGCTTTCTAACCAACTCTGCCTCGTCATCGCTGGACATCGACTGATGACTATTACGTTTCATTCGCTGCAAACAATTGGCGATTTCGTCTCTCCAATCGATTTGTAGTTTAAAGTACTCTTCGGGTGCAATGTTGATCAATTCATTGGCTGCAATGTCGACGTGCATAAGGATCTGCTTAAATGAGGGTCGATTGCGAGCCTTTCCGCTCCAACATTGCTTCATAAGTAGCTTAAAGCCTCCGGGAAAGCATTTGGTAGGTAAGGGTAGCGTTAGACTGGAATTGCCGACACCCCATATGATGGCCGACGAGTCGACATCGCGATACGGAATCTCACAGTTCATCAGTTCCCATAAGACTACACCAAAACCCCTATTATAGAGACATTCATAATCATTAAAACATTGTATTGTAAATGTATTTTAATTTATTGGTCTATTTTTTGGGAAAAACATTTTATATCGGGTTTTCCCAACTTCTATATATATACACAGTATATATAGTTGTCATCACTTTATTTGTATCCTATAGTAGTAATAAAGTAGTAGACTATATGACAGTATGTTTATGTGTAGTAAAATAAATTAGATTTTTCTCAAATGTTAGATGAAAGCAAAAATTGACTTAAATTTTACCCAAAAAATAAATCAATCGATATTTGAGACAATAATGGGAACAATGCAGTCATTTCTTTAGAATTTAATGTTTAATGTCATCACTCAATTAATTTTACTTATTTATTATTATTATTATATAATTTATATTATATATATTTATATATATTAAATGTTAATAAACACAAATGGGGGTAACACCAAGTTTACCATTTACAGCTTAATAGATACAGTATTTTCTACTTTATTAGTTATGCCGGCATAGATAATTAAAATCCATTAATAATATATATATATATATATATATATTATATAACTATTACATAATATATTAGGTCTGTTTTAAAAAAAACATTAATTTATACTTTATAGTCTAATCTGATTAAATATAAAATTTTATGCTATAATCTCTTTTTTGTATAATTCAATTATATGGTAAAAATTGGCATTTTGTCAATTCCCTGTTAGTGCTTAACTGACTGACTGACTGTCCACCAAATTAAATGATAATATAATGATTATAATAATAAATAAAAAAAAAATATATATATATATACAGTACGTTTTTTGTAATCGATTTTCATTTGGTGTGTATGTGTTATGTGTCTGCCATACGATATGAGACACAAATTATGCAAAAGAGTTATCGATTGCTTTTATTTATTGATGACAAACACACAACAAATTTCCCCGAAAAAAGAAAAATATAGTTTATATTGTTAAAGAAAATCCTTATTATAAATGTTATACTATTTTACTTTATATACACTGTACTTACAAATAAAAATAAAAAATCTGAGAAATATCAAAAAACATATTTGCCATTCAAGCTAATGATATATGAGACCTATTTACAAGTTTATATACAAATCGTTACTTTGAATTTGTAATAAACATTTTTTAGCGACAATCATAATAATAGTAAAAAACAGAATCCGATATTTGTTTAATTTTTGTTAAAAACATTTCTCTTTAGTGTCTCAATGATCACTAAATTAAAAAAATTATGTCATTATATATGCCTATAAATATTGTATGTGTGTGAGAGAGAAAGCAAATGGTTATCCCAGAAATGGGACAAAAACAATAAATATAAAGTATTCATATTTTTACTAATTTGTAGACCATTTGTATGTTAGAGAACGGGACTGTCATTACAGGTATATACTGTATATATTGGTATCTTAAGTAAAATTAATGGTTTATAGTCTTACCAAACATCGACTTTCTCAGAACAGGGCTCATTGCGTATGACTTCCGGCGCCATCCAAGCCTATAGACATATGAAAGACAATTAAAATTCTTGAGCTTTCAACTGAAGACATTGTCATTATTAAAGTTGTCAAATAAATTTTCATTTTATATGTTATACATTTGTATTACATTCAACATTAAAGGGAACGGCTCAGTTTGCTTTAGGTATGTGCTTAGAGTGGAGGGGGGTTGGCATTTGAAAAAATCATATGTCTAATTAGATACGTAATGGGCTAACAGTTTAGTTTATACTTAAAATACAAATGTGTTTTTTCTGTAAACTTGAAATACAATATTTTCTCTATTAGTGATAATTTTATTTTTATTATTATTTGTGCTGAAATTTATTGCAAATTAAATTAATTTTGTTATGTAATAAATAGTATACACTGACTGTAAATTTGATGTTTAAAATATTTCACTCGAGTATCATATAATAAGTATCATATATAAAATATAAAAATAGTAATAAAATTTATTATATCAATAACTCTGTTATTAATATTACTGGTTATTAAATTAACAATAAAAAAATAACACATGACTTGTATAGAGTATAAAAAAATAATTAAGTTGAGGATCAGTTAGAAGTTAATAAATAACTTACGAAAAAATAAAATAAATTCAATTATAACTTTAGGAAAGAGATTGATTAGATATACGGTTTAATAATTAAATTATTTCAATCAATGATTCATATAAGGCATTAAATATTACATAACTGTTCAATAATATAAATCACTTAAAGTGAAGTCAAAATTGAGATAAACTACTGGCATTCAAATGAATAATTGACAAAAAATTTAGTTATTTCATATGATAGATAGCTATTTGTTTTTATCAGTTATTAAGATACATATAAAAATAAATTTTGATTCTCAGGTGTATTAAACAAAATAAAATGGCTTTTAAAATACATACCACTGTTCCCTTGAATGACATTTTTGTTGACCTATCGTTCCACTGTCTACTGGTGCCAAAATCAGATATCTTGAGTATATCGTGATAGGATACGAGAACATTTGGCGACTTCAGATCCCGATGAATGATCTTATGGCTGTGCAAATAGCTCATACCTGACGCTATTTGTACTGTCCAGTCGACCACTTTTTGGGGCGGCACCTGTTTGCCACTCTTGAGCAAATCGTATAACTGTCCGTAGGGACAGTATTCCATAACAATACAGTAACAGTTGGGCGCCTGAGTGCACACCCCTTTGAACGACACAATATTCGGATGATTCAGTTTTCTCAGATGTTTAATGTCGGTCTCAAACTTCTCTTTAACTTTTTTAACGGCCACCAAATCGCTGTTGACTCTACCCATAAACACGGCTCCCTGTGCTCCGCTTCCCAACCATTCCAAGTCACGAATATTATCAAATGGTATCTCCCAATCGTCTGATTTGTTTTGTTTGTCGACACTCTTGTCGAATGTACTCCAAAAACTGCGAAGACAGCCAAAGAAGCCATTCAACAATTGTTGTCTTTTATTGCTTGACGAAGAGCTGGCAATGCTTGGACCGGGCAGTGCTATACGAATAGGTGTTGTAGCGATAACGGCGCCCGCAAACGGTGTGGCCGGAGTAATGGCATTGTACGGATTGAACGCTATGTCTAATCGATTGGGAACATCCTTACGATTGCTTTCATTTAACAGATCGGGCAGTGATGTACTCAAACTGTGATTACTTATACTGTGTCCGATGGCTGTTGTCGTCGTTTTATTTTTATAGTTATTATTGTTGGGCTCATTCCTCGTCTGCAGTGTCAGTGCCACACATTTGCCACCACTTTGATTGGTCGTCACTCGCGGAAGTGTTAAATTGATTTGTGTTAACTCTTCTTTAATGCATAGCATCCTTTGGGATCATTGAAGATATTAAGATATATCGTAAAGAAAAACAAAATCAAACGTTAATTTTTGAAACAAATTAAATGTCATTTAAAATGAAGAGTCAAACCCGTTATCAAATGGCTGGACATCGGTATTGATGCCATCAAAATGATCGGTCAGATCATCGCTCAGTCGTCGTCCGCCAGCTTTTCGGTCGGCTTTAGGTGAACCCAATGTCCTGAATCGGCCGGGAATGTCGTCGCGCGGTATTTCACTCGGACTCACAGCACTTATTACCGCTGAGCCCGACATTTGTGTTGTTGTTATTGTGTTGATGTCTAACACTGACTGCCTATTGCTGTGCTGTCTATGAGTCAGGCATTACAGTACTAATACAAACTGACTGTTCAAATACAATACAATACAATACATATACAAAACAGTATTGCAAGTACTGGTATATATTGTGTATGCATTAGTTTATCTAATAAACCATACATTCAATATTAAAATAACCAAATGATATAATTGTATCTAATATTAAACTCAACATTATTGTACTTGGTCATTTTTTGATTAATTGTAAAATTAACTTGATAATAGTCAACTATTTTATGTCGATGCTATTATCTAGTTAATTTTACAATTAATAAAAAAATGGCCAATTACAATAATGTTGAGTATAATAGTATATATAAATATGTCCATGATCATTTTTAAATTGAATGTATGGTTTATCAGATATTTAATATAAACTAATGAGTGGAATACCTGTCTAACCGAATACTCTGCTAAATTCATACACCATATATACCATGACTTGTAATACTGAATATAATACAATTGAATACAACAACACTCGCGACTATGCGTACAACACATACATTGAGAGAGCAATCGCTCATTATTTTCAATACACACTGTATTTAATATATACATCGCATAAACCAAATACAGTACAGTAGTGTCGCCACATATACTGTACTGTATTGAAGGCAAGTGTCTCTTAATACTGTACTTCAAAAGTTAAGCCACTTTTTTAGCACTTAAATATTTATAACAATTTTTAACTTTCACCCTTAGATAGCAATAGAACACGAGTTCAAATCTAGCAGAGTATCAATATTTTTATTTTATTTAATGTTTTAAAATTATAAACAAAAAATAACTAATTTATTATTACATCAATAACAACAAATTAATCAATAGTTAACATTTAGAGTATATTTTAAATGTAATTAATATAAAAGTAAAATCCTCTCATATAATAAATAAATATAAATATAATCATAAAATTTTACTATTTCTTAAACATTTATGAATTTCTTATACATTATAAACTTTATAATATATGGTTTAAAATGTAAATTATGTGTTAAAACTGACTTCTTTTAAATCAAATAATAGTAATAATACTGTAATAATATATATGAAAGTCCAGTGAGAATATGCTATTTTTGGTGTTTCCACTAAATCTACCCTTTCTTTCTTTTTTGGTCTTTACAGTTGTCATCTATATTACAAATATAACCCATTAATTAATTAATTAATTTGCTATCCGATTGCCAGATCTTATGATAAAAACTAATCTCTATTGTTATCTACAGTACATAAAAGTAAGCGCAGGTGTATATACAGTACAGTACTATATAGTATATACTGTAGTCCTGTATATACTGTCAATAACAGGGGTTCAATGCAATCAATTGGTGAAGTATTTGCTGAAAGTATTCAAAATCTATAATAAATAGCAGTAATAGTATTGAATGTATTGAATGTATTGAATGTATAGTAGAGTGAAACCAATTCTAGGAAATACACTATCATTTAAAGGCCATGTATTCAACATAAACACTGTTATACTATAGACTACTGCTTTATACAAATTATTATATACAGTGACTGTCAGTGAGTGTCAAACAATTGAAATGACATCAATTTATACACTTAAATAATAGGGTATTATTATATTATTATAATAATTATTTTATAGAAAATACCGTAACGTTTTCAATGTAGTGCATAAATAAAATAAAAATATTAAATAAATTGCTATAAATAATACATGGATTCAAATAAGCTTATGGCGCCATCTATTTTATGGCAATGTATATAATTATGTATATAATTTTATTTTTCAACTAAACGATAAACTAATTGATACATTTTATTTAAAATTAAAAATAGTTTTTTTAGTTAAATTTTATTTGAAAAATAGTTTTCCCAATTAAACTAAACTAAGTATGATCTTAAATTTACAAATTAATTGTTGTTAAACAAACTTATTTATTCAATATTAGATATTATTAAATAGCAAACTTAATTAAATATTTATACCCAGATTTTACTAGATAAGTTTTTTATTTTTTTATATATACATGTAGTGGAAAAGTTACTGTATCAATTAAGCTAAATATAAAGTTGGAAATGTTTTAGTATTAGTTTATTTTATAACTAATTGAATTACATGCGTGTAATTTATATTACAGGTCAACATAAGTTAAAAGTATTTTATCTAATTTTAAAAATCTAATAGTATAAATTATTTATCCTTGAACATTTTAAAAAATGTTTATCTTGTCTAAACTAAATTAGACTGCTTAAATTTTAATATTCTAATATTGTCTACAATAAATGTGATAAAAATTTACTTTTTTAATTTCATTTTTATTATGTAAATGTATCATTTTATAAATAACAACATTAATACAAATATCTAATTAAATTAAATGTGGATAAAAATATTGGAAATCAGTATTTGAAAAAATGTGATTTTTAAAATAATAAATTTTAAAACTTAATAAAAAATAATTATTAGATATATATATATATATATATATTTAATTAGAGTGTATTTGTAAAATTGTTAACACATTTCACGTGTCATATATACAGTAGAAGTATCATAAATACAGTATTAAAACGAAAAACGATAAAATTTTATTAAGTTATTATTATAATATAGTAATTGAAAATCATTAACACCTGATTAATATTAATAGTAACTATGCTTATAGTACTCTACCATATAGTGAGTTCACTGTAAACTTTATTTATCTTTTTTCTTTATATTATGCAATAGTGTGTCAGTTGTATATCAGTTAGAGTGTGAAGGAATAGGAGGAGACAGTCAGTCCTTTAGCACACATACCTAAGCGCTGACACTTGAAATGTATTTATAATACTGTTTTATACAGTACTGTATTAGCTGAGGACTTTCATGTGATATACATATGATTTTACACACAAAAATCTCATCCATATTTCATCACTTGATTTCATAGTAGTAAATGTCAATCAATTAATTCATATAATTATAATTGTATAAATCAAATATATATAAAACACGAGTCATTCAATTAATTTAGATTTTATATTATATTAAAACTATAACTAAAATTATATATTAATTTGATATATACATTAGCAGTTTTGTATCATTAATTAAATTTTTGTTTTTATATTGACTGATAAATTGCTGTTTTGTTGTATAGTATAATGCATTTAACATTTGGATAATAATTAGTTTTATTATAATACAGTGCTTAAGGGATGCCATTTGATGGGGAATTACAGTCAAAAAATAATTAAATGTTAATTATATATATATATATATATATATATATAGAGAGAGAGACATAAATTTAACATATCATATATGGTATAGACATTGTGTGTATTAAAATAATACAGTTTTATGCAAATAAATTTATTATTATTATTTTGGGATAAAATATTTTAAATAATTTAAGTAATAAAGTAATTTAAATAATTTTTTATTATTATTAATCATTTAGCAGTGTTTTATTAATCAATAAATATATTCATTGATAAAATTGTAAATATTTACTATAATATAAAAAAATATTATTTTTTTTATTGATTTTTACTGTTGACTGTTATGTTAGTCAATCAGTCATTTGTTTAAAACAACAGTTTTGTCTATTTTTGCGGTGATTTGTTGGACAGTTGACCCATTGGTCATCATTTTCTTGTGACAAGTGATTAAACATTAAAATCGATGGCCTCTTCTCGAATCAGTCGCCGCTACGGTCGGTACGCTCTGCTGGTGGCCGGCGCCGGCCTATCGACGTACGCCGTGTTTCGGCTGATTGACCAGAAAAAAGAGGTACACTTTAAACGAAACATTAATAAATCGATTGAAAAACTAACACAAGAGGTATGTGTTTGCATGCATTTCATAATTTTTTTTCTGCATATCATTTGCAGAGATACTTAGTATCGGCCTCATCACCACCACAGACATTAGCACAACAACAACTAAAACAATTGTCCAGCAAAGGACTACCATCAAGAGTTGATCAACTAAACAGTCTTAAATCGGGCAAAGAATTTGATGTATTGGTTGTTGGCGGCGGTGCCACGGGTTGTGGTGTTGCTTTGGATGCTATCACAAGAGGTTTGTAATTATTATTAGTATCTGTTGTTGTTATCAATTGTTTTGGTGATAACCAATTGATATGATAAAAGGTTTATCGACGGCATTGGTCGAGTTGGATGACTTTTCGTCGGGCACTTCCAGCCGTAGCACAAAACTAATCCACGGAGGCGTACGCTATCTGCAAAAGGCTATCCTCAAGTTAGATATGGAACAGTATAAGATGGTCAAAGAGGCGGTATGTCATCAGCTAATATATTTGATGAAGTATTATATTTACCATTAATACATTCAAATAGCTTCAAGAAAGAGCAAACCTCTTGGAGATTGCACCTCATCTGTCATATCCGTTGCCAATTATGTTACCGGTGTATCACTACTGGCAGATCCGTATGTATTTGATGTTTCATTTTACTAAACATTATTATATATTTTAATTTCTCAAAATTATAGCATATTTTTGGGTCGGCATTAAAATGTATGATTTGGTTGCCGGCACTAAAAATGTAAAAAAATCGTATTATCTCTCAAAGAAGGACGCAATGGAATTGTTTCCGATGTTAAAGAGTGATTCATTGGTCGGAGCGATTGTCTACTACGATGGTCAACATAACGACGCCCGTATGAATCTATCCATTGCATTGACTGCCGCCCGATATGGAGCTACTATTGCCAATCATGTGGCAGTTACTAAACTAAACAAAGATTCTGGTGGCAAGTTGATTGGCGCCAGACTACAGGATCAGTTAACTAAACAGGAATGGGATGTTAAGGCCAAAGTTATAGTCAATGCCACGGGACCGTTCACTGATAGTATCCGATTGATGGACAATCAGGAAACTAGGAAAATATGTCAGCCCAGTTCCGGTGTCCATATTGTATTACCCGGTTATTATTCCCCGGAAAGTATGGGTCTGTTAGATCCATCTACCAGTGATGGACGAGTCATATTTTTTCTGCCGTGGGAAAAGTGGACAATTGCCGGCACCACAGACAAAGTGTGCGAAGTGACTCATAATCCAGCGCCTACTGAATCCGATATTCAATTCATATTGAGTGAGATTCGACATTATCTCAGTCCCGATATCAATGTTCGTCGTGGAGATGTTATGTCCGCGTGGGCTGGTATTCGGCCACTAGTTTTGGATCCAAGCAAACCTAACACCGAATCTATTGCACGAAATCACATCATTGATTTGAGTCCTAGTGGTCTCGTAACAGTAGCCGGCGGCAAATGGACTACTTATCGAGTGATGGCACAGGAAGCGATTGATGCGGCCGTTAAAGACAATCCGGACAAAATAGGTCACGCAACTGAATGCAAGACATTGGGTTTAACTCTCGAAGGCGGACACAAATGGACGCCCACACTGTACATACATTTAGTGCAGGATTTCGGTTTGGAGCCCGAAGTGGCCCACCATTTGGCTAACACTTACGGCGACAAAGCGTTTGCCGTCGCAAAGTTAGCCGAATTGACCGGAAGACGGTGGCCAGTGGCCGGACGGCGACTGCACGTAGAATTCCCATATATTGAGGCCGAAATTAGATTTGCCGTCAGAGAGTACGCCTGTACTGCTGTCGACGTAATCGCACGGCGTTTGCGATTGGCTTTCCTCAACACACAGGCAGCTGAGGAAACATTACCGAGAATTGTCGACATTTTGGCTGAAGAACTTAAATGGAGTAAATCAGAAAAAGAGATCCAATTAAACAAAGCAAAAGACTTTTTGCGCAAAGAAATGGGACAACAGGTGGACAAAGAACTCAGAGATGTTTTACCGATTTCACTAACAAAGGATGAAATCAATAAATATAGCAAACAATTCCATTCACTCGATAGGGATAGGAAGGGATACATCGGTATTAATGATTTGAGAAGATCTATGAAAGTAAGTCAATCGATAAACTAAAGTTTGTCTATAAATTGATTAAAAATATTTTTTTATTTAATAAATACCGGTAATTATATATTTATTAGGCACAGGGAGTTAAGATAAGTGAGGATGAACTCCATCAGATGCTGAGCGAAGTGGACATCAATAAGAATGGACAGGTAGAGTTGGGCGAGTATCTGGAACTCATGAGCGCTATCAAGACTGGAACCATAGCGCACAGCAGGTTCTCGAAAGCCGCTGAGTTTGAGTACAATAAAATATCAGTGGATCGCGCGGGAGGGGGTCTATAAAATTTAGGGGAACTCCAAAAATCTCTGTTCTCACCATATGTTAGATCATTTATAGTCATCATAAACAACAGTAACAGATCATACCATTTCTGTTGATGTATTTATATCTTAAATCCTTACCTTTTCCTTACATCCAGTTTTTAAAAGTGTTTGTTTTATGCATTTATTAGCTATATATATGGTAACCGTTGTTTTATGACATCTACGGTAATGTTGAATTGTTGTAAAATTTCAATTATTGTTTGGTCACATATCTCAATATATTAATTAAATATACTATAAATTACCGGTAATATAATGGTTATAATTATACAATTAACTAGTCATACAAACTAGACATTTATTATTTGTTTTTTAAATTACCGTATCTATCGGTACTTCACTAATTATCTGACAATAATTATTAGATGTTTTAATAAAACTATTGTTTTAATTGTTTCAACTTTGGTGACAATTACTGTATATCACCTACTTAAGCACATAAACTTATATTAAGTATTTTAATGGATTATAATAAATTATATATATATATATCTAAAACATTTAAAGAAAATTAACATATTATTAATTTTTATCATTATATATGAATGTTATTATCTAATCATACGTTATTATTTTTTAAATCAATTATTTAGTAATTTATCTGAGTTTATAAATATCTAATATTTTAAATTAAATAATAAACTTAGATATATAAATAAAATATTATATATCGTTATCAATTTCTTTTTAATTTAATAATTATTTTTTCATATTAATATACATTCAAAATTGTTTGGTCCGACAAAAATTAAAACAACAAATTAGATAATAATCGGTATTTTTCATTCAATAATTATTATATGAAAATATAGTTATAATAAAAAAAATTATAATAAAAACTTTCGGTTAATAAATCGGTTAATGGATTGATACAAATACACGACCACTAAAAATGCTAACCAAAGGTGCCTTAAGAACGGGTATATTTGCCCCAAATGTGAAGCATAAAAACTGATGCGATAAATACCAAACTCATCACCAGAACAGGTACGGGACCACTGATGGACAGAAAAACAAATGAATTGATCAGACAATCAAATGTTGGATCTAATAATCATATCTTACACTTTAATGCCGGGCGAGTCGTCCGTATAGAACCTCCACATACCGCCGCTATTGGCCGCCGCCGCTCTCGATCGGTTGCCGCCACCACTGCTGGTTCCGCCGCCAACCTTACGCTGTTTAACAGTACTACCGCTACCACCTGAGCTACGGGTAGGCATAGCGCGTGGCGAACGACTGCCGGCGCCCACTGATGTACTGCTGGCCGATGCAGGCTATCGTTAAAACAAATCAATAGATCAGATGATTGCGTTGATTATTATCTGGCCATCAATTCTCTTAAACTTACCATATCTTTGGGTTAATCACTAAAACCGAGTCCGAGTCTTATGAATGGATTGAAAAAAATAAATGATTTGGCGATTGATTGCAGTATTTGATTGATTCAATCAAATTGAATGTATTGTATGTATGTATTGAAGGTATCGTTTAAATGATGTGTTGTTTATAACACATATACACAACACGTCATCAATTGATACAAAAAATATTATAATAAAATCACTAACTTTTGGTTTACAGTACAATATAAGAACGTCATTTGTGGACAACCCTTATATATATAAATAATTTATGGATATTAACTTAGAGTAACGTTTGATGTGAACAGTATATTGTAATAATTGGTAACCAAATTGGCAATAGAGAGGCGCCACTCACTGTACTAACCAATCAACGATTTGTTAGTGTGTTTGTGTGTTACTCACTATTATATACATACTCTTCATGTTATAAATGTCCAACACTGAAAATGGGCGGAGCCTACAATTAAACACAACTACTATACATATTGTAGCATTTTGTAGGTATATATATTATATATTATATATTAAATCTATAATCTATGGTTTGTTTATAAGGCAAAGTCTATGTATGTTTTGACTATTACTTAAAAAAGCGTTATATACGCCACTATTATATACAGTGTGTGTACTGTAGTGTAGTATTGAATGCAATCTAAGTGTTAGTGTATTATAATCAGAGGTCCTGTCAATTTTGCAGTTGTGTGTATGTCTCCTCCCACTTATCACGCAAACAGTGTAGTAACAGTTACTGCTGTACTGTAGCTATTACTACACTGTTTGCGTGATAAGTGGGAGGAGACATACACACAATTTTTAAGCAGACTTTTTCTTTGATTATAATATCGAGTGATGTCATGTGCGTTATGACCGGCGACTCATACCATACACACACACATACAGACAGACAGACAGACAGATACTACCGGAGCCCACAATAATTGATTCATTTTTTCTTTTTTTGTTGTTATTGTTTTAGTTGATCCCATAATTAATTGGTTAAATAATAGGATCCGTTTGACAAAACCGCCAAATAATAGTATAGTCTTTGATTAATTGGTTGATATCATTAGTTTCCTGAAGTATTGACATCATTGACGAAGAAGTTGTGGTTGAAATTGATTTCACCCGTCATATGAACTGCTTTTTGTATATTATTATTATTATCTCTTCTGTTCACTTCACACGTGTGTTCTCCACTTAGTCCGTAAAATGGCTAAACAAGATGACAAAATCGACAACAATATTGAAGATAACACGACAACGTCTGAATTGGCTGAAGAAGATAATTTGATTTCATTTGTTTTTAACTTTGCATGTGATTACCAGATGCACGACTCAGAGAGACCTATTGAAGAGGTCAAAAGACCGCCGGCAAATAATGCCATTTGTTCGGCCACCGGTCTAATGATTGACCAGAAAAAAGAGGTACACTTTAAACGAAACATTAATAAATCGATTGAAAAACTAACACAACACTCAAAAAAAAAATCTTTGCAAAATTGAAAATTTGATATTTAATTTTAAATTAAGTAAAATTTTTCAAAAAATTTATAATTTGGTAAAATTTTATATTTGAAAATTTTCAAAGCTTTTTCAATATTTTTAGTAAAATTTTACCATATATTTATAATTTTTGGAAAAGTGATGTCACATAAAATAATATGGGATAACAACTAATAATGTAATATAAAAAATTAACCAAGATGTAAAACACTATGCGTCATTATAGCAGTTACTAGCACTGATTTAATTAGCCAATAGTATTCATTTATTTTTTGATGACACCCAGATAGTAATGGACAGCCAGCAGTATACATATTAATGTTATTGTTATAACCGTTGTTATTAATGTGATTAATTGTGTTATATATTGATATAATTAATAATTAATAACAATCTCAATAAAAATAGTGACCTAACAACTGATAATAAATTGTATATTAAATAAATATTACAGTATTTAACAGTTAACTGTAAATTATTAAAAATAGTTATAATTGTATTGATTATTATATCTATTATATTGATATAATGTATTGTATGTACACTGTTGTGTAAGTATTAAACAAATAATAGATATATTTAGTTATTTAATATACACTATATTATAGAGCATTTTTAACAGTGCTGTAAATTATTAATTTTAATTATAATAGTATTAGTTATTAGATTTGTTGTATTGATACAATGTATTGTAAATATTTGTTAATAGTTATGTAAATATTATGTAAATAATTGATATTTTATATTCATTTACTATCTATTATATACAGTATTTTATGTATTAATGCCTTATATTGTATTATATTTTGTTTATATGACTATTGTATTAATATCATGTATTGTCTGTATTTATTATGTACTGTATACAGTATTTTATTATATTATTTGAATTCTTCATATATTTTAATAAATACAGTAATATTTTACTTATCGTTTCACACATATTTTGAATATTTTACACAAATGAAAAAATTATGTAAAATTTGAAAGCTTACAAATTACAATATTGAAAATTTTACTTAACAATTTAAAATATATAGTTAATTATGTTTTAATTACAATAATGAAAATTTTACAAAACTGATTTCCATTTTTAACGTAATATTTTACAAAATGTGTTCATAAATGAAAAATTTTACTTTTACCAAAAGTTGGTAAAATTAAATAAATTTTACAAAATAAACAAGTTAAGAATGCTAGATAGCATTATTGAAAAAAAACTTTGACGGCATAAAATATTATGTTCATAAATTAATTGTCAGTTGATTTAGTCATTGACATAGTCAAATAACAGTATGACAAAATAAGCACAACTTTAGTCATGTAGGGTATAAACTTACTCGGTATGACAAATTAAACTCAACTTTAGTCAAATAAAATAAATTTGACGTTATATATCTTATTTTTGATGCTCTATACAATTCTGAACGTTAAAATTTTTACCTAAAATTTTTTACTTTGGGCGCCATTTTCTCTGTTCACGAAGAGATAGATCATTTTTGATGCAACTTTTCAATACATTATTAGTAGTCCTCTAACCGAATCTTAAGTCAGAATTTCAAAATTCGAAAATAAAATGCTACAGACACACAAAAGGCTCGTATAGATTTCAGAAAACAAAACTCAATTTTTTTTTTGAAAACAAATCAATTAAAATCTTGAAAATTTTACAAATGTTTTTTGGGTGTAAGAGGTATGTGTTTGCGTGCATTTCATAATTTTTTTCTGCATATTTGCAGAAAAAAGTTTCGCCATCACCACCGCCATCACCATCACCACCGCCATCACCATCACAACCGCCATCACCATCACCACCGCCATCATCAGCAACAAAACCTGTTGTGATTGCCAGCTCTCAATCACCCAAAACTATTAAACAAAGAGAAGACAGAGACAGGAAAGAATTGAAGGCTGAAAGAGACGCCGAAAGAAAGAAAAAAGAAAGAAAGAAAAAAGAAAGACATTAATGTGTAAGATATGATTATTAGATCCAACATTTGATTGTCTGATCAATTCATTTGTTTTTCTGTCCATCAGTGGTCCCGTACCTGTTCTGGTGATGAGTTTGGTATTTATCGCATCAGTTTTTATGCTTCACATTTGGGGCAAATATACCCGTTCTTAAGGCACCTTTGGTTAGCATTTTTAGTGGTCGTGTATTTGTATCAATCCATTAACCGATTTATTAACCGAAAGTTTTTATTATAATTTTTTTTATTATAACTATATTTTCATATAATAATTATTGAATGAAAAATACCGATTATTATCTAATTTGTTGTTTTAATTTTTGTCGGACCAAACAATTTTGAATGTATATTAATATGAAAAAATAATTATTAAATTAAAAAGAAATTGATAACGATATATAATATTTTATTTATATATCTAAGTTTATTATTTAATTTAAAATATTAGATATTTATAAACTCAGATAAATTACTAAATAATTGATTTAAAAAATAATAACGTATGATTAGATAATAACATTCATATATAATGATAAAAATTAATAATATGTTAATTTTCTTTAAATGTTTTAGATATATATATATATAATTTATTATAATCCATTAAAATACTTAATATAAGTTTATGTGCTTAAGTAGGTGATATACAGTAATTGTCACCAAAGTTGAAACAATTAAAACAATAGTTTTATTAAAACATCTAATAATTATTGTCAGATAATTAGTGAAGTACCGATAGATACGGTAATTTAAAAAACAAATAATAAATGTCTAGTTTGTATGACTAGTTAATTGTATAATTATAACCATTATATTACCGGTAATTTATAGTATATTTAATTAATATATTGAGATATGTGACCAAACAATAATTGAAATTTTACAACAATTCAACATTACCGTAGATGTCATAAAACAACGGTTACCATATATATAGCTAATAAATGCATAAAACAAACACTTTTAAAAACTGGATGTAAGGAAAAGGTAAGGATTTAAGATATAAATACATCAACAGAAATGGTATGATCTGTTACTGTTGTTTATGATGACTATAAATGATCTAACATATGGTGAGAACAGAGATTTTTGGAGTTCCCCTAAATTTTATAGACCCCCTCCCGCGCGATCCACTGATATTTTATTGTACTCAAACTCAGCGGCTTTCGAGAACCTGCTGTGCGCTATGGTTCCAGTCTTGATAGCGCTCATGAGTTCCAGATACTCGCCCAACTCTACCTGTCCATTCTTATTGATGTCCACTTCGCTCAGCATCTGATGGAGTTCATCCTCACTTATCTTAACTCCCTGTGCCTAATAAATATATAATTACCGGTATTTATTAAATAAAAAAATATTTTTAATCAATTTATAGACAAACTTTAGTTTATCGATTGACTTACTTTCATAGATCTTCTCAAATCATTAATACCGATGTATCCCTTCCTATCCCTATCGAGTGAATGGAATTGTTTGCTATATTTATTGATTTCATCCTTTGTTAGTGAAATCGGTAAAACATCTCTGAGTTCTTTGTCCACCTGTTGTCCCATTTCTTTGCGCAAAAAGTCTTTTGCTTTGTTTAATTGGATCTCTTTTTCTGATTTACTCCATTTAAGTTCTTCAGCCAAAATGTCGACAATTCTCGGTAATGTTTCCTCAGCTGCCTGTGTGTTGAGGAAAGCCAATCGCAAACGCCGTGCGATTACGTCGACAGCAGTACAGGCGTACTCTCTGACGGCAAATCTAATTTCGGCCTCAATATATGGGAATTCTACGTGCAGTCGCCGTCCGGCCACTGGCCACCGTCTTCCGGTCAATTCGGCTAACTTTGCGACGGCAAACGCTTTGTCGCCGTAAGTGTTAGCCAAATGGTGGGCCACTTCGGGCTCCAAACCGAAATCCTGCACTAAATGTATGTACAGTGTGGGCGTCCATTTGTGTCCGCCTTCGAGAGTTAAACCCAATGTCTTGCATTCAGTTGCGTGACCTATTTTGTCCGGATTGTCTTTAACGGCCGCATCAATCGCTTCCTGTGCCATCACTCGATAAGTAGTCCATTTGCCGCCGGCTACTGTTACGAGACCACTAGGACTCAAATCAATGATGTGATTTCGTGCAATAGATTCGGTGTTAGGTTTGCTTGGATCCAAAACTAGTGGCCGAATACCAGCCCACGCGGACATAACATCTCCACGACGAACATTGATATCGGGACTGAGATAATGTCGAATCTCACTCAATATGAATTGAATATCGGATTCAGTAGGCGCTGGATTATGAGTCACTTCGCACACTTTGTCTGTGGTGCCGGCAATTGTCCACTTTTCCCACGGCAGAAAAAATATGACTCGTCCATCACTGGTAGATGGATCTAACAGACCCATACTTTCCGGGGAATAATAACCGGGTAATACAATATGGACACCGGAACTGGGCTGACATATTTTCCTAGTTTCCTGATTGTCCATCAATCGGATACTATCAGTGAACGGTCCCGTGGCATTGACTATAACTTTGGCCTTAACATCCCATTCCTGTTTAGTTAACTGATCCTGTAGTCTGGCGCCAATCAACTTGCCACCAGAATCTTTGTTTAGTTTAGTAACTGCCACATGATTGGCAATAGTAGCTCCATATCGGGCGGCAGTCAATGCAATGGATAGATTCATACGGGCGTCGTTATGTTGACCATCGTAGTAGACAATCGCTCCGACCAATGAATCACTCTTTAACATCGGAAACAATTCCATTGCGTCCTTCTTTGAGAGATAATACGATTTTTTTACATTTTTAGTGCCGGCAACCAAATCATACATTTTAATGCCGACCCAAAAATATGCTATAATTTTGAGAAATTAAAATATATAATAATGTTTAGTAAAATGAAACATCAAATACATACGGATCTGCCAGTAGTGATACACCGGTAACATAATTGGCAACGGATATGACAGATGAGGTGCAATCTCCAAGAGGTTTGCTCTTTCTTGAAGCTATTTGAATGTATTAATGGTAAATATAATACTTCATCAAATATATTAGCTGATGACATACCGCCTCTTTGACCATCTTATACTGTTCCATATCTAACTTGAGGATAGCCTTTTGCAGATAGCGTACGCCTCCGTGGATTAGTTTTGTGCTACGGCTGGAAGTGCCCGACGAAAAGTCATCCAACTCGACCAATGCCGTCGATAAACCTTTTATCATATCAATTGGTTATCACCAAAACAATTGATGGCTAAATTGAAGCTGAGCTACCGGAGCTAAAACTCGGTTTTTTCAACGGAAAACAGATCTTCGGGTCCTAATAAACATATATCGATAAAAATTATTGCGCGAAAACACCAGTACTCAAATCTGACCTAACATACCTGACCTTATATACATAAACTTAATATAATATATCAAACTTTAATACATAATATTTAGTAATTATAACTGTTAGCGCGAGAATATTATTTTTAATTGTTAACAATAAAAGGAACGGTAAAACGTGGCGAACCGGTCATACATTAGCTTAGGTTAAGTTAACATTTTTATATATTAATCGAAACAAGTATTCTTTGCGTGTAAAATAAAAGTGTTTAAATTCATTTTATTGAAAAAGTTAATGAAATTTAATAAATTGTAAAATTGTCATTTAAATCTATAACATCTCTTTAATCACTGGTCAAATTTTGATTATTTTCGGTAAACCATTTCATCTGATTTTGAACCGAAAAAGATTTTTATGACTACTTCCAGATTTTTAATTTTTTCAATATCAAAGATGTCTTTTATTTATTCAAATAAATAGTAATCTGACAAAGCAATATATGATGAATATAATGATTCATCAATGGTTTTAATAAATCCTATAAATTTATTATAATTCAATTGTATAAAAAATTTTGGTTTATTTTCACTTAAGTGGCCTATAGTTAAGAAGTGAAATTATTTAGTACTTAAATTAATGGCACATATCTTCAGCGAATTGAGTCAAAATGTCTTATAATAGTTCATAAATCATTACCCAATATCTTTCTCATCTTTTATCATCAAAACTCTGGATATAACTTCACTAAGTCCTTCAAAATTTTAGTATTAATATTAGGTAGTTTTTCTGACTATTTTCTGTCTTTTACATTAACCTCTACTTCTTTCCATCATTTTTTATTTGTCAAATTAATGCTTACATTTAGTTTTTCATAAGAAGCTTTACTAAGATTTTTGGCCTCCATTATTTCATTATTTAATCAACGATATATGTATTTTTGAGCATATATGAAAATGATGTCATGTGACTTTAAGCTATGTAACGACTTTATTAATAACTTTATTTTAAATGTTTAATAACATAATTAAAATTCAATAATGTAACTGTTGAATTACAAAAAAAATAAAATTTTAATCATTACATAGATCTCACAAAAACAAATTAAAATTTCATTATTTTTGAAACGCAAAGAATACTTGTTTCGATCGATAAAATACAATTTTATTGTTAACAATTAAAAATAATATTCTCGCGCTAAACTGTTATGATTACTAAGTATTATGTATTGAAGTTTGTTATATTATATTAAGTTTATGTATATAAGGTCAGGTATGTTAGGTCAGATTTGAGTAGGTTGTTGGTGTTTCCACGCAATAATTTTTATTGATGAATCAACAAAATGACGATCAAATTCAAGAAAAATGAAAGTAAAACCATTACTGACCCTCAAAAATATTGCTTATTGCTTGAAATTTTCAAATATGGTTACCAGTGCCGGGTATTATGACAATACCCGAAGGGGTCTGGAATTTCGGGAAGACGTCCTATGGACGGATGATTCACCAATTAAACTATTTCCGAAGTTAAATCATCAAAATACCCGTATTAGACCATTAAATAAGACAAATCAAATTGTTGGCCGACCTAAATTTTCACTAAAAATCATGGTTGCGGGTGGTATTATAGCTAGTGGTAAAACAGATATATGTCTGTCCGTCAAAAGAGACTATCGGTGGACATGTTTATGAATTATAGCAATTCGCAGTGATTCACAAATATCGGTTCAAAGATAGTTCTTTATTAAAGCCGCGCTTAATATCACTTTCTCCAGCTGTAAAGTTGACACGAAAACTACACGGATCATCACCTCCAATATGATGACACCCTCAACGACAGAAATCGCAACGCTCTTACATTGATATTTATAATTCGTAATTCAGAAATGCCTTATATGCATTAGGATAAACACTAATTAAACCTCATTTAACTTTGTTTATGCTGAGACGTCCCGATCCCGCCGTTACTTCCACTGCTTCGTTGTTTGTCGTTCCCTGTTCTCCGCTTCCGCAGATCGGCATACCATGAACACTATATACTCTATGTATCACTTATTTACTTATATTTACATTAATTTTTAACTAATACCGCAAGCTAACATTTTCTTAAGGGACTCAGGGCCAAAGACCCGAGCACCTCGAAACACTTACTCTTTAGTTGTGTAAAATTCTTTATTATAGTCAATAATAATTGAATAAATATTTAGGACATTTTGATGCATTATGTTTAGATTTATTTAAAAATGAATAAATATTAAACATCATAAATAAAGTCAAAAATAATTGAATAATTATTTAGGACATTTTGAAGCATTATGTTTAGATTTATTTAAAAATGAATAAATATAAAACATCATAAATAAAGTCAAAAATAATTGAATAAATATTTAAGACATTTTGAAGCATTATGTTTAGATTTATTTAAAAATGAATTAAAATAATATAGTATAAATAAATTGTATTAAAATTGATTAAATATTTAGGACATTTTGAAGCATTATTTTTAGATTTATTTAAAAATGAATTAAAATAATATAGTATAACTAAATTGTATTAAAATTGATTAAATATTTAGGACATTTTGAAGAATTATGTTTAGATTTATTTAAAAATGAACAAATACAAAACATCATAAATAAAGTTAAAAATAATTGAACAAATATTTAGGACATTTTGAAGCATTATKTTTAGATTTATTTAAAAATGAATAAATATAAAACATCATAAATAAAGTCAAAAATAATTGAATAATTATTTATAACATTATGTTTAGATTTATTTAAAAATTAAATAAAGTACATTTTGAAGCATTATGTTTAGATTTATTTAAAAATGAATTAAAATAATATAGTATAACTAAATTGTATTAAAATTGATTAAATATTTAGGACATTTTGAAGAATTATGTTTAGATTTATTTAAAAATGAATTAAAATAATATAGTATAAATAAATTGTATTAAAATTGATTAAATATTTAGCACATTTAGAAGCATTATGTTTAGATTTATTTAAAAATGAATTAAAATAATATAGTATAAATAAATTGTATTAAAATTGATTAAATATTTAGGACATTTTGAAGCATTATGTTTAGATTTATTTAAAAATGAATTAAAATAATATAGTATAAATAAATTGTATTAAAATTGATTAAATATTTAGGACATTTTGAAGCATTATGTTTAGATTTATTTAAAAATGAATTAATATTAAACATCATAATTAAAGTTAAAAATAATTGAATAAATATTTAGGACATTTTGAAGCATTATGTTTAGATTTATTTAAAAATGAATAAATATAAAACATCATAAATAAAGTCATAAATAATTTAATAAATATTTAGGACATTTTGAAGCATTATTTTTAKATTTATTTAAAAATGAATAAATATAAAACATCATAAATAAAGTCAAAAATAATTGAATAATTATTTATGACATTTTGAAGCATTATGTTTAGATTTATTTAAAAATGAATTAAAATAATATAGTATAACTAAATTGTATTAAAATTGATTAAATATTTAGGACATTTTGAAGAATTATGTTTAGATTTATTTAAAAATGAATTAATATTAAACATCATAAATAAAGTCATAAATAATTGAATAAATATTAAAGACATTTTGAAGCATTATGTTTAAATTTATTTAAAAATTAATTAATATTAAACATCATAAATAAAGTCAAAAATAATTGAATAAATATTTAGGACATTTTGAAGCATTATGTTTAGATTTATTTTAAAATGAATTAATATTAAACATCATAAATAAAGTCAAAAATAATTGAATAAATATTTAGGACATTTTGAAGCATTATATTTAGATTTATTTAAAAATGAATTAAAATAATATAGTATAACTAAATTGTATTAAAATTGATTAAATATTTAGGACATTTTGAAGAATTATGTTTAGATTTATTTAAAAATGAACAAATACAAAACATCATAAATAAAGTTAAAAATAATTGAACAAATATTTAGGACATTTTGAAGCATTATGTTTAGATTTATTTAAAAATGAATAAATATAAAACATCATAAATAAAGTCAAAAATAATTTAATAAATTTTTAAGACATTTTGAAGCATTATGTTGATTTATTTAAAAATAAATAAATATTAAACATCATAAATAAAGCCAAAAATAATTGAATAAATATTTAGGACATTTTGAAGCATTATGTTTAGATTTATTTAAAAATGAATAAATATAAAACATCATAAATAAAGTCAAAAATAATTGAATAATTATTTATGACATTTTGAAGCATTATGTTTAGATTTATTTAAAAATGAATTAAAATAATATAGTATAACTAAATTGTATTAAAATTGATTAAATATTTAGGACATTTTGAAGCATTATGTTTAGATTTATTTAAAAATGAATCAAAAAATTAATAAATAAACATCATAAATAAATGAATAAATATTAAACATCATAAATAAAAATAATTGAATAAATATTTAGGACATTTTGAAGCATTATGTTTAGATTTATTTAAAAATGAATAAATATAAAACATCATAAATAAAGTCAAAAATAATTTAATAAATATTTAGGACATTTTGAAGCATTATGTTTAGATTTATTTAAAAATGAATAAATATTAAACATCATAAATAAAGTCAAAAATAATTGAATAAATATTTAAGACATTTTGAAGCATTATGTTTAGATTTATTTAAAAATGAATTAAAATAATATAGTATAAATAAATTGTATTAAAATTGATTAAATATTTAGGACATTTTGAAGCATTATGTTTAGATTTATTTAAAAATGAATAAATATAAACATCATAAATAAAGTCAAAAATAATTGATTAAATATTTAGGACATTTTGAAGCATTATGTTTAGATTTATTTAAAAATGAATTAAAATAATATAGTATAAATATATTGTATTAAAATTGATTAAATATTTAGGACATTTTGAAGCATTATGTTTAGATTTATTTAAAAATGAATTAAATATAAACATCATAAATAAAGTGTAAAAATAATTGATTAAATATTTAGGACATTTTGAAGCATTATGTTTAGATTTATTTAAAAATGAATAAATATAAAAAAATAAATAAAGTCAAAAATAATTTAATAAATATTTAGGACATTTTGAAGCATTATGTTTAGATTTATTTAAAAATGAATAAATATTAAACATCATAAATAAAGTCAAAAATAATTGAATAAATATTTAGGACATTTTGAAGCATTATGTTTAGATTTATTTAAAAATGAATAAATATTAAACATCATAAATAAAGTCAAAAATAATTGATTAAATATTTAGGACATTTTGAAGCATTATGTTTAGATTTATTTAAAAATGAATTAAAATAATATAGTATAAATATATTGTATTAAAATTGATTAAATATTTAGGACATTTTGAAGCATTATGTTTAGATTTATTTAAAAATGAATTAAAATAATATAGTATAAATAAATTGTATTAAAATTGATTAAATATTTAGGACATTTTGAAGCATTATGTTTAGATTTATTTAAAAATGAATTAAAATAATATAGTATAAATAAATTGTATTAAAATTGATTAAATATTTAGGACATTTTGAAGCATTATGTTTAGATTTATTTAAAAATGAATTAATATTAAACATCATAAATAAAGTCAAAAATAATTGAATAAATATTTAGGACATTTTGAAGCATTATGTTTAGATTTATTTAAAAATGAATAAATATTATAAATAAATATATTGTATAAATAAATTGTAAATTAAAATTGATTAAATATTTAGGACATTTTGAAGCATTATGTTTAGATTTATTTAAAATGAATTAAAATAATATAGTATAAATAAATTGTATTAAAATTGATTAAATATTTAGGACATTTTGAAGCATTATGTTTAGATTTATTTAAAAATGAATTAATATTAAACATCATAAATAAAGTCAAAAATAATTGAATAAATATTTAGGACATTTTGAAGCATTATGTTTAGATTTATTTAAAAATGAATAAATATAAAACATCATAAATAAAGTCAAAAATAATTTAATAAATATTTAGGACATTTTGAAGCATTATGTTTAGATTTATTTAAAAATGAATTAAAATAATATAGTATAAATAAATTGTATTAAAATTGATTAAATATTTAGGACATTTTGAAGCATTATGTTTAGATTTATTTAAAAATGAATTAAAATAATATAGTATAAATAAATTGTATTAAAATTGATTAAATATTTAGGACATTTTGAAGCATTATGTTTAGATTTATTTAAAAATGAATTAATATTAAACATCATAAATAAAGTCAAAAATAATTGAATAAATATTTAGGACATTTTGAAGCATTATGTTTAGATTTATTTAAAAATGAATAAATATAAAACATCATAAATAAAGTCAAAAATAATTTAATAAATTTTTAAGACATTTTGAAGCATTATGTTGATTTATTTAAAAATAAATAAATATTAAACATCATAAATAAAGCCAAAAATAATTGAATAAATATTTAGGACATTTTGAAGCATTATGTTTAGATTTATTTAAAAATGAATAAATATTAAACATCATAAATAAAATCAAAAATAATTGAATAAATATTTAAAACATTTTGAAGCATTATGTTTAGATTTATTTAAAAATGAATTAAAATAATATAGTATAAATAAATTGTATTAAAATTGATTAAATATTTAGCACATTTAGAAGCATTATGTTTAGATTTATTTAAAAATGAATTAAAATAATATAGTATAAATAAATTAATTGATTAAATATTTAGGACATTTTGAAGCATTATGTTTAGATTTATTTAAAAATGAATTAAAATAATATAGTATAAATAAATTGTATTAAAATTGATTAAATATTTAGGACATTTTGAAGCATTATGTTTAGATTTATTTAAAAATGAATTAATATTAAACATCATAAATAAAGTCAAAAATAATTGAMTAAATATTTAGGACATTTTGAAGCATTATGTTTAGATTTATTTAAAAATGAATAAATATAAAACATCATAAATAAAGTCAAAAATAATTTAATAAATATTTAGGACATTTTGAAGCATTATGTTTAGATTTATTTAAAAATGAATAAATATTAAACATCATAAATAAAGTCAAAAATAATTGAATAAATATTTAGGACATTTTGAAGCATTATGTTTAGATTTATTTAAAAATGAATAAATATAAAACATCATAAATAAAGTYAAAAATAATTGAACAAATATTTAGGACATTTTGAAGCATTATGTTTAGATTTATTTAAAAATGAATTAAAATAATATAGTATAAATAAATTGTATTAAAATTGATTAAATATTTGAAGCATTATGTTTAGATTTATTTAAAAATGAATTAAAATAATATAGTATAAATAAATTGTATTAAAATTGATTAAATATTTAGGACATTTTGAAGCATTATGTTTAGATTTATTTAAAAATGAATTAAATATTAAATATTAAATATTTAGGACATTTTGAAGCATTATGTTTAGATTTATTTAAAAATGAATTAAATATAATACATATAAATAAATTGTATTAATAATTGAATAAATATTTAGGACATTTTGAAGCAAAAATAATTGAATAAATATTATGTTTAGATTTATTTAAAAATGAATAAATATTAAACATCATAAATAAAGTCAAAAATAATTGAATAAATATTTAGGACATTTTGAAGCATTATGTTTAGATTTATTTAAAAATGAATTAAAATAATATAGTATAAATAAATTGTATTAAAATTGATTAAATATTTAGGACATTTTGAAGCATTATGTTTAGATTTATTTAAAAATTTAAAATAAATAGTATAAATAAAATTAAAATTGATAAATATTTAACATTTTGAAGCATTATGTTTAGATTTATTTAAAAATGAATTAAAATAATAAATAAATAAATTGTATTAAAATTGATTAAATATTTAGGACATTTTGAAGCATTATGTTTAGATTTATTTAAAAATGAATAAATATTAAACATCATAAATAAAGTCAAAAATAATTGAATAAATATTTAGGACATTTTGAAGCATTATGTTTAGATTTATTTTAAAATAAACATCATAAATAAATCAAAAAAATTGATTAAATATTTAGGACATTTTGAAGCATTATGTTTAGATTTATTTAAAAATGAATTAAAATAATATAGTATAAATATATTGTATTAAAATTGATTAAATATTTAGGACATTTTGAAGCATTATGTTTAGATTTATTTAAAAATGAATTAAAATAAATATATTGTATAAATAAATTGTATTAAAAAATTGATTAAATATTTAGGACATTTTGAAGCATTATGTTTAGATTTATTTAAAAATGAATTAATATTAAACATCATAAATAAAGTCAAAAATAATTGAATAAATATTTAGGACATTTTGAAGCATTATGTTTAGATTTATTTAAAAATTATTTAATAAATGAATTGAATAAATATTTAGGACATTTTGAAGCATTATGTTTAGATTTATTTAAAAATGAATAAATATAAACATCATAAATAAAGTCAAAAATAATTGAATAAATATTTAGGACATTTTGAAGCATTATGTTTAGATTTATTTAAAAATGAATAAATATTAAACATCATAAATAAAGTCAAAAATAATTGAATAAATATTTAGGACATTTTGAAGCATTATGTTTAGATTTATTTAAAAATGAATTAAAATAATATAGTATAAATATATTGTATTAAAATTGATTAAATATTTAGGACATTTTGAAGCATTATGTTTAGATTTATTTAAAAATGAATTAAAATAATATAGTATAAATAAATTGTAGTAATAATTGATAAATATTTAGGACATTTTGAAGCATTATGTTTAGATTTATTTAAAAATGAATTATTAAAAATAAATATTTAGGACATTTTGAAGCATTATGTTTAGATTTATTTAAAAATGAATTAATATTAAACATCATAAATAAAGTCAAAAATAATTGAATAAATATTTAGGACAAAAATGAATTTAAAAATGAATAAATATTAAACATCATAAATAAAGTCAAAAATAATTGAATAAATATTTAGGACATTTTGAAGCATTATGTTTAGATTTATTTAAAAATGAATTAAAATAATATAGTATAAATATATTGTATTAAAATTGATTAAATATTTAGGACATTTTGAAGCATTATGTTTAGATTTATTTAAAAATGAATTAAAATTATTAAAATAATATAGTATAAATCAAAAAACATCATAAATAAAGTCAAAAATAATTGATTAAATATTTAGGACATTTTGAAGCATTATGTTTAGATTTATTTAAAAATGAATAAATATTAAACATCATAAATAAAGTCAAAAATAATTGATTAAATATTTAGGACATTTTGAAGCATTATGTTTAGATTTATTTAAAAATGAATAAATATTAAACATCATAAATAAAGTCAAAAATAATTGATTAAATATTTAGGACATTTTGAAGCATTATGTTTAGATTTATTTAAAAATGAATTAAAATAATATAGTATAAATATATTGTATTAAAATTGATTAAATATTTAGGACATTTTGAAGCATTATGTTTAGATATTTTATGATTTATTTAAAAAAGTAAAAAATTGAATAATTAAAATCATATAGTATAAATAAATGTAAATTAAAATTGATTAAATATTTAGGACATTTTGAAGCATTATGTTTAGATTTATTTAAAAATGAATTAAAATAATATAGTATAAATATATTGTATTAAAATTGATTAAATATTTAGGACATTTTGAAGCATTATGTTTAGATTTATTTAAAAATGAATTAAAATATTAAACATAATTGAATAAATATAAATAAAGTCAAAAATAATTGAATAAATATTTAGGACATTTTGAAGCATTATGTTTAGATTTATTTAAAAATGAATAAATATAAACATCATAAATAAAGTCAAAAATAATTGATTAAATATTTAGGACATTTTGAAGCATTATGTTTAGATTTATTTAAAAATGAATAAATATTAAACATAATAAATAAAGTCAAAAATAATTGAATAAATATTTAGGACATTTTGAAGCATTATGTTTAGATTTATTTAAAAATGAATAAATATAAACATCATAAATAAAGTYAAAAATAATTGAAYAAATATTTAGGACATTTTGAAGCATTATGTTTAGATTTATTTAAAAATGAATTAAAATAATATAGTATAAATAAATTGTATTAAAATTGATTAAATATTTAGGACATTTTGAAGCATTATGTTTAGATTTATTTAAAAATGAATAAATATTAAACATCATAAATAAAGTCAAAAATAATTGATTAAATATTTAGGACATTTTGAAGCATTATGTTTAGATTTATTTAAAAATGAATTAAAATAATATAGTATAAATATATTGTATTAAAATTGATTAAATATTTAGGACATTTTGAAGCATTATGTTTAGATTTATTTAAAAATGAATTAATATTAAACATCATAAATAAAGTCAAAAATAATTGAATAAATATTTAGGACATTTTGAAGCATTATGTTTAGATTTATTTAAAAATGAATAAATATTAAACATAATAAATAAAGTCAAAAATAATTGAATAAATATTTAGGACATTTTGAAGCATTATGTTTAGATTTATTTAAAAATGAATAAATATTAAACATCATAAATAAAGTCAAAAATAATTGAATAAATATTTAGGACATTTTGAAGCATTATGTTTAGATTTATTTAAAAATGAATTAAAATAATATAGTATAAATATATTGTATTAAAATTGATTAAATATTTAGGACATTTTGAAGCATTATGTTTAGATTTATTTAAAAATGAATAAATATTAAACATCATAAATAAAGTCAAAAATAATTGAATAAATATTTAGGACATTTTGAAGCATTATGTTTAGATTTATTTAAAAATGAATTAAAATAATATAGTATAAATATATTGTATTAAAATTGATTAAATATTTAGGACATTTTAAAGCATTATGTTTAGATTTATTTAAAAATGAATTAATATTAAAAATCATAAATAAAGTCAAAAATAATTGAATAAATATTTAGGACATTTTGAAGCATTATGTTTAGATTTATTTAAAAATGAATAAATATTAAACATCATAAATAAAGTCAAAAATAATTGAATAAATATTTAGGACATTTTGAAGCATTATGTTTAGATTTATTTAAAAATGAATAAATATTAAACATCATAAATAAAGTCAAAAATAATTGATTAAATATTTAGGACATTTTGAAGCATTATGTTTAGATTTATTTAAAAATGAATTAAAATAATATAGTATAAATATATTGTATTAAAATTGATTAAATATTTAGGACATTTTGAAGCATTATGTTTAGATTTATTTAAAAATGAATAAATATTAAACATCATAAATAAAGTCAAAAATAATTGAATAAATATTTAGGACATTTTGAAGCATTATGTTTAGATTTATTTAAAAATGAATAAATATAAACATCATAAATAAAGTCAAAAATAATTGATTAAATATTTAGGACATTTTGAAGCATTATGTTTAGAATTTATTTATTTAAAAATGAATAAATAAATAAATAAAATTCAAAAATAATTGAATAAATATTTAGGACATTTTGAAGCATTATGTTTAGATTTATTTAAAAATGAATAAATATTAAACATAATTGAATAAATATAAATAATTTAAAAATGAATTAATTGATATCATAAATAAAAAAATCAAAAATAATTGAATAAATATTTAGGACATTTTGAAGCATTATGTTTAGATTTATTTAAAAATGAATTAAAATAATATAGTATAAATAAATTGTATTAAAATTGATTAAATATTTAGGACATTTTGAAGCATTATGTTTAGATTTATTTTAAAATGAATTAATATTAAACATCATAAATAAAGTCAAAAATAATTCAATAAATATTTAGGACATTTTGAAGCATTATGTTTAGATTTATTTAAAAATGAATTAATATTAAACATCATAAATAAAGTCAWAAATAATTGAATAAATATTTAGGACATTTTGAAGCATTATGTTTAGATTTATTTAAAAATGAATTAAAATAATATAGTATAAATAAATTGTATTAAAATTGATTAAATATTTAGGACATTTTGAAGCATTATGTTTAGATTTATTTAAAAATGAATAAATATTAAACATCATAAATAAAGTCAAAAATAATTGAATAAATATTTAGGACATTTTGAAGCATTATGAAGCATTTAGATTTATTTAAAAATGAATTAAATATAAAACATCATAAATATAAAGTCAAAAATAATTGAATAAATATTTAGGACATTTTGAAGCATTATGTTTAGATTTATTTAAAAATGAATAAATATTAAACATCATAAATAAAGTCAAAAATAATTGAATAAATATTTAGGACATTTTGAAGCATTATGTTTAGATTTATTTATTTTCATAAATGAATTTAAATATTTACATTTTGAAGCATTATGTTTAGATTTATAAAATAAAATATAAATATTTGACATTTTGAAGCATTATGTTTAGATTTATTTAAAAATGAATTAATATTAAAATTGATTTAAATATTTAGGACATTTTGAAGCATTATGTTTAGATTTATTTAAAAATGAATTAAAATAATATAGTATAAATAAATTGAATAAATATTAAAATTAAATAAATATTACATTGTTTAGATTTATTTAGAAAATTAAATAAATGAATATTAGGAAAGCATTATCATAAATAAAGTAAAAATAATTGAATAAATATTTAGGACATTTTGAAGCATTATGTTTAATTTATTTAAAAATGAATTAAAATAATATTGTCATAAATAAAGTCAAAAATAATTGAATAAATATTTAGGACATTTTGAAGCATTATGTTTAGATTTATTTAAAAATGAATAAATATTAAACATCATAAATAAAGTCAAAAATAATTGAATAAATATTTAGGACATTTTGAAGCATTATGTTTAGATTTATTTAAAAATGAATAAATATTAAACATCATAAATAAATTCAAAAATAATTGAWTAAATATTTAGGACATTTTGAAGCATTATGTTTAGATTTATTTAAAAATGAATTAAAATAAATATATAAATAAATCAAAAATATTAAAAATGATTAAATATTTAGGACATTTTGAAGCATTATGTTTAGATTTATTTAAAAATGAATTAAAATAATATATATAAATAAATTGTATTAAAATTGATTAAATATTTAGGACATTTTGAAGCATTATGTTTAGATTTATTTAAAAATGAATTAATATTAAACATCATAAATAAATAAATATTTAAACATCATAAATTCAAAAATAATTGAATAAATATTTAGGACATTTTGAAGCATTATGTTTAGATTTATTTATGTTTAGATTAAATATTTAAAAATGAATTAAAATATATAAAAATCATAAATAAAGTCAAAAATAATTGAATAAATATTTAGGACATTTTGAAGCATTATGTTTAGATTTATTTAAAAATGAATAAATATTAAACATMATAAATAAAGTCAAAAATAATTGAATAAATATTTAGGACATTTTGAAGCATTATGTTTAGATTTATTTAAAAATGAATTAAAATAATATAGTATAAATAWATTGTATTAAAATTGATTAAATATTTAGGACATTTTGAAGCATTATGTTTAGATTTATTTAAAAATGAATTCAAAAAATAATAAATCATAAACATCATAAATAAAGTCAAAAATAATTGAATAAATATTTAGGACATTTTGAAGCATTATGTTTAGATTTATTTAAAAATGAATTAAAATAATATAGTATAAATAAATTGTATTAAAATTGATTAAATATTTAGGACATTTTGAAGCATTATGTTTAGATTTATTTAAAAATGAATTAAATATAAACATCATAAATTCAAAAAATTGAATAAATATTTAGGACATTTTGAAGCATTATGTTTAGATTTATTTAAAAATGAATTAATAATAATATAGTATAAATAAAGTCAAAAAAATTGAATAAATATTTAGGACATTTTGAAGCATTATGTTTAGATTTATTTAAAAATGAATAAATATTAAACATCATAAATAAAGTATAAATAAAATAATTGAATAAATATTTAGGACATTTTGAAGCATTATGTTTAGATTTATTTAAAAATGAATTAAATATAAAACATCATAAATAATTGTCAAAAATAATTGATTAAATATTTAGGACATTTTGAAGCATTATGTTTAAATTATAAATATTTAAAAATGAATTAAATATTTAAAAATGTAATATTAAACATCATAAATAAATTGTAAAAATAATTGATTAAATATTTAGGACATTTTGAAGCATTATGTTTAGATTTATTTAAAAATGAATAAATATAAATAGTATAAATAAAGTAAAAATAATTGATTAAATATTTAGGACATTTTGAAGCATTATGTTTAGATTTATTTAAAAATGAATTAAAATAATATAGTATAAATAAATTGTATTAAAATTGATTAAATATTTAGGACATTTTGAAGCATTATGTTTAGATTTATTTAAAAATGAATTAATATTAAACATCATAAATAAAGTCAAAAATAATTGAATAAATATTTAGGACATTTTGAAGCATTATGTTTAGATTTATTTATTTAAAAATGAATAAATATTAAACATCATAAATAAAGTTAAATATTTAGGACATTTTGAAAATGTTTAGATTTATTTAAAAATGAATTAAAATAATATAGTATAAATAAATTGTCAAATTAAAATTGATTAAATATTTAGGACATTTTGAAGCATTATGTTTAGATTTATTTAAAAATGAATTAAAATTAAACATCATAAATAAAGTCAAAAATAATTGAATAAATATTTAGGACATTTTGAAGCATTATGTTTAGATTTATTTAAAAATGAATTAAAATAATACATATAAATAAATTGTAAAAATAATTGAATAAATATTTAGGACATTTTGAAGCATTATGTTTAGATTTATTTAAAAATGAATAAATATTAAACATCATAAATAAAGTCAAAAATAATTGAATAAATATTTAGGACATTTTGAAGCATTATGATTTATTTTGAAGATTTATTTAAAAATGAATAAATATTAAACATCATAAATAAAGTCAAAAATAATTGAATAAATATTTAGGACATTTTGAAGCATTATGTTTAGATTTATTTAAAAATGAATTAAAATAATATAGTATAAATAAATTGTATTAAAATTGATTAAATATTTAGGACATTTTGAAGCATTATGTTTAGATTTATTTAAAAATGAATTAATATTAAACATCATAAATAAAKTCAAAAATAATTGAATAAATATTTAGGACATTTTGAAGCATTATGTTTAGATTTATTTAAAAATATTAAACATCATAAATAAAGTCAAAAATAATTGAATAAATATTTAGGACATTTTGAAGCATTATGTTTAGATTTAAAATAAATAAATTGAATTAAATATTTAGGACATTTTGAAGCATTATGTTTAGATTTATTTAAAAATGAATTAAATATAAAATAGTATAAATAAATTGTATTAAAATTGATTAAATATTTAGGACATTTTGAAGCATTATGTTTAGATTTATTTAAAAATGTTTAGATTTATTTATGAAATAAATATTAAAAATGAATAAATAAAGTAAATTCAAAAATAATTGAATAAATATTTAGGACATTTTGAAGCATTATGTTTAGATTTATTTAAAAATGAATAAATATTAAACATCATAAATAAAGTCAAAAATAATTGAATAAATATTTAGGACATTTTGAAGCATTATGTTTAGATTTATTTAAAAATGAATTAAAATAATATAGTATAAATAAATTGTATTAAAATTGATTAAATATTTAGGACATTTTWAAGCATTATGTTTAGATTTATTTAAAAATGAATTAATATTAAAAATCATAAATAAAGTCAAAAATAATTGAATAAATATTTAGGACATTTTGAAGCATTATGTTTAGATTTATTTAAAAATGAATAAATATTAAACATAATAAATAAAGTCAAAAAAATTGAATAAATATTTAGGACATTTTGAAGCATTATGTTTAGATTTATTTAAAAATGAATAAAATATTAAACATCATAAATAAAGTAAAAATAATTGAWYAAATATTTAGGACATTTTGAAGCATTATGTTTAGATTTATTTAAAAATGAATTAAAATAATATAGTATAAATAAATTGTATTAAAATTGATTAAATATTTAGGACATTTTGAAGCATTATGTTTAGATTTATTTAAAAATGAATTAATATTAAACATCATAAATAAATATTTAGACATTTTCATTAAAATTTAAAAATGAATAAATATTTACATCATAAATACAGTCAAAAATAATTGCATTAAATATTTAGGACATTTTGAAGCATTATGTTTAGATTTATTTAAAAATGAATTAAAATAATATAGTATAAATATATTGTATTAAAATTGATTAAATATTTAGGACATTTTGAAGCATTATGTTTAGATTTATTTAAAAATGAATTAATATTAAACATCATAAATAAAGTCAAAAATAATTGAATAAATATTTAGGACATTTTGAAGCATTATATTTAAAAAGAATTTATTTAAAAAATGAATTAAAATATAAATATTTAACATTTTGAAGCATAAATTCAATAAATAATTGAATAAATATTTAGGACATTTTGAAGCATTATGTTTAGATTTATTTAAAAATGAATAAATATAAACATCATAAATAAATTCAAAAATAATTGAATAAATATTTAGGACATTTTGAAGCATTATGTTTAGATTTATTTAAAAATGAATAAATATTAAACATCATAAATAAAAAATAAAAAATAATTGAATAAATATTTAGGACATTTTGAAGCATTATGTTTAGATTTATTTAAAAATGAATTAAAATAATATAGTATAAATAAATTGTATTAAAATTGATTAAATATTTAGGACATTTTGAAGCATTATGTTTAGATTTATTTAAAAATGAATTAAAATAATATAGTATAAATAWATTGTATTAAAATTGATTAAATATTTAGGACATTTTGAAGCATTATGTTTAGATTTATTTAAAAATGAATTAAATATAAACATCATAAATAAATTGTCAAAAATAATTGATTAAATATTTAGGACATTTTGAAGCATTATGTTTAGATTTATTTAAAAATGAATTAAAATAATATAGTATAAATATATTGTATTAAAATTGATTAAATATTTAGGACATTTTGAAGCATTATGTTTAGATTTATTTAAAAATGAATTAATATTAAACAGTCATAAATAAAGTCAAAAATAATTGAATAAATATTTAGGACATTTTGAAGCATTATGTTTAGATTTATTTAAAAATGAATAAATATTAAACATCATAAATAAATTGTCAAAAATAATTGAATAAATATTTAGGACATTTTGAAGCATTATGTTTAGATTTATTTAAAAATGAATTAAATATAAAACATCATAAATAAATTGTAAAAATAATTGAATAAATATTTAGGACATTTTGAAGCATTATGTTTAGATTTATTTAAAAATGAATTAAAATAATATATCATAAATAAATAAAAAATAATTGAATAAATATTTAGGACATTTTGAAGCATTATGTTTAGATTTATTTAAAAATGAATTAAATATTAAACATCATAAATAAAGTCAAAAATAATTGAATAAATATTTAGGACATTTTGAAGCATTATGTTTAGATTTATTTAAAAATAAATTTAAACATCAAAATAAAGTCAAAAATAAATAAATATTTAGGACATTTTGAAGCATTATAGATTTATTTAAAAATGAATAAATTAAATAGTATAAATAATTGTAAAAATAATTGAATAAATATTTAGGACATTTTGAAGCATTATGTTTAGATTTATTTAAAAATGAATTATAATATTAAACATCATAAATAAATTCAAAAATAATTGAATAAATATTTAGGACATTTTGAAGCATTATGTTTAGATTTATTTAAAAATGAATTAATAATCATAAATAAAGTCAAAAATAATAAATATTTAGGACATTTTGAAATTAAATGTATTAAAATTGATTAAATATTTAGGACAAAAATGAATTTAAAAATGAATTAAATATTAAACATCATAAATAAAGTCAAAAATAATTGAATAAATATTTAGGACATTTTGAAGCATTATGTTTAGATTTATTTAAAAATGAATAAATATTAAACATCATAAATAAAGTCAAAAATAATTGAWTAAATATTTAGGACATTTTGAAGCATTATGTTTAGATTTATTTAAAAATGAATTAAAATAATATAGTATAAATAWATTGTATTAAAATTGATTAAATATTTAGGACATTTTGAAGCATTATGTTTAGATTTATTTAAAAATGAATTAAATATTAAACATCATAAATAAATTCAAAAATAATTGAATAAATATTTAGGACATTTTGAAGCATTATGTTTAGATTTATTTAAAAATGAATTAAAATAATATAGTATAAATAAATCAATTAATAATTGATTAAATATTTAGGACATTTTGAAGCATTATGTTTAGATTTATTTAAAAATGAATTAAAATAATATAGTATAAATAAATTGTATTAAAATTGATTAAATATTTAGGACATTTTGAAGCA